>NC_089731.1:19844780-20202905 GCF_035083965.1 Branchiostoma lanceolatum
CCCCCAATCTCTAAAATATATATCGAGTATATATTTTAGAGATTGGGGGTCTGGTATCCAGGCTAATGATGGCATTTTTGATGTGAGATATGCAGTCTGGATCGCTAATTTTTAGTTTGAATTGATATAGTTGTCTACCTCTTTCTAGTCCTTCCTCCTGAATCATTATAACTTTTGATATTTTCCTACTGTTGAGTGAACATCTTTCGCAACATCAACTATTCTTTTTATTAAGAACTAGAGTTCCACGACCTCATACCTTCGCCAAATAATATTTTACTTACCGACTGATGCAAGTACTAAATTACCGCTTTATACCAACATGGCGTTATGTAGCATTTTCTCATCAATTATTCAAATTAAGTCTCTTTTTGCTTAAATGATGTTAATGGATATTCCCCTCTTTCCCAGTGACATATACCACATGTTCAAAAGTCCTATCATGGAATGTCAATGACGGTTAGACATCCAGGTGATAAGATACGCAAAAAAACATTTGCTCAAGCAACTGGATAGATTTTGGAAACGCAGTGCACGTGGATTTATATAATTTCATCAAATATACACATTAGCTCCTGTTGTGCATAATTAGCATCTCGCTGTGTCAATCGTCAGATTCACTTAAGCTATCTTAAAATACCAAACATGAAAATATATATGAAAAAAATCATGTCATTCACCAGTATAGTATTATTCAAATGGGGCATTTTGCATAATTGATATTTATTGATATTCCTCTCTTTCTCAGTAATAGATGTCACATTTTTGAAAGTGCTTTCATGGAACGCAGCTGTTCTTAAAAATGTCACCAATTATGCAAATTACCTCCTGATTTGCATAATTGATATTTGATTATGTTAAGCATCACCCAAGCTATCTACATGCCAAAAATCATGACGATCCCTGCTTGAGTTATTCAATTCCAAATCTAACAACAAAAGCGCCAACTGCAGTTCTAAGCAAGCCGCGAGAGGCCCAAACATACACCACTTACTCCCTGCCCTAGAAGCTATAACAGTTATACTACCTGAAAAGTTTGAACTTGGCACCTCCAGAAAATTTGACATCAAACTTTGAAGCTCCGCTGCTGTACCTTAGATGCCCGCTAGGAAGTCCATTATCGAACTTGACCTTCCTCTTCGAGAACCACTTCCCACCCACTAAATATCATGCACAACCATCAACAGGTCCTCGAGTTATCCTGTCTACATACAAATACGCATACATACACAGCCCGCTGCAGAACGGTAAGAAAGCGCCAAGAGATCCACTTTCGAACTTGACCTCCGTTCCCACAACTGCTACTCATCTACCAAAAATCATCAAGAGATCCATCAAAGGTCTCTCGAGTTATGCTCTTGACATACATACAGACCCAGCCCACAGCTGGCGTGACCGAAAATATAACCCCTTCGGCGAAGGTATAACATTAACAGGCTTTCCTACTTTTCAAGATCCGATTAAACTTAGATTGACCCCATGAGATGAACTGTACGCCAGTCCATCTAGAGTTAATCATCGGGGGTCCACGTGAAACATCATCATGTGTCCAATATATACATGTTGTCGCAAAGGCTAGTGGATAGCAAAAGCTGTGGATGGAAACTTGATTACTTAGCCCTCCCTCTCGTCTGACTTCATCTTTAGCTGGTTACTTCTAACGACCTAACCAAATAGTATCTCTGAAACGTTTTTGCTCTTATCGAACTCGTGCCACGATCCCTCTCATTGCACACAGGGGTGGGGCCGCTGTATATGATCATAAGATTGTTCTGAAGTGTCTATCTTAAAAGTAGACCTTTCTTGTACACAAAATGCATATGTGAAAGCATCTAACATGATGAATTATGCTTGTGGTCGGAACACATCATGACCATGTTTAAATATTCCTATATCTAATAGATGTGCTCCGTTACAATAACATGTCCAACACTGTGGGTGGACAAGTCTCCACGGATTAGCTACAACATTTCTGAGTGAAAATGAATATTTCAACTGGGTCGATATGGCTGATTCAGAACCAAGGTAGAGCCTGGAACTATCCAGGATGACACTCAGGCTAGGTATAGAGCCTGGAACTAACCAGGATGACACTCAGGCTAGGTATAGAGCCTGGAACTAACCAGGATGACACTCAGGTTAGGTAGATCCTGGAACTAACCAGGATGACACTCAGGCTAGGTAGAGCCTGGAACTATCCAGGATGACACTCAGGCTAGGTATAGAGCCTGGAACTAACCAGGATGACACTCAGGCTAGGTATAGAGCCTGGAACTAACCAGGATGACACTCAGGCTAGGTAGAGCCTGGAACTATCCAGGATGACACTCAGGCTAGGTATAGAGCCTGGAACTAACCAGGATGACACTCAGGTTAGGTAGATCCTGGAACTAACCAGGATGACACTCAGGCTAGGTAGAGCCTGGAACTATCCAGGATGACACTCAGGCTAGGTATAGAGCCTGGAACTAACCAGGATGACACTCAGGCTAGGTATAGAGCCTGGAACTAACCAGGATGACACTCAGGCTAGGTAGAGCCTGGAACTATCCAGGATGACACTCAGGCTAGGTATAGAGCCTGGAACTAACCAGGATGACACTCAGGTTAGGTAGATCCTGGAACTAACCAGGATGACACTCAGGCTAGGTAGAGCCTGGAACTATCCAGGATGACACTCAGGCTAGGTATAGAGCCTGGAACTAACCAGGATGACACTCAGGCTAGGTAGAGCCTGGAACTAACCAGGATGACACTCAGGTTAGGTAGATCCTGGAACTAACCAGGATGACACTCAGGCTAGGTATAGAGCCTGGAACTAACCAGGATGACACTCAGGTTATGTAGATCCTGGAACTAACCAGGATGACACTCAGGTTAGGTAGATCCTCGAACTAACCAGGATGACACTCAGGCTAGGTATAGAGCCTGGAACTATCCAGGATGACACTCAGGTTATGTAGATCCTGGAACTAACCAGGATGACACTCAGGTTAGGTAGATCCTGGAACTAACCAGGATGACACTCAGGTTAGGTAGAGCCTGGAACTATCCAGGATGACACTCAGGCTATGTAGAGCCTGGAACTAACCGGGATGACACTCAGGCTAGGTATAGAGCCTGGAACTAACCAGGATGACACCCAGGCTAGGTATAGAGCCTGGAACTAACCAGGATGACACTCAGGCTAGGTATAGAGCCTGTAACTATCCAGGATGACACTCAGGCTATAGCTAGGTAGAGCCTGGAACTAACCGGGATGACACTCAGGTTATGTAGATCCTGGAACTAACCAGGATGACACTCAGGTTAGGTAGAGCCAGGATGACTCTCAGGCTAGTGATTTTTTTCCAATACAGCCCATTCTCGTTCTCTTCATAGAATGACAAAGTTGTAATGCAAGTGTTTACTGAGGAACTTACTGCTTTAAGAAAACAAGTCTTTTTCCGGTAAACTAACAGAGAAAATAACTTAATGATAACAACAATGATTCCGTATTTCTGACACATATTTCACTATCGAGGTCACCTATGCAAAATCGCTTAATGGTAAATTGGTAATCCTTTTGACTTCATTTGCCATTTCTAACTATGCCACCTCGAGACATGTAATTTCCATCTGATTGATTTGTTGTTAAGGAAGAACCAACCCGACCTCTCTGTTCCGCTGCTGCAGTTTTCTGGACACTCTGCAGCTACGAGTCTTTCTTCAAGTCTCTCAATTTTGTCATGTTCATCGATATATCGCAAGCTTCCTTCACAGTGTAAAACTTTGTTGTGGTCTTACATTTTGTACATGCGCTCATGTTGAACGTACAGGGGAACGCAAAAGGTTCACTCATAGTCACACTTTCAAAGTATTCATCATCTTGTATTTACTTGCCTATTACCTCTCTGCATTGTATGCGAATCGCGAAGTAACCGTTCCAGTAACGAAAGAGATTTAAACCACCTTGCAGTAACATAACATCTTTGTTACTGCTCGGGTGCACACACGGTGCCTGTCTGTAGAACTCACACTTAGTCTAACGTGTCTATGTAATGACATTAGGAAGTAGGCCTTGACCCTCTGAAACAGATAAAGATGTTTTATCATTGCTTGTCATGAAAATGTTGCCTCGTACATTAAAATGGGGGGGGGGGGATAGGACACCAATGTGTGATCACATACGAGGTATTTACAGACTGAATGCAGTAGGGTCTTTTGTAGAAGCTACTACAAAACCGGGCTGTACACCGACGTAACAATATATGAAATCTTTAGTGACACAGCAAAAGTACAGCGACTATATAGATGTTTTATTCGCAAGTTCTTGCCCGAGGGCTAATTGCAACATGAAACAATGCAAAGAGAGGGTATACTGTACAGATTGTGCGTGTTGACAAGTAGAACAAATGGCTATTCTAAGAACTACTACGGAATACAATCTGCGCTTTTTGGGAAGACGAAGTGACCCACTTTTTTTGTAATGAGTGGGTTTTGAGAGGTTAACAGGGTTCTAGTTTTCTTTTCGTCAGTAAACGTTTGGAAATTGTGGCAAGTTTTGGTGGCTTAAAAAAGTTCTTTTCTTTCCTGATCATTGAAGGGTCAGTTTGAGATAAAATGTATTTCGTCTTCCACCGCTTTTGACATACAGTAGTTACAAAATCTTTCCCCCACAGGTAACTTTTTGTACCGCCCTTTCTCAATTTCAAGAGGGTGGGCGCTAATTCTAATTTTGCTAATTGCTGATCTTAGCTCAAAGTTTTCTAGTAATACATCTTCCAGCCTTTTCCTCAACAATGCACATATACGCTTCTTCGCACTGAACTGGATAGAGATAAACGACAAGCTATTATGATGATGATCTAAAGGTAAATTCATAGAGTTCCAAAGAAAAGAGCAACCAGTATTGTCTAATATTTCTTTTACATGTAGCCAGGATTTTTTACGGCTGTTAACCGGTATATGTTGTTGACATAGTAATGCGTCTATCTGCAAGGGATGTGTGGAAAAGTCTAATTGTTTGAGACGTAACCAGTACCTGACTACACGAATGGATACATCTACGTCTGTGGGGAAAATTCCAAGTTCTGCTCTACAGGCTGAATTACACGAATTTCTGTGTACACCTAGAACATTTGTACAAAATCGATTTTGAGTGATTTCGACTGGGCAATTGTCATTTGAATGAACTTTGCCCCTAATCTCACAACCATATAAAGCAATGGGTTTGATACATGTGTTCAATAATTTGAGCTGTGCCTTGGGGGATAGAGGTGAGTGTATGAGGTTTTAAAAAAAAAGCTGAATTAAAAGACTGAATAATGCTTTGCGTGCTTTAAAGGACAGTTGATTTTTTTAGCTAGGGAATAAGTACCTGAGGGAGTTAACGTCAGGCCTAAGTAGGAATACGAGGTTACCATTTCAATGTTTTCTGTACCGAATGTAAAATTTGTGTTCTTGAATATACGCCCCGTTGGCCGGTAGAACTATACGCGTCTCCAATCATACCAGTGATGTGTGCCTGTACGCCATTTAGTGAAGCATACTGTTGTAATGATAATCATGCAAATAAGAAACAAAATTTGCATAATTCATTAGGAAAGTTTATGATTTAGCTGGGTCTCATTATAGACAAATGTAACTGAGAAAAAGAAAAACATCGATAGATATCAATTATGCAAATAAAGACCACCTTAACCAGACCATAGTTAATGAGAAAAAAATACAACACTATAGTGATAAATAACTAGCCTCTGCCAGGCCCCATAGGCTGCTGGGAAAATAGTTGGCCAAACAGACAGATGTCAGAGGAATTAGCTGACCGAAAATACAGTTTCTAACTTAGGTACGTCATTCGACATAAATCAAGCAAATCAGGGCCTCACTTGCATAATCAATGAGAAAATGCTACAATTTTTGCTAGAATAAGACTTTCAGACTTTGGACATCATGTGTTATTTGGGTTGAAAAGATGATCAACTGATGTAGTTGATGCAAATGAGGATCAAAGAGAAACCTCTATGATAGGACCATTGTACAGGTTAACATCTCTTGGCGAAGGTATGAGGTCGCTGAACTCTAATTATATTTCACTCCCCATACCATAGGTATGGGTAGAGTGAAATATATTGTTTTTATATTTCCCTCCCCACACCGTAGGTATGGGTAGAGTGAAATGTATTGTTTCTGTTCATGTTCTTCTTCTACTCCTCCTGTCAAATCTTCAAATGGATTCCACTTTTTCATTTTGGGGCCAAATGACCTGAACTTTGGCATGAAGGTAAAGTAGACAAATCCCCCTTATTATCTTATGCCGGCACATAGCAACCTGTGATGTTAACTCATCAAATCATACTGTATTTCGGTAGATTTCAGCCATCTTCATGTGTATTTCGTATATTTCGTGTATTTCGGTAAATACACGGACCCGATTTTTACGTGGCTGTTTACTCGTCCCAGTTCCGCGGCACATGGCACTGTGCAGTCGGACTTGGCGAAATTACGGTCGCAGCTTTTCGAAACAGAAGATGTGTTCATGTATCCGATGCGTAAGTTCTTGAAAATGTGGGTATGCAGGACGAGTTTTCGTTTTCCGCCGGCAAATAAAGAATCTGAATCGAATTTTCGCATATGTTTCCAAGATGGCGCCCGCGGCTGCTTGAAAACAAAAAGGTCAGAAGGTCCGCGGACGTATCGCTGGGGGTAATTGCATTATCAAAATCTTAAAAATGATATAAATGTACCATAGTGCAAAATTCAAACTATGGTGGATTTTTCCATAAGAAATAAGCATAAAGGCATCCACTTTTCCTAACATCACCACATTGGGATGATGGGAGAGGCAAACAAGTCCACGCGTGCCCTAACCCGAGCTGTAAACAAACTACAAAGGAAACTCGTCATTACGATTTTGTTTGAAAACTGACCGAAAACGAACAATAAGCGGCAACTGATCAACGATGTAATCATTTCGAGATTCCATACATACCTACCGACATACCAAATATCAAGACAACCCATCTTGGCATCTCGAGCTGTCGTGTCCACTAACAGACACCCTCGGCAAAACAATATTAACCTTCTTGGTGAAGGTAAAAATGTCTGGCTAATATTTGTGACAGATGATATTGCAAGGAAGGAGAGAAACTGACATATGTGGGGGTTGTTTGATTTTCAGGTCGGCGATGGATCTGCTGCTAATGGGTGGACGAGGTTGACGTGACTCGGATTAGCGCTGTCAGGCCATGGGGATATACACGCAGTGGCTGTTTGCGTGTCTGTCAATCTCACAGAACGTGCTAAAGTGGTGGCACAAGGACTGCGTCTGACCTAGCATGTTAATAACATTTGTTTTGCATTTTTGTGCGTGCTGAATAGCTTTCTCTCTTCCACATCAATGATTATGTGTGTATTGCCCTACTCCCTCGAGTGGCTGTCAACACATTGAACAATACACGAACATGTAGTTTCTTCAAGAGAGTACATAGTGCCTAGTAGCTTAGTTGAGATTCATTGGCATTCAGTTGATTTGGTGGAACTGTAGTCATCCGTACACTAACTTCTCGGCAGCACCAAAAATAATTTAGCAGTCTTCTTTGCCTTTGGGATTTTTCTCTCAATGAAAAATGGAGATATATAGTTTTAGGTGTGTCTGCGTGTGTGTTTGCGTGTGTGTGTGTGTGTGTGTTTGTGTGTTTGCGTGTGCGTGCGTGCGTGTGTGTGTGTGTGTGTGTTTGTTAGTTTGTGTTTCCGCAATCATAACTCTAGAACGTCTGGATGGATTCTAATGGCATTTGGTATGTGGGTAAGTGTTGGGAGAACAAAGGTAAAGGTTGATTTATGTGACCTTGGTACTGCAGCAGAACTTCCTTTTTTTTCATCTTTTGACCTGGACGTGCTACGATCTTCGTTTTTTTTTAGTGGCAGATAGCTTGTCATGTAAGGAGGAATTGGTGTAGGTTTGGGTTCCCTGGCAGCTTGTTCTGGATCTGGAGCGGTGCTTTTGTCAAAATATTGCAAGGAGAATAACTGAACAAAGTGACGACGGATTTCCATGATATCTAGTCTGTAGGTAGTATATAGTAGAGTGGATTCATTCCTCAAGCTAACCGACATCTTTCACACCGCAGTCGTTCCTCAGTAAGACATCTGAAGCCGCGTAGTTCCTGTGTATGACTTTTATTCAGTCTAGTAGACCGGTTTCGCGTTACAGCTTTTTCAAGTGTACAGACTAGTCTGTAGGTAGCTTTTGACAGAGATGCACATGATGAAATGCAAATCATACAAATTGGGACTTAATTTGCATAATTAATTAGGAAAATCTATATTTGCAGTGTTTTCCATTATAGGACTCAAATACATGTAACATGTAGTTTATGGCAGGGGGGACTTAAACAGAACCCAATAATGCAAATAAATGACTAATTTGCATAATTTATGCAAAAGTACCATTATTCATCGAAAGGGTAAATGACTGGACTGTCAATATTGCGACATGTGTAAGTTAGTTAAAGGTGTACATGACCAATCATATATTTTGTAAATGTGTAATTCATTTGCATAATCAGAATAGGTCATGGAGATATGAGGTCTCCGAACTCTTCTTGTAGAAGAAATACTAATACAGCTATCACCGACTTCTTTATCAAATGCTGAAAAACAATTTAAGATGGGAACACACCAACTCGTAGATGGGAAATCAACAATTCAGAATGTGATGTAAAGAAGAAGTGGTGTAGGTTTGGGCCCCTTATCAGCTGCTCCGGAACTGCAGGAGCGCTTTCGTCAAAATATTCCAAGAAGAATAACTGAACAAAGGAACGACGTATTTCCATGATATTTACCACGTAGGTAGCGTAGACAGAGATGTAACGTTGGTTAACATGAAATCGCCATTTTTCCGATAATGGTTGATTGAAATCAATCTGGCAGAACAATAAACCATCCTTTTTTCTGTTATTCTGTCAGTATCATGTATTACCTTTGCACTAATGCTGCATATGTTAGATTTTTTCTCTATTCGTGCTGACAACATGATATTTAAACTTGAAACTTCCGTCCGCCACACGCAGAATGATGGTGCTCTTGGACAGGTGCGAACATTATTCCGGGAGAGAAGATTCGTCATTAATATATGCCGCTAATTAGCTTTTATACAGCAGCTGTTGCGCCCATCTTGACTTGAAGAGAGTGCCAAGGTCATATAAACGTGACCAAAGAAAAATGAATACACGACAAAACGGTCGTACCACACACAATAGTGACATCAGGCCTTCAGTAACAACCCGTTTGTTGAGTCGGTAACGTAACATGACCTATTTACGTGCAGGAGTAGTTTACGTCCAGATTGGGTCATGTTCACATGTCGCGGTGTATTATGCCTAAGCCTGTTCTCATGAGAAACAAAGAACGTCATAAGTATGATCCTCAGCCATCTCTCTCTTTTATACAAAACATTTAAAAGGGTTTACGTCCAGCGACATAACAGAATAAACTCCTGAACCAGTAACAACAAGTTGCACGGAAGCGTCATGCATGACGCATTTCATATGTAATTCGACACCGCGTATTTCATCATGCTTTTCTAACTTACACGATAGCTAGTATCTTTTAAAAGTAGCTGACGTTAAACCTTTCTTTGATATGCAGACTATCCATGGTGATTCGAGGTTTGAAACTCTTGCCAGTTTTAGGAAGGTTTGATACAACAGTAGCGACCCCCGCTCAGATGATACATTTTTGTACGGCATAACAACATGGCCATGCGTTTATCACGTGAACACCACGTGCTGCTGATTTCGGGGAAATTCACAATACAAAAATTGTTTTCTTCCATCGCGTCGGGCAAGCGGAGGGACAAACATAGTGACTTTACTGTCATTCGTCTGTAGACTACTTTCGACAGTTACTGTGCATTTTTTCCGGCTTATGTTCTTCAAGCATAGCGCTAGAAGGGAAAATACTGAGGTGGACGATAAAGGGTAAGCCTAGCGCAATTCTTCACCATATACCCCAGTATAAATACATGCTCGCACGGCGTTAAACAGGCGGAGAAAAACTTACAGATCATGCATTTTCTTGTTAGAAGAGCTAATATTTCTACCCATGGGTTAAACATTTGGCTCTGTCCGCGCGGTTTTAGGATAAATAACGTTTTGAATAAATCGGACGTAAACTGGTCACGTTACGTTAGAACGTCACTCAAAGTCGACATCAACCGTCATGGCAACGTGTGCATTATTCATGGGAAGTTAGCTGGATGCCGTAGCAATGGTAATACTACTATGTCCATGTGTTCCTTGTTGTGTTAGGAGCAAACTTTGAGGAAAATATCGTCCTCAGTCCACTATCACACGCAACATTTAGAAAAAAAAGTGTTCCTCACAAACCTTTGTCGTCTGCTTGACAACAGGATTCTGGGTGAAAATATGGCGGCGGGAAAATACACGTGCCGTAGGTTGTAGCAACAAAAAGGAGTTTTGATGATTGATAACACTTAGAATCCAGTTGCAGGTTAGCAAAAGAGATTGCAATAAGTTGTCTTATAAATAATTGTGTTTAGCAGGAAGCGGATATGACATTTGTCTTATAAACCAGCGAACAACCGCGTAGTGTGATTCTCCCACGAAGACCCCAGACTCTGTCAATGAGGGACGGAGAGTTTTTGACGTCGCCAACTTCTAATGCATGGTTATCGAAGCTTTTCAGCCAGTGTTCTGAATACGTTAGTCTATCCGGTTTGCATTGCTGGCGTTATAACTGATTTTGCATCTAGCACATATCCCTAAAATACACCGTTTCTAAAAATGGCGAATTTAAATACCCCACGAATTTATGTTAACCAACGTTACAAAATAAAGGGAACATTATGTAGACTGGGACTTAATTTGCATAATTAATGAGGAAAATCTATATACTAGTACTAGTATGCAGTGTTTTCCATTTTATAAATAGGACAAATACATGTAACATATGTAGTTTATGGCAGGTAGAACGTAAACGGATACCAATTATGCAAATTCATTATTAATTTGCATAATTATTTTAAACAGGCACAATCTATAAATCCTAACAGCCATGTCACATCTCACGGGCACAAGTCTAATATAGGCCCTTACGGGAGTATAAGATAAGTATTAATTTCCGTTATCGCTGACACCATTGCAAGAAAGGGATTCCGTAAAAATGGTAGCATTTTGTTTGGGCTTCCTCTAACATTTAACTCAAAACAGTTCCTAACCACCCGCAGTACCTGACGACCCACCAAAGCACGCCTGTAAGGTTACGGGAATGTCAATTCGACTCGCAGGACAGCTGATGTACTGTACAGACTATGCTCACGGGGGTTACGGCTGTTCCAATAAATGAGATTGCTGGTATATTGGTTTTGCGGATGACTGGCTTTTGTCATGTAAAAGCGCACTGCAGGAGCTAAGGTGATTATAGAGACGTTGAATGTTTTCAGCGGCCCGTCCGTCCCAAGACGTAATGCCGTGATACCGCCGGGCGATGTGAACACTACTCAGTAAAAGTACCAGGGCGTGTCCTCGATGCCAAAGAGAGTTACACACGGTTTCCTAGAATTTAAGAAATAAATAAATCTTAAAAGGGACTGTCACCATGGGATAGGGACGTAATGAGATGAAAGTTGGATTCTTCGCCATGCTGTTTAACAGTGCCTTACATGTTACGTAGGGTACATTTGGGGAACATAGCGCTTCTATTTACTTGAGATAACGTTATGAGTCTATAACCAAACGTAGTACATTTTACGATAATGTGCACGTCGGATGACATATGGACATCTTTCTATACAAACAGAAAGCAGTTGCTCTAGGCAAAAATGACGACTTTCCTCACTCCACCCAGGTGTAGAAATGAGTATATTGATCTTCGTACGTGGCACTGTTGAAATAAGTTATGAAAAACCTGAGTGCAGTGGCACGTCGTCCTTGTCTGTCCTAAAACGACGTAAAAAACTGTGCTACATTTCATGGTGTTTCGTTGTGGCTTTCTGTAGTTTGATCCGACTGTTTCTAAATAACCCAAATTATACCAGATTGAATGGGAAAGGTTTAGGCGTTGTTTAAACGCTAACTAATACCTCACTTAAGCCTTGTCTGAAAGTGTGAATATTGCTTCGGTGGTCTCCAAGGTAATACAAAGAGGCATTAATCTTCGGCACGCTGGGACAGGAAGTAATTTATTTGTACAAGTCTCCCCCTAAATCCCAATCCATCAAAATTAAATGAAATAGGTCAATGAGAAGCTAATATTCATCCCTGTCGCTGTTGTCAGGTTGTCTCATTCAAACGTGCTGAGCGTCCGTCAAGGAGTGTTGAACAGGTGGAACATGGGAATACTGTGTGGGAATCGAAGTGGGGGGGGGGGGGTCATGGCTTCCTTGAGCACACAGCAACATCACGCTACAGTCATGAACACACAGATTTGATGGTAGTGTCTCCAACATCACCATGCTACAGTCATGAACACACAGATTTGATGGTAGTGTCTCCAACAACACCACGCTACAGTCATGAACACACAGATTTGATGGTAGTGTCTCCAACAACACCACGCTACAGTCATGAACACACAGATTTGATGGTAGTGTCTCCAACAACACCATGCTACAGTCATGAACACACAGATTTGATGGTAGTGCCTCCAACAACACCACGCTACAGTCATAAGCACACAACAAAATTGGCAGGGAACCTCAAAGGAGAGAATATCGTTTCAACGTTAACGGAATCTGGAAGACGTCATCGGCTCTGTATGGAGTCTCCACCGTTGACTAGGCCACTTTGGTTGGGTTGACTTTTTTTACTTCACTCAGGTGTTAATGAGTACTTAGCTTCGGTTTAGGGACGTCCCTCGGATAGGACGTTAAATGGAGGTCCCGTGTTTGAGAAGAGCCACACCCCGCGCACGTTAACGATCCCACCACACTTATCAACAAGAGTAGGAGTCCTTCCCGGCATGAGTGGTTCATAACCATACAGTTCAATGGCCGCTCCTGGGGCAATTGTCGTATTGATCATGAGTCACCTTGGCGCCAAAACGGCAGCCACCAGACCCTTGCGATTCAGCCCCGTCGGGTAGCAGACGGCCAACCCAACAACGCCGCCCCCCCCCCCCCCCTCAGTGCTGTACGACAGCGTCCTGTCAAGGGAATAACTGACAGCCCAGCTGATAAGCTGAGGACCGGGGCTACGAATAGAAACAAGATTGGCAACATAAAAGACGTTACCATGGCGACAGTGGTCTCTGTTAATGTTTTCGTTTTTTAGCCCACATGCAAATAAGGACCTCGCATAAATCATATCAGTTGATCACCATCTCAACCCAAATGACACAAGTTGTCCAATATATGAAAGTCACAAAAAAGTATATCGTACCATTTCCTCATAAACTATGTAAATGAGGCCCTCATATGCAAGGTTTGTGTCTAATAGTGGCCACATTTACTTAACTTTCAAATGGTGCAAGAATGAAATCCCCATCATTTACCAGTATGGATTTATAGTATTTTGATATCTAACGATATTTATGTCTTTCTCAGTTGCATATGTCATGTGTTTGAGAGTCCTATAATGAAATGCAGCTGATTTACAAGCTTCACATTCCTGTGCAATTCCTAGAATTCTTGCAAACTACACACAATATATATCAATTTGGCTCGTCCTGAGGCGTCGCCAAAAAAGCCATTTAGGAGTGTGTTCTATAACCAGGACCCATGGCACGCGATGAAAATTGGTTAATATTTTGATAGTATTTTCTAACAGACTACATCTTTGTGCAGTAGTAGTGGGCAACCTCAAGCCAACCGTACACACTCACGCCGTGTCTTTAGAATAGACGCTATAGCCGCATAGTCCCTGTTTAGAACTTAATTGAAGCCCACACCCAGACTAGTTTCGCCTTGGTGTTACTTTCTCGATGGTATGAGGCTCGAATGAGCCAAGTACCGTGTGTCCTGTCTCATAGAGATCAGGTGCAAAGTGCCCTGGTGGCTTAACCAATCACAGTTCAGCAAATAACATGGTAGTGCAGTTTGCACTCTTATTAACAGATAAACAAATAAATCAACCATTTATAATCCAGGAATTGAGTGGTGCCCCTTCATGAAGACCCTCAAGTAGTGGTCCCTATGGGATAATTGCTGAAGTTCCAGATCAAGTTTTAGTTCAACGCAACAGAAGAATTAAGTTGCTAGGGGTGGAAATTGATGAACAACTATTCACACAAACGCTACAAACGTTATTTTCAACGTCGGACCTAGATTGCCTAAGAGCCGCCAATTTTTGTGAGGGCCTTTTTTTCAAGTCTTAATTATGGGTTTCAATGGGATGATTGTCAAAGATCAAAGTCCATCTTTGACCCAAAGCAAGTAGAAAATACAGTTACTATGGCTATAAGTTGACAGACAAGTATCCAGAAACAAATTGCAAAGACATTTTTTAAGCTTAACCCAAGGTTTCTTAAGAGCCGCCAAGTGGAGGTTTGTCCAATGGTTGTTCGCGACAAACATGTTACATCTGGCTGTAATTGATCTGAAGGTCACTCGAGGGTTTATCTGAATATTGATGCTGTAAAATGCAACTGCTGCCTAGTCCATGTTCAAGGTCAAGTCGCCAATACAATTATGTTCTTGGATTCAGAAAAACATTGTCAGCCAAACCAGAAGACTCTTCTCTGGTCATATGTATGGTTTTAAAGTGCCAGTCTGCTATTTCAATGGTTTTCTGGTCGGTGTTGAACGAACTTCTTGACTTCAGGTTTGCCAGCGCCCGTCGAACTGTTTTAACTTATATGGCCCGAGGTCATCTACTGCCGCATTTGCGATGTAGCAGTTTCTCCAGGTTATGGCTTCCATTAGACGCACTCAGAGTGATGACCTTGCTAGTCAGGCAAAGCCCCCCCCCCCCATGCGGGATTGGCGTTCATTCGCTGGCCTCTTTGAGGTGACATGCAATCGATTCCTACAAGCTACATGTATGTACCTTCATGAATTTTGTGATGACAATTGGTATGTGGGAAGGTTATAGGAAGACAATTGTAGGCTTCCTTTCGGCTTCCCTTGGCACTGCAGAACTGGTTTTGGTATTTTGTGCCCTGGATATGCTACTCCTGGGTTTTGATTTTTTTCGTTGCAGATAGTTTTTAATGTCAGGATGAAGTGCTAAAAATTGGTGGGCCCTCTTGCAGCTTGTTCTGGGACTGCAGGGGCGTTCTGTTGAAATATTTCAAAGAACAAAGGAACAACGGATTTCCATGACATTTAGTATGCATATTCATTATGACTTAATTTGCGTAATAAGATAGGGAATTCTATAATTCCAGTGTTTTTCATAAAAGGACTGAGGCCAATATCACATGCCAAACTGTCGTTTTTATGACGACTTCGTATAAAAACTTCATAAAAACGACAGTTTGGCACCTTATATGTCAGGAACGTCTTACTTCAAACGGTAACGGAAGTTACAGAATTTGGCGACAGGCATTATAAATCACCTTGCACAGCGTACAAGAACAGTACACTATCTACACTGTGCAATCATTGAATCATCCTTAATGAGTTATGGGGTAGTGCCGAAGTCGCGTGATGAAAGAGAGTCCCTACATATCAACTAATGAAAGGAAGGGTGGGCGGGTGGGGGCGCTAAAACCAAGAGCCCGACTCCTCGCTACTCTTGTCCAACCCTTGCTCACTCTGTCCGGGACCCGACTTCCACCACGCTCCTCGGCGTTGCGGATGATTTCAGTGAACTACACAGACTGGTCAACTGCCGCTCCTTATATAGCATTAGGTGATGTCATTGGCGGATTGATCCAATTATAGCGCAGTGTAAATAGTGACAGGAGCGATCCCACTTGATTTGTCGGAGGGCCTCGATAGCTGGAGTCACCAGTAAACCGGTCATTCTCTGACCTGAATTGTTACGTTCTCGGCTGGTTTTTAAATTTTGCGTGTCTCCTCAGGCGACAAGTAATGTAAGTAATGTTGTGGTGCATTTTTCGTGAAACATAACAGGTGTTGTGGGAAAATGAAGAAAACATCGATGGTGCCCGTAATTTGGCTCATATCAAATCGTAAAGGCTGGCCACAGCAATTTGTACATTTGAATAAGAACGGGCGTGCAGGGAATGGCGTCCGGAGTAAGCTGCTTTATCGGACGGTTGATGCACTGGTAGATTCACTGATGCCGCGGGCTGCTGAAATATGATGTATCCATTATAATAATCTGTGTCCATCATCCCCATGTACTGCACACCCCAATATTACTCATAGACGAGACTGAGTGATCGGATTGATGGATGGATGGACGAACGGATGGACGGACGACGGACGGATGAATGAATGAATGAATGAATGAATGGATGAATGGATAGATGATTTGGTACATGGTCGCTTGGGGCAGTGTGACCCTCTCCTGCTTCCAAATTACCTCCACACGACAGCGTAAATGAACGTCATGAATAATGAAAATCCTTGTTGAAAGGAACGGATGAATCAGATACATGTCTCACTCTTTGTAGATATTGTTAATAAGAAAGACACTGTGCCTGGGGAAAGCTCATTTTGAATGAATTGATACAAGCACGGAATATTACATTAAGTGGAATGGGACAGTAAATTGTCATAAGGTTATTGAAAATTATGTCATCTCCAGCATTATGTACATGCAATGTCGTCATTTTCACATGCATCAGTGGTCTCTCGGAACTGTTGATATGAATGGATAGAACCCAGACCTACACGTCTGTGCACGAGTGAGTGAGTGAGTGAGTTAGTGAGTGAGTGAGTAGGTGAGTGAGTGAGTTAGTGAGTGAGTAAAGTTTATAGAATCAATGATATCCACATTCTTAGATTCAGAATCATTCTTATAAAAGGTAGGACCTGCCGTTGGGAAGCAACAGACCCACATTATATTTAACAGTTACCAAAGTAAAGCTTACCATAACATTGCGTAACTACCATCATACAGGGAACTTTACCAATATCAGATTATCATAATTTGGTTCGATTTAACATTTTGTGCTACAATGAAGGACAATTGTGACTTTACAACGTTGATCTCATTATCTCGGTGAAAACGGAGATATTTGTTTGGTCCGTCTGTTTGTGTTAACTGTTATCTGAGTGGCGAGTTGAGGTGGCCTTGGTTGAAGAATGGCGGCATGTGTGCGAGTGTGACATAGACTGAGTCATGGTTCATCCTACACAGTAGCTTCAGCTCTCCAGCAGAGATACTCAGCTTGTCGCAGGAATGTTCAGTCAATTTACCACGCCCGGTTGATTTCATACAGCTTTATACTTTTAGTGTAGCTGATGTTTCTTGGATACTGGCTTGATTGAGATGTGAAAGACTTCCTAATGAAGAAATATTTCTAGCTTCCTTGTCCTTGTGTGTTTGTATACTTTGTTTTTCATAACTAAGAAAGATCCATCTAAAAGACCATTATTTCAGGCGGACCAAATCTTTCAGAATGACTGATATAATCGGTCCTCCCTTATCGCAACAATGACCTATAATGTCTTACGAATCATGTTCTTCCGCTTTGTCATGACCAAGGTATACTTTAAAGCTTGTCCTTATCAATAAGGCTGACTTTCATAACTTAGACAGCTCCATCTAATGGATTGCACCCACCTAAAAGCAGGACCCCTATCGCTCGATTCGTTAGCTCGCTCGCGTAGGAGCCCTGCTCTTTAGCCCCAGGAGACACGGTTCTGGCGACGTTACTGACAGTTGCTCATGAATACTTAATGAACTATCCTTATTTGGCACAATTTGGTGGTTAATTTGTTCTGAACCTTAAGTAACGATGTGAGACGTAACCTGATTGGTTGATAGCTTCCCAGCGTCCTTTGCGCTTTTGCTCTAGATGAGGTTTAACAAACCCTCTGATTGGCTGAAGCTGTTTTGGTGGCGACGACGCCAAAACCGTGTCTACCGGGGCTAAAGACCAGGGCCCCTACGCGAGCGAGCCAACGAATCGAGCGATAGGGGTCCTGCTTTTAGGAGGGTGAAAGATTGCAGGGGGGCGCGATTCTTTTAGGCGGACCAAATCTTTCAGAACCCCTGAAAGAATCGGTCCGCCTTTCTGAAAATCGGAAGGACCGAAAATTTCCGACCACCGGTCAATCAGACAGTGCAGTAATGAGGATTCACCATGCTACTCTTGGATCTTATCTGTGATTTGTTCTTTTATCATCTTTAGAAACGCTCGCAGTTGTCATAATTCATCAATCTTCATGATGATATTTCTGATGAAGTGGATACCCGTTGGACTCTAACTTGAATTTATCGGCCGGCAAAATTAGTGGTCCATTGTCCACGATCGCTGCTACAATTTCATCTTCTCATTTATCTAATTACCCTGAAGTCAGCTTTTTTACAAGCATCTATGTTTTTAGAACGTCAGATGTTTATATTCACATTGTTTACATCGAGGCTTCACGTTTTATGTTTCAGCTTTTCCTTACAATGTTTCTGCCTACCGTCCTTACAACGTAACCCTGTCTGAAGTGTCGTCCGACCGCGCCACTGCTCACTGGCGGTACGGGTGGCCACCGCAGCCTGATGACGACCTTCCCGGAGACAACTATACAGATAGCGGCAGCATGGACAGAAACGGCACCGAGATGGCTCTCACTGGCTTTGATGTCGTGACGAGAGTAGTTGACGACTTGTACGACACAAGGACGATCACGACAGTTGGCGCATCACACAGATCTTTGCCGCTCACGTACCTTAAACAGGAGACATCATATATGGTCTATGTCTACGCTATTCATGATGAAATCTGCGTAAGCAGTGGGGAGACCGAATTTGTGACGACAGCAGATCCAGAGGACGGTAAGAAAGCAGATTTCACTTGTAGAGTATATTATGTAAATCATTATTACATTTACATGCATACAAGCTTATAAGTTAAAGCTAAGCCTGTAGATTAAGAGATAGAAGTGCTATTGTAGTGATTGGTTTATGTGTATCTTATCAATTGTTCATATTTGCATCCACATGCACTTAATTGCACTTTACTTCAAATGAACAGCTCATTGAAATTATAAAATAGCTGACCGATTCGGATAGAATACTTTCATTTGCTTGACAGCGACTAATCTTCCAGGGCTAACAATAAACACATAACGCATAATACAAGTCACACATACACAAACTTATACAGCTAAGTACAGACATGCAAATTACAGAGGCAAAAAGAGATCGGGGGTGATGATGACGGTTGAGTATCGAGTGACAGTGCACCACAGATGTGGTTTGCCCGGTAGTGAAAGATTGGCGTGTTACTGTTTGTTGTAGGTTAAGTAAATTAAAGTGGGCATGTTGGTTGCGTACAGTGATATATGAATGGACGGGAATGCGGCCAGTTTGATATGATGTTGTTGCTTTTTTTTGCTTTATATCAATTTTTTCTTTTCTAGAAGGGTCCTTTACGGCATACCAGTATCCTGACTATCAGCCTACAGAAGGGGACAAGAAGTTCACCATAGAAGAGTTTGTTCTTATCGGTGTCGTCATCCTGGTGTGGCTGTCCGTCATCGGCCTGTTCATCCGGCAATGGGACCACATCCGGGGCATGGCACCACGTGACACCTCACGGCCACGCCCTCCTACCCCTAAACCGCCGACCAATGAGGAGTACCCAACCATCACCATCGTGCAGGACGAGAAAGATTCGCTCATAAGGACTACTCGGTTTTGACATGGTTTGTTTGAAACCTCACAGAAAGATGATGGTCTCCCGGATATTTCTGTTTTATTACCAAAGTTCCATCTTAAAGGCAAGCATACAATATGCACTCCGGAAGGTAATTTGCTCTAATGTTATATTTTGATGTGTTTGGAGTTAGAAAAGGGAGCTTCAGTTGTTGTCAGTCACAAGCCTTAACAGTTGTACTGGTGTATTGGCAGCAGTGTTTTGCTGTCGGAGGGTTCACACGCAAGTTACGAGTAGCATAGTTTACGTTTCATGTTTTAGATGTTCCGATTTCTTTGGTATCTTTAGACGTCATTGTCCTGTCGTGTTTTCTGTCGTGTTGTTTCTGATGAGTTTCAGAATGTTTGACTTGCAGAAGTTGTGGGCCAGTTCTACTGCATATCATGTTTTTAAATTCTTTGTTTATATTGAACGTGATTGATCACATTAGATATGGATCAAAAAGATGCTATCTAGTTTCGTACCTCTGTGCAATCTGACAAAAATGAAAAGTAACGTTATATCTGAGAGCTGGCATCTTGGCTTCAAACTGGCTTACAAACAGTGTTTGATGTATATTCATGTCATAGGCATTTAGACTATTTCGTGGCCCTGCTTTACTTCCTATCCCGCTAATGTTTTTGCCTTAGAATTGTATAAAGAAAGGCAATGTAACACTTTTGCGTTTCCTAGTTCCTTATGAGTTGCGCATTGACATTTTTTCACACGCAGTCGTACGCACAATACGCAGCAGATCTGCATCTCAATCGGTGCGTGAACAGGAACAGCCAGTACGCCTGATGTTTGGGAAATGCACGCTGCGAGACGGATGGAAGGATGGGTGTCCGAATAATCAAGTGTGTATGAGTTGCGCATTATCATTTTTTATGCACACACAAACACACACACACACACACACACACACACACACACACACATACACACACACACTTACACGCACACACACACACATACACGCACACATACACACACACACACTTACACGCACACATACACACACACTCACTCACTCACTCAAACATACACATACACACACACACACACACACACACACACACACACATTGACGAGGTATGAGAGTGTGGAATTTGTAGCTCTTCACATCCGGTGTGCAGAAAGTGCGAAGTGGAAGGAAATTCAACGTAATGGAACTACAGAAAGTGCGAAATGGAACAAAAAGGAACGAAATGGAACGAAAATGAAGTAAACTGAAATAAAATCGATGGAAATGTGAAGAAATGTTACTGTGGAAGGATTGAAAAACAGAAGTGGGTGGTAAATGAATATAAAGCGTTCTATTTCTAGAATTTTACTTAGAATCTGGCCGATTTTAATGTTAACAGCGCTGTTGTTGTGTTTGCATGGCGTCTCCCAAGATGGGGCACCACATGCATCCGCGATTGCCATACCGACGGCGTCGGCAGTGATATGCTAATGAGCTACTGCGTCACGAACGGATTTGGACTGTGAGAAACTACAGTGGAACATCCCTCCGGCCGGAGACATCCCTGTTTGCTCATTTACGACGAAACAAAGAGAAGGTGTGAAAGGACTCAGCTCTACACATGTATTTCGCGGTTTGGAGGAAGTAAGGGGCTAACATGAAGAATTTGAACAAAGGCGCTGTGACGACATACTTCACAAATAAATGTTCTTTGAAAATGATAAGAGTGCTCATGAACCATAGTTGTCTTCTTCGTAAACTCCGAAGAGAACTAAGACCCCGTTCATACTAAGTCGCCCAAATCGCCGAAGCGGGATTGATGTGGCCTAGTATGTTCCGCTCCAAGTCGCATTTGAAACCGCCCGATGCGCATTACAGCGACACCACCTCCGTGTTTTCATTGATCGATCTTAATGTGATTTCCGTTTTGACATCGTTCCAGATTCTGCCCTTGGTTGCAAGTATTTTCTTGTCTACGTGTGGTATATGGCTTGGACAAGTTCGTGATGTCATGAATGGGGTGAATGCCCTTTCACTACTCTGTTGGTAATTGAAGCAGCGTGTGCACAATCTTTATCAGTACAAACTTGACGCAGTTATGACCCGTTCCCAGAAGAAAGACATTAAATGTTATTGTTGTAAGGACCAGCATTAAGACATCTACAAAACATTGTAATAGCCACAACACTGTTTTAGAAAAGAACAATATTACTGTAGATCTGAGTGGCCATGTATACATAAGCCTGACACATCTGGTCTAGGTTTCCTAGGACGAATGACCCCAGGGGGCTGCATGACTCACTTTCTATCCTTTGTACTGCTGACTAACATTTCAAACATTCTTATTGGCTTAAAATGGCTGTGGACAAATTTCTGTACAATTTCTAGAATTCTTGCAAACTGCACACAGTACTATACCATTAGGCTCGCCACTGAGGCGTCGCCAAACAACAAATATTAACAGTTGAAAGTCAGTGGCACGACGGCGTAAACAGAACAAGAAAGGAATTAAAACGTATTGTCATGGCGACGATTGAGTGGCTATATGTAAGTAGTGTTACTGATTAACAGTTTTAAGCTATGTTTTGACACATTGCAAGTAAGCCTGTGCCGCTAGTAGGCCGCGTGGTTAATGGTTAAAATGTGTCTACTTATTGTTGGACAGCCAAGAGACATGTATCATTTTGACTTCGCCACTGATTTATTGATAAATTGAATTCCTTGGTTCAAACAATCCATCAGACAGGCTATGGGCCGGAGTTCCATTCTGAGGAAATGCTCTTGCAGAGAGACAGCATAAGTGGTTGGTCCCGAATAGTAACACATCGGTGACGGTAATTTCTAATGAGCGGTCAAGGAAACGGACTGCCTCACAACAGAAACCAGCCTGTGATGGAGCCAACCAGTGAGAGGATGTAACAAGTTCGTAGTCTACTAGTGGGGTCGTGTGGCGTAACGGCAGGGTGTTCGACTCAGAACCAAGAAGTCCCGAGTTCGAATCTCCCCGACGCCACCGATGTTGTGCCCTTGGGAAAGGCACTTTACACGACTTTCCTCACTTCGCCCAGATGTATAAAAATTAGAATGGGTATGATGTTATCTGCACGTGGCACTGTTAATATAAGTTACAAAAACTTGAGTGCAGTGCCACGTCGTCCTTGTCTGTCAAAAACCGAAGTAAAAAAAACAAGAGCTTTTAAAAAAAGCTGGCGTTTCGGCTACGTTTATGAGTGTGAATTGTCTTTTCCCTTTACTTGAAGTAAAATCTGCCAGAGGAAGTCACTCAAGGGCTGTTCAGTCTATAAGACAAATTGTCATTTTGGGAAATGAGTACTGTTTTAATAGAGAAAGGCAGATTGGGGAAAGCAATTTTGAAGTTACGTCACTTAACTTAAGTGCTTTTGAAAAAGCTGATCTTGGCCTACAACTTGTACTTATTTGTAAAATGTACAATAGGCTCATTATAAAAGCTATCAATGTAATTATGTACATGGCACGAAATAAAACATAAAATTTGAAAAAAGCACCATTGAATCATCAGCACTATGGTAATTAAGTGAAATAGAAGTTCATAACAGCTAAGGTTCTATCTAAAATGACTACCAAATGTCAAATAGTTTTGTGCCGAGCGGCGCCACTTTCCACGTCCGTGTTGTCTGAATGAAGTCGATACTGAACAATGGAGCATTTGCTACTGTAACAAAGGATCGCTGTTTTGCAAACAACATCAAGAGCCTCTGTTTACATCGGGGATAGAAGTTTAGTGGCGAGTGTTTTGCAAGAATCATCTTACCGCGCATAGGAGCCGCTGCACGGTATTTTCCATTACAATGAACAGAAAAATTCGAATGCCGGGTTTGGAATCTATGAAGTCCTGTTCATAAGACAAAGGCCTTGTATATATTAAATGAATATTTAAAAATAACAAATATAAAATATTTCTTTATTTATTAATGAAAAAATGATATTCATAAATATGATATTGATAGATTAATATAATATCAATATATATTTTTGATATTCAATATCTAAAAAAAAAAAAAATCCATGCACGGGAACGAGCCCGGATCTTCTGGGTCCGAAGTGCTTCGCGTTGCCAGATGGGCTAAGCTGCGGTACGTAACCCGTCTCTCTGTACATAATGCTATAACCTCACTATATGGTATCATTTATGCCGATTTTTGGTCGTTTTCTTGACGAAATCATTTTTTTTCTTCTGCAATCTTGTGGAATAGATGTAATATGGTCATTTTTCAGGATATCAAAGTCCGAAACCACAATGCAATGATATTTCCGAACAGTTGTAGCAGTTACATGCGGTCGCCCTCCTGTGTGACATGCAAATCTAGCCTGCCTGCCTTTTCGTGCTCCCTTGCCATATAAGGCAACGGCTATACAAGGATTTGGGAACGTATTGCCATATAAGGTCTTCTGGTGTGCGACACAGTGTTGAACCAAACAGCAAGGTAGCAGAACGACTGCAAGGTAAAACTCATCTCATTGCGTTCGGCTTTCGTGACCGCTCGTTGATACATTGTCATTTCTTCTCCTCCAATCTTCTTTTCTACATGTTTCCACAGTTATCCGACTCGTATAAGAACGATTGGAAAGAAAACATTCAACATTGTCACTCAAGTTGATGTCATATCTAACTAATATCATGTCTAATAATTTTCGCCTTGACCTCCTTTTAAGACTTCAAAAGGGTATAAAATTCTATTCATTAACAAGTTCTATATAATATCAACTTCTAATTGATTATGCAAATTAGTCCCTTATTTGCAAAAGTGATATCTCCTAATAATCCTCTTAAAGTCCTAGCATTAATTAGCATTAATTATGTGAATTAGGTCCTGATTTGCATAATATGCATTCATCATTCAAATCATCAACTAAGGAATCTACATGCCAAAAGCAGTGAAAATCCATCAATCCCTGGTTGACTTGACCTGAGTTACCCTTTAAAATAGTTTCCAGACCCACTGCAGTTTCAAACAAATCCGCTAGGGGCACAAGAGCTATATGTTATTCATAAATCACGACCGTAGCTTGAATAGGACACGAGATATCAAAACCGGAAGTTCCGCTGCAGTACCGTAGAAAGCCGCTAGAGGTCCCATAATATTATTGTTTCCAACCCCTACAAACATAGCAAATGCCCTAAATATCCGTACATGACTTCTCGAGTTATGATTTTCACAAATAAACTCACACTCGAATCCGAAAACGTAACCTTCTTGGCGAAGGTAAGTGCGTCAACAAGCAAACGCTAGTCTACATTTCCTATCTATACTGCAAAAAAGAAGGCCACAGAATAGAGACCACAATGTGACCTAACGCTGCACATAAAGGCCGAGTGTTTGACCTTCAATTCTTTCTGTTTTAGCACAATCAAGGGCGCACTTGACAGATCGTTTGGAGGACTTTTTGACATTGTATACCCAAGGAGGTTTGGTATAAGCCGCTCTATGTACCATGCAGCCCATCTCACATCCAGTCGACCATGGCTACCAGTCGGCTGCGCCAGAAGGATGTTTTGAAATGTTTAAAACAATCTGGAGTAGATATATGGTCCTAACCGAGACTATTTCCAGAATTGTGCCAACCACTTCCGATCTCCGAACAGGCGCGCAGCCACAAACACAGAAGAACCACAGAAGCCTATCGGCTAACACTCACCGCAATTTGATCTCTGAGTGAGGCTTACAGCATAGAAGTTTGGACAATTTTAATCAAAAACGAAATTATTTCTTCTAGCTTTTAAATATCACTGGCTATGTCTCAATTCGTGGGAAAGTTGGCACACGAGTAGGAATCAGCCATGTAAACTATAGGCTTCAGTATGTGTCTGGCAGCCGTACAGTACTAGTGCACATCAGTGGAGGCCTGGCTGAGACAGTTTACCATGTACAAGTTACTCTTCAAGTCATGTTTGAAATCTACAGACAACAGATAAGAATTTGAAGTATGACTACACATATAAAGAAGTTAGCTTGAAGGACAAGAAAGAAAGTAATGGCAACACTGGCTTGTGATTTAGCATTGGCTAGCAGTTACATGTACTGTTATAAAGAGCCCCAGTCTAATTGCTGGTTACTCCAACAAGTAGACGCAAAAATTCCCAAAAGTCATATTTCTAGACACACCAAGGCTATTAATGTGGGGAAGACATTCGGAAATCTAGATCCATTCAGATACTCTGACACAACGTTGACAGGGTTGATTTGAAAGTTTGGAAATTTGAACAAGGTTGACTTCCCCAAACTGAAAGTTGTAGATAGTATCGTCTTGATTATCCAAGGGATCTTATCTGATTGAAACTTCCTTGGATTATGTGACTTTTTGATAGATATCTGAGTCATTCTGCATGGTTTGATAATGTTCCTAGGAAAACTTGTACAGAAAAAAATTTGAATTCTCTGACAGTTATTATGGTAATCTGTCCCTGCTATTGTTCTAGGCTGGTAGACGATCTAATCCTTTTACCCTATCTAGATCATCTGGTTGGCTGAATGACCGCTCCACTCCTTAAGGTCTGTGATCCACGACCGACGGGGACGTCCCCGCGGCCGCGCACCCTCCGCTTTTCCCTGAAGAATTGTGTGTGAAAGTGTGCCTTTCGCCCTAGACACATGTCCGAACCACTCTCCCTATCTAGACCGGGGGACTAAAAGTGCCAGCGCCAACTTTGACGGCCTATACCTCCTGAACGACGTGTGCTAGGACTACCAAACTTGGTGACTTTTCCTAGAATTTAGTTGGCAACAATTCTGTAATAGTAAAAGTTTATAATTCTTGTGTTGCCATGGCAATGGGTTTCTGACAGGCATATTTTACAAAATCCACTAATTTCGGTTAAACAATGAGGTGTCAAGTCTTTCTTGCTCTACCGCATTTGTTTTCATACATTATTAGGATCCTATGTAATCTTGCGTAACTTTCATAATTAGATATTCATAAATTATGCTAATTTGATGACATCATCGGTCAAAACCAAGATGGCGGACAACTTATTTATTTTAGGTATTAACAGGCTTTTCCCCCTTCAGAGTCGTCCATACCTGCTATTTTTTCAACAAAAATATTCAAATCAACGTTTCTAGTCTATTTTCATTGTTTTTTGGGTCATAAGTAACAAAAATTGTAAAAATCGCCTATCCAAGATGGCGGATCCCAAGGTTTAGCTAAAGGCATGTGACGTCATTCTATGACGTCATTTTGACGTCAACGTAGTTACCGTCAGTAACAGAAGTTTGCCAAACTTCGATATAAATAAAATATCCTTTTTGTTAAATGATCGGTTAACACCATCAGGTATTACGGGAATTCCCTTTTTAGACGGTTTTAGCCAATAAAATGACATTAATGACGTCATAATTACGTCATATTACGTCATAACAGCACAAAATTTGCAGGAATTATAAACCTTTACATGCATACCACTCTCTGCAAATTTGGTGATGATACACCATACCGTTTGGAAGTTATAAGGGGGGGGGGGCGAATGAGCCCCCTCCCCCCTCCAACAAGTCTCAAAAAAGCCCGGTCTAGATAGGGTTTATGGATTTATGTGGTCATGGGGCCAATTCACCCCTCAAACTGCTGGGCAGCTCACAGTAGGAGCGCTCCCTTAACGACTTACCCAGGGTAAGATTTTTGCCGGTTTAAGCCAAGCTTGGTACTCATTTGCACATGAGACAAATGAGGAATTAATAAAGTGCTTTTTCCACGTGTACATCATCGGTGCCTGCTACGGATTAGAATCTAGGGGTTTGGAGTCAACGACATTAACCACAAGGCCAGTATATCACCATTCACATGCAGGTAGCGTTACGTCTAAGTGATGCTTGGACAGAAGCCTACAGAATAATAATGTTTTCATTTCTCATGAAAAGAGTGACAGGGTGGCAGGCTCATGTAGGGACCCTGAATTGATCTGCCGCTTTACACATAAAAATATATAAAAAAACTACATTAATCATGCACTGTTTCTGGCATCATGAATTGTTCAATTAAAAAGGTTTCTTGCATTTAATTCTCTAATTAAAAGGTTCCCACATTCATAGCGAATCGAACGTTCATTATAAGCTGTGACAGCAGGAAGGTTTTTACAATACGTTAGGGTTTGTTGTCCTTGTTCAGCAGTCTTACGATGTAGGGTATACTGCTGTTTCTAAATCTTTCAGTCCTAGTTCTGACTGTGTTAAGTTCGTTACAATGTCTTGTGTGGCGGTTACTAATCTGTCCTCTGGATTGAGGGAGCAGACCTCTCAAGGACGTGTTGTTCAGCAGTTTTCTCCCAGAGCGAAGGCACAACTGTTCCCTTCTCGTCTTCACTTGTTGCAGACCGAGCTGTGTACTGGAGTCAACGTAGCTAGAGTACCTGTCCCCCAAGATGATTTTACACGCCCTCCTTTGGATGGATTCCAGCAGCGATGACTGTTTGTTTGCTTGTTAGTCCAGGGCTCCAAACTGGGGCTGCGTATTCCAGCACTGGCCTAACGTACGTTGTGAACACTGCAGCCAAGTCGACGGCCGGTAGGTTGAACTGTTTTAAGCGCCTCAGGAGGAAAAGACGCTTACTGCCTTGTTTTGTCATGTTACTGACCTGAGTGTTCTATTTAAGGTCTGACTGTATCCATATCCCCAGCAGTTTGGCAATATTCACTGTCTGAAGTGTGTGACCATCAATCTGCAAGGGCGGCAAAGGAGGAGGGATTCTGGTGAAGTAAAAGTGCATCACCTTGCATTTTTGCACATGTGCACTAATATCAAATCTGCCCAGATACAGCTTAGTTACATTACTACAATAGGACCAAGTCTGATGCAACCTGCCAGCATCCCACCAAGAACCATAAGGGAATTTGCCCGTGACTTGTCCAAAGTACCGGCCTTGTTCAAAGACGCAGATGTTGTTTCCGATACCAAAGGAGATGCCACCGCAACCAGACAAGTCTGCGATGGACTCGTCCTCTCTCTGAATGTCCGCAGTACCGAGGACACAGGAAGACGTCAATGGCCTGACTCATCGGGATGACACCAACCACATGTCCCTGAACCCGTCAAAGTACAAAGTCATCGTAGTTTGCCGCGCAAGAAATCCGCCCCACCGCCAGTAATCACAATTGGACCCTCTACTTCCAACTAAAGTGGTTCAGACAGCACGTATCCTGGTAGTTGTTTTCCTTCAGCACAACCTGAAATGGACTGTCACTACAATCTCTCGCAAAGAGCGCAAAAGACTTTATGTGCTAAAACAAGAAGCCTGAAAAAACACAGAATGGACATAATTGACCTTATACTCATCTGAATTTATGTTGGTTTCGCGCGACCTGTTCTGGAGTACGCGTGCGTGATTTGGCACCCCGGACTGACCAGAGATATGTCATTGATGCTAGAACGCGTCCAGAAGAGAGCGGTCAAAGCACCAAGGATCGTACTGGGACCGGAGTATGTCACCTACGAATCTGCACTGGACATTACTGGTCTCTAAGCCGATCAAACTTTAGAAGGAACAATCTATGCCTTAGATCTGCCCAGACTCTTGTGAAATCTCAGATAGTCAGTACTTGGCTCCTCTCCCGACGCCGCGACGCCCATCACAGGTCACTACGTAATGATGACAAGCTGACCCAGCACAGATGCGGGGCTGTTAATTGGGCTGATGAGCAGTACTCGACTATTCTGCGTTAAACTATGGAACGAAGGGTCGAAATATGTGCGGTTTACGTATGTCTCTTGTGTCATGATGCGTCTAATATCATAAAGAACTTATGTTATTGTCATGTCACCTTTACGTATTTAATGTGGCTGCTACGTTTTAACCGTTTGTGCTGCAAGTATTTGTTTTTGGTTGATAAAACATTTCTCTCTCCTATCTCAGGCATCGTAAAAAGTGGCATTGGGCTAGGAATAATTTCGATACTTGGTTTTCACGATTTGTTGACATCTAAGCAAGTTCAGCTGTGTTGTTGGCGTTACCGTGATATTGGCTTCACGATGAGAATCTGCCATGGACGATGTGGAATGGCGAAATAACAATGCTGGCACGAGTACGAGGATTCATGCAATCTATCACACATCTGACGGCGTGCTCAAATCTCCACAAAATTAATCAAAGTCATCCTGGGTCCTGAGCCAAGTTAAGGACCCGATCTATCATAGAACTGATACAGGATGACCTGTCAACCAGCCGTCTCCGCGCCTCTCATTTAGCCTCCACCAAGCCTTCTTATGGGGGTATGGTGGCCAAAACCTCCCGGCAAATAGTCTCCATATAGCTGGCCTATACGTAGTTAGTCTGGTAGAGACTACATCTCACATGGGGCAATGATCAAATATCAATTATGAAATATGCTGTGGAATACCGATTATGTAAGAAAAAAGGCACGCACAAGCCGTGCAGATAAGGTTTTTGCAATGTTTATTAATATTCCTCTCACGATTCTAATCATTGAGGTTACTGCACTCTTCATTTACAAGATATGAGATAATACATAATGGACGAAATCACGTCTTCCAAAAGTGAGGTGAGCTTTAGATGCAAGCCGCAAGATGTCGCTTGTACGGGTACACGGGATCATCTACTAGTTACTATACATTCTCCAAGCACATCCTTCAGTATCGGGGCTTGAACAGGTATTGTAACTAAAAATCAATTTATTCGTTCCAAGAAAAAGGTCGCTTTGTTTGAGGGTAAATCACGGGGACACATGTACACAACTAGAGTTCCATGACCTCATACCTCCGCCAAATGATATTTGCCGACTTATGCAAAAACAAAATTCCCGGCATTTATCAATAAGGCATTATATAGCATTTTCTCAAATCAAGTCTTCATTTGCTTAAATGATGTATATCGATATTCCCCTCTTTCCCAGTGACATATGCCATGTGTTTGAAAATACTATCATGGAATGTCGATGACGGTTAGACATAAAAAAAAGCGCAATAAAGCAGTTAGTCAAGCAACTGGACAGGTTTTGGAAACGCAGTGGATTTATATAATTTCATCAAATATACTCAACACTAGTTCCTGTTTTGCATAATTAGCATCTCACTATGTAAATCGTCAAATCTACTTAAGCTATCTTGAAATACCAAACATAGATAAAAAAGAGTCTCCTCATTTACCAGTGTAGTACCATTACTATACTATGTTCTCATCAATCATTCAAATGAGGTAATTTACATAATCGATATTTATCGATACTCCTCTCTTTCTCAGTGATAGATGCCACATGTTTGAAATTGCTTTAATGAACACAGCGGATCTTTTAATTTAATCAATTATGCAAATAAGATCTTGTTTGGCATAATTTGCATCTTACTATGTCAACCAGTGCAGGAAGTTTTCTTTCCTTAATTATTATGTTAACTAGGTCATGATTTGCATAATGTGCATCTCATCACGTAGGACAGGTGTTAATCATCACCTAATGTACCTATATACTCAAAACCGTGAAAATCCATCAATCCCTGTTTGTTATCCTACTCAAAAGTTACAAACAGAAGGCCCACTGCAGCTCTAAGAAAGCCGCTAGGGGACCTAGACATGCATCACTTACTCCCGCCCCACCACCTAAACATTATGGCCATAGCACTTGCAAGAAATTTGACCACAAGGTTTCAGCCGATGGATAAATTTTCCTCATTTATCATGCAAATTAGCTCCTGATTTGCATAATTTGTATTATGTAAAGCCTCAACCAAGCTATCTACATGCCAAAAATCATGACGATCCCCTTCTCTAGTTGTTTGTCTCCAAAGGTAACAACAAAAACGCCAACTGCTGCTGCAAACGAACCGCTAGGAGGCCCAAACTTACACCACTTAAGGCCACCAAGCGGAGACGACTTTGCAAGTTTCTGACGAGTTTTCCCTAGCACTCACACTGACGCGCGATGCATTTGCAAATGAAGCCCTGCTGAGCAGGTATCGGAAAACGCAGTGTTGCTACTGAATCAAAAACCAATTGAAAATGACTAAAACGCATCAAAAAAGATAAACAGCGATAAAAGGATATTCACTTATGAAACTTGGCGCTACATGATTAACATATTATGAAATATAAGCATAATGTTCGACTGCTTTCACAGTAACAGAAATTACCAAAACGAACTGAAACGAACGATATACCAGATTTCACTTTATTATGTATTTTGTATCATGTATGTGTAATGATATATGTTTATAAATCTATAAGAGGAAACACACCTTGAAACTGACTTAATACTGTTTACAAAATATATGACACCTTTTGGCGACTGATTGGGACCTATTGGCGACTAATTGTTCCAATAGGGGGCCAATATTGGAAACTAGTTCGCAACCAGTTGGAAACTAGTTCTCGTCCATTCACCAATTTCAATTTTTTTGATTGTAAGAAAAATCGCCACTGCAGGAGACGAATTGGCGTTCATTGGAAACCGCTTGGAAACTACTTGGCAACTGTGCGAAACTACTTGACGAACGTCATTTGCAACTAGTCGCCAACTAGTTTCCTCCCAGTGAGAGGGGGGCTTTACTCCCGGCCCTAGAAGCTATCTACTACTTGAAAATCTTGAACCTGGCGCCTCCAGAAAATTTAACCTCAAACTTTGAAGATCTGCTGCAGTACTCTAGGTACTCGCTAGGAGGCCCATTGTCGAACTTGACCTTCCTCTTTGAACTCCTCGAGTTATGCTGTCTACATACAAACCCAAATAAGTACACATCACGCTGCAGTACGTTAGGAAAACGCCAGGTGAACCATTTTCGAACTTGACCTTCTTTCCCACAATCTCTACTCACTAACCAAGAATTGTGGAGAGTCCTCAACATGTCCTTCAGTTTTGTTGTCCGCATACAAACACATGCAAAGTCCACTGCAGTACTGTAGAAAATGCCAGGTGAACCCTTTCGAACTTGACCTTCGTTCGTACAGCCGCTACTCACCTACCAAAGATCATGAAGATCCATCAAATGTTTCACTAGTTATGCTCTTGACATACATTGAGACGCAGCCCACAGCTGGCGTAACTGAAAACATAACCTTCCATAGTTCAAACGTCCTGGCCGCCTGTAGACTAATCTTTCATATGTCTCTGAATGTAATTTCTAGCGAGTAGGAAATAGATTGAATGTTACAAAGTGAGTGGGACAAATGTTTAGGTAAATCTGTTCTCTTTTTTTGCACGCCTTTTTTGGCTGTAGATATCATTCTGAATCTGCGACCCCATAACGTGTAGCCGGTGTTACACATTTTTCAGCGGTGCAAAGTAGTTTTTCAGTCCGGGCTAGCAAGATATTAATCGTTATTATATAGCCAGATGACATGGACCAATCAGAAGTCCCCATTGCATATCGGTAATGACGGTCGTAATGTCATACATGTAGAATTTCAACAAGTTGTGAATAATGAATCTCAAGTGGTGAATAAAGATGTTGACCAATCAGAAGGAGATATACACATAATATCGACCAATCAGAAAGCCACCCAGAAGGGAAAAATGATGATGAATTAAGTAGAGTTGAGTAGAGTAGATTTGAAAAAGACTTGACATGACAAGATTGCAATGCAAAATTTTCACAACATGGATTGCCGAAGTATCTTAAAAACAGATATCTCCGCATACATAAAGAAACACGTATCCGGAGTTACGATACGACCCTGAACAGTATCCGGAAAAATAAAAAGTTGTATTTATCCGAATTTGCTAGGAAATATTTCTTGAATCAAAATATTTCCGAATATGTTAGGTATCGATTTGAGTACTTGGAAACGGTCCATATGATGTATTGTGATGTGTCAATATCGGAATTGTCCGGAAATGGACCCCTTTCGCGCAGTGTTACATCAAGTGCCAGGCACTAGGAGGGAATCTAAATTAATTAGCAGGTTGGCATGTGTCCCTCATTAAGGAGTTGCCAATGATGCATGTGTACAATTTGTAATGTTTAAAAAAACTGAGAAAATGATGTAACGTTATCGTTGCATTCGGTGTCAGTTTATTACTTTAACCAGGAATACATTTTGCCTCACAGCGGCCGCTTTTCAAAGATTCCTGGGGGAGGGGGCGTGTTCAAGTGTTACATGTAAGGCCACAGCAAGTAAATTTTATGGATGACATCCTCCGCAGGCTCCAAAATTAATGAGATAGGGCGAAAAAAAACAAGGCAAGCCAAAAAAACAAGATTCCTATATTTTAAAATTGTGAGATCATACGTCTTGTTAAACAAGAATTGTGGCGACGAAATATGATATCATGACCAACAGGTCTTTTATTCCTGTATTCAAGCAATGAGGTTTCATACATGATATATATATATAATATATAATATATAATATATAATATAAAACCTCCTTGATTTAATGTAAACATGTCCTTGTAGATGTGTGTGTATACATCTCAATAGACTAACTACAACAAATGCAGAAAAGAGCTTCTTGTACCATCCGAAGCAACTACACTGGGAATTCATATGCGATGAAACACCTTGTGTATACCGCTCGCTCACCTTGTGTAGACCCCCCAATTACTTATATAATGTCCTTGCTATGACAAATGCAGAAAACAGCTTGTTATTATACCATCATGGGCAGGAACTACACTGGGTATTCATATGCAATGAAATACCTTAGACTGTCAACATTAAACTGTTCTTGAAGATGTGTATACAGCTCAATTAACTAGACCCCCCCCCAATTATTTATACAATGTTTCAATTTCTAGTACCGACACAACATTTTCATGAAATGTCTTCTATGAAAGTTTTCAGTGGACGGTTGAATGATTCCCACAGTTTGCTTTACAGTACCCAAAAAATTAAGAATAAACGATATACTGATTTCTTGAGAGGAATTAATGGAATATAACTACTGAGGTCTTTGGTAGTGGAAAATCGCGGGTAATTATCTCGCTTGGGCCGGGCAGCGAATACAATGGCAGTATTTGTCACTCATTTGCATCTGGCTTGTGACAGGGCCTAGCGAAATCTTCTGATCTTCGCCGACGCCTTCATTATACTGGCCAAACATTTCCTTTCTACCACGTGTACTATCTGAACATAGCGTACGCTTCATGTTTTGGGCCATATCGTTTGATCTACGAAGGATAATTTGACAAAAGCACCCATGATCGGAAGAGCAAAAAAGCGCCGCCATTTTGATGACGAAGGCTGTCTGTTCCATGGTGACTCACGGGAGATATGGAAGGAAATGTGCCCCAAAATTCTTCAAAATTTCGTAGAATGATTTTAGATTTCACAGACATTGTCTAATGTTGCATAGAAATGAAAAATTATTGGTATAAACATTGACTAGGACTTCAACTAATGTTTAGTAAGTAAATCAGAAAAATATCCTTTGAGCAGCAGCTAGAAAGTTGAAAGTTCAGTCACCGGAAGAAGCTTGGCTTACGTTCTTCTGATTAACGTACTATTTTGAACACAGTGTATAGCTGTCACTTTTATTCGTACATGTAACGTTATTTGAAAAGCCAACATATCGTCTTTGTAGGTACTTCTTGCTGTCTCTTGACACGGCCATCGGTTCATGCGTCATTTTGAGATACATTTTGCACCATGGTAGAAAGCTATGAATGCAGGGTCGCGGTGGGCACCTCGCATTGCGGTGGGCGGAGCAGACATGAATAGCGATGCGGAAAAATGCAAAGCAATTGGACCACCGTGAGACAGATGGTCAAACAGACGGAAAACCAGAAAGCCAGAGACCTAGTCGGACAGACAAAGGGCCTTCCCCACAAAGAGCCAGACAGAGGATAAACAGACAATAATCAGACAGACAGAGACCTAGCCAGACAGGAAGCCAGTCAGAGAATCAGACAGAGGGTCAGACAGACGGAAAACCAGACAGCCAGATACCTAGTCAGACAGGGAGCCAGACAGAGAATCAGACAGAAGGTCAGACAGACGGAAAATCAGACAGCCAGAGACCTAGTCAGACAGGGAGCCAGACTGAGAATCAGACAGAGGGTCAGACATACAGAAAACAAAACAGCCAAAGACCTAGTCAGACAGACAAAGGGCCTGCCCCTCAAAGAGCCAGAAAGAGGATAAACAGACAAAAATCAGAGAGACAGAGACCTAGCCAGACAGGAAGCCAGTTAGAGAATCAGACAGAGGGTCAGACAGACGGAAAACCAGACAGTCAGAGACCTAGACGGACAGGGAGCCAGACAGAGAATCAGACAGAGGGTCTGACAGACGGAAAACCAGACAGGCAGAGACCTAGTCAGACAGACAAAGGGCCTGCCCCACAAAGAGCAAGACGAAGGATAAACAGACAAAAATCAGAGAGACAGAGACCTAGCCAGACAGGAAGCTAGTTAGAGAATCAGACAGAGGGTCAGACAGACGGAAAACCAGACAGTCAGAGACCTAGCAAGACAGGAAGCCAGTCAGAGAATGAGACAGACGGTCAGACAGACGGAAAACCAGACAGCCAGAGACCTGGGTAAAGTCTGTCTTCATCACCATCCCCAAGGTACCCGGTACCATTGACTGTTCGGAGCACCGCACTATAGCCCTGATATCCCATGTCAGCAAGGTCCTTCTCCGAATCATCCTACGGCGTATGGAGCGAGTGGCAGAGCAGGAGTTTGCAGAGGAGCAGATGGGTTTTAGGAAGAGAGTGGGGACAAGGGACCAGATCTTCAACCTAAGGGTACTGATGGAAAAGGCAAGGGAAAACAATGTGCAGCTCTTCATGGCTTTTATCGACTATAAGAAAGCCTTCGACTCAGTTAGACATCAGACACTATGGAAGGTGATGGAAACTATGGGAGTCTCAAGGCACTTGGTTCAGTTGTTAAGCAACCTGCACAGGGATCAGCAAGCAGCAGTGAGAGTAGAAGAGGACCTTACAGAGTGGTTCGAGGTCAAGAAGGGGGTAAGACAAGGCTGCTTGCTGTCGCCGATGTGTTTCAACTTCTACTCAGAGGCGGTAATGAGGGAGTCTGTGGAGGAGCAGCCCACGATTGGAGTCAACGTAAGTGGCAGGAACATCAACAACCTCCGCTTCGCCGATGACATAGCGTTGATAGCTACCTCACCGGAAGGACTCCAGGAACTGCTGGACTCCACAGACAGCACCTCCAGTGAGTACCAACTGGAAATTAGCACCAAGAAGACCAAAGTGATGGCCGTAGCCAAGGAACCTACTCAAGTAACAGCCACTTGCCGGGGAGAACAGCTTCAACAGGTCCCAAGATTCAAGTACTTGGGTTCCACATTGGAACAAACAGCCAGCTGTAGCCATGAGATCAACATACGCCTAGGAGCAGCCCGTGCAGCCCTCCGAAGCCTAGATGTAATCTGGAAAGACAGGGCCCTCAAGACAGTCACTAAACTGAAAGTGCTGAGGACTCTTGTCTGGCCTGTGGTAACCTACGGCTGTGAGGCATGGACGTTACATGCCAGAGACTTCCGCAAGATACAAGCACTGGAGATGAAATGCTACAGGAAGATACTGCGTATCAGCTGGACTGAACACCGCATAAACGACTCTGTGTTAGAAGAGCTGGGAGTGGGAAGAACACTGCTTAACATCATAAAAAGGCGGAAACTTCAATACTTTGGGCATGTCACAAGAGCGGGCAACATCACCACCCACATACTGCAAGGAACGATCAACGGTAGGAGGAGCCGTGGGAGACCAAGAAGGAGGTGGGGGGACGACATCCGTGAATGGACAGGACTCTCACTAGCGGAGTGCACCCACAGAGCCAGAGACAGGAGAAAGTGGAGGAGGCTGATACTGGAGGCTACCATGGTCCCCGACCCTCAGGCATGAGGATGGGACTAGGTAAAGGTAAAAGAGACCTAGTCAGACAGGGAGCCAGACAGAGAATCAGAAAGAGGGTCAGACAGACGGAAAACCAGACAGCCAAAAACCTAGTCAGACAGACAAAGGGCCTGCCCCACAAAAAGCCAGACAGAGGATAAACATACAAAAATCAGAGAGACAGAGACCTAGCCAGAAAGGAAGCCAGTCAGAGAATCAGACAGAGGGTCAGACAGACGGAAAACCAGACAGCCAGAGACCTAGACAGACAGGGAGCCAGACAGAGAATCAGACAGAGGGTCAGACAGACGGAAAACCAGACAGCCAGAGACCTAGTCAGACAGGGAGCCAGACAGAGAATCAGACAGAAGGTCAGACAGACGGAAAACCAGAGAGCCAGAGACCTAGTCAGACATACAAAGGGACTGCCCCACAAAGAGTCAGACAGAGGATAAACATACAAAAATCAGAGAGACAGAGACCTAGCCAGACAGGAAGCCAGTCAGAGAATCAGACATAGGGTCAGACAGACGGAAAACCAGACAGCCAGAGACCTAGACAGACAGGGAGCAAGACAGAGAATCAGAAAGAGGTTCAGACAGACGGAAAACCAGACAGCCAGAGACCTAGTCAGATTGACAATGGGCCTGCCCCAAAAAGAGCCAGACAGAGGATAAGCAGACAAAAATCATACGGACAGAGACCTAGCCAGACAGGAAGCCAGTCAGAGAATCAGACATGGGGTCAGATAGACGGAACACCAGACAGACAGAGACCTACACAGACAGGGAGCCAGACAGAGAATCAGACAGAGGGTCTGACAGACGGAAAACCAGACAGCCAGAGACCTAGACGGACAGACAAAGGGCCTGCCCCACAAAAAGCCAGACAGAGGATAAACATACAAAAATCAGAGGGACAGAGACCTAGCCAGACATGAAGCCAGTCAGAGAATCAGACAGAGGGTCAGACAGACGGAAAACCAGACAGCCAAAGACCTAGTTAGACAGGGATCCAGACAGAGAATCGGACAGAGGGTCAGACAGATGGAAACCAGACAGCCAGAGACCTAGTCAGACAGGGAGCCAAACAGAGAATCAGACAGAGGGTCAGACAGACGGAAAACCAGACCGTCAGAGACCTATTCAGACAGGGAGCCAGACAGAGAATCAGGCAGACGGTCGTACAGACGGAAAACCAGACAGCCAGAGACCTAGTCGGACGGCCTGCCCCACAAAGAGCCAGACGGAGGATAAACAGACAAAAATCATACGGACAGGGATCTAGCAAGGCAGGAAGCCAGTCAGAGAATCAGACATGGGGTCAGACAGACGGAACACCAGACAGCCAGAGACATAGTCAAACAGGGAGCCAGACAGAGAATCAGACGGAGGGTCAGACAGACGGAAAACCAGACAGCCAAAGACCTTGTCAGACAGACAAAGGGCCTGCCCCACAAAGAGCCAGAAAAAGGATAAACAGACAAAAATCAGACAGACAGAGACCTAGCCAGAAAGGAAGCAAGTCAGAAAATCAGACATAGGGTCAGACAGACGGAAAACCAGACAGTCAGAGACCTAGACGGACAGGGAGCCAGACAGAGAATCAGACAGACGGTCTGACAGACGGAAAACCAGACAGACAGAGACCTAGTCGGACAGACAAAGGGCCTGCCCCACAAAGAGCCAGACAGAGGATAAACAGACAAAAATCAGAGAGACAGAGACCTAGCTAGAGAGGAAGCCACGGCAGTCAGAGAATCAGACAGAGGGTCAGTCAGACGGAAAACCAGACAGCCAGAGACCTAGTCAGACAGGGACCCAAACAGAGAATCAAACAGAAGGTCCGACAGACGGAAAAACAGACAGCCAGAGACCTAGTCGGACAGACAAAGGGCCTGCCCCACAAAGAGCCACACGGAGGGTAAACAGACAAAAATAAGACAGCTAGAGACCTAGTCAGACAGGGAGCCAGACAGAGAATCAGATAGAGGGTCAGACAGAAGGAAAACCAGACAGCCAGAGACTTAGTCAGACAGGGAGCCAGACAGAGAATCAGACAGAGGGTCTGACAGACGGAAAACCAGACAGCTAGAGACGTGGTCGAACAGACAAAAGGCTTGACCCACAAAGAGCCAGACAGAGGATAAACAGACAAAAATCAGACAGATACCTAGCCAGACAGGAAGCCAGTCAGAGAATCAGACAGAGGGTCAGAGAGACGGAAAACCAGACAGCCAGATACCTAGACATACAGGGAGTCAGACAGAGAATCAGACAGAGGGTCGGACAGACGGAAAACCAGACAGCCAAAGACCTAGTCAGACAGGGAGCCAGACAGAGAATCAGACAGAGGGTCAGACAGACGGAAAACCAAACAGCCAGAGACCTAGTCAGACAGACAATGGGCCTGCCCCACAAAGTGCCAGAAAGAGGATAAACAGACACAAATCAGACAGACAGAGACCTAGTCAGACAGGAAGCCAGTCAGAGAATCAGACAAAGGGTCAGACAGACGGAAAACCAGACAGACAGAGACCTAGTCAAACAGGGAGACAGACAGAGAATCAGACAGAGGGTCAGACAGATGGAAAACCAGACAGCCAGAGACCTAGTCAAACAGGGAGCCAAGCAGAGAATCAGACAGAGGGTCAGACAAACGTAAAACCAGACAGCCAAAGACCTAGTCAGACAGACAAAGGGCCTGCCCCACAAAGAGCCAGAAAGAGGATAAACAGACAAAAATCAGACGGACAGAGACCTAGCCAGACAGGAAGCCAGTCAGAGAATTAGACAGAGGGTCAGACAGACGGAAACCCAGACAGCAAAGACCTAGTCAGACAGACAAAGGGCCTGCCCCACAAAGAGCAAGACGAAGGATAAACAGACAAAAATCAGACAGACAGAGACATAGCCAGACAGGAAGCCAGTCAGAGAATCAGACAGACGGTCAGACAGACGGAAAACCAGACAGCCAGAGACCTAGTCAGACAGGGAGCCTGACAGAGAATCAGAAAGAGGGTCAGACGGACGGAAAACCAGACAGTCAGAGACCTAGTCAGACGGACAAAGGGCTGCCCCACAAAAAGCCAGACAGAGGATAAACAACCTAAAATCAGACAGACAGAGACATAGCCAGACAGGAAGCCAGTCAGAGAATCAGACAGACGGTCAGACAGTCGGAAAACCAGACAGCCAGAGACATAGCCAGACAGGAAGCCAAACAGAGAATTAGACAGAGGGCCAGACAGACGGAAAACCAGACAGCCAGAGACCTAGTCAGACAGGGAGCCAAACAGAGAATCTGACAGAAGATCAGACAGACGGAAAACCAGACGGCCAAAGACCTAGCCAGACAAGAAGCAAGTCAAAGAATCAGACAGAGGGTCAGACAGACCGAAAACCAGACAGCCAGAGACCTAGACAGACAGGGAGCTAGACAGAGAATCAGAAAGAGGGTCAGACAGACGGAAAACCAGACAGCCAGAGACCTAGTCAGACAGACAATAGGCCTGCCCCACAAAGAGCCAGACAGAGGATAAGCAGACAAAAATCATATGGACAGAGACCTAGCCAGACAGGAAGCCAGTCAGAGAATCAGACATCGGGTCAGATAGACGGAACACCAGACAGACAGAGACCTACATAGACAGGGAGCCAGACAGAGAATCAGAAATAGGGTCAGACAGACGTAAAACCAGACAGCCAGAGACCTAGTAAAACAGGGAGCCAGACAGAGAATCAGACAGAGGGTCAGACAGACGGAAAACCAGACAGCCAAAGACTTAGTCAGACAAACAAAGGGCCTGCCCCACAAAGAGCCAGACAGAGGATTGACAGACAAAAATCGGACAGACAGAGACCTAGCCAGAAAGGAAGCCAGTCAGAGAATCAGACAGAGGGTCAGACAGACGGAAAACCAGACAGTCAGAGACCTAGACGACAGGGAGCCAGACAGAGTATCAGACAGAGGGTCTGACAGACGGAAAACCAGACAGACAGAGACCTAGTCGGACAGACAAAGGGCCTGCCCAACAAAGAGCCAGACAGAGGATAAACAGACAAAAATCAGACACACAGAGACCTAGCCAGACTAGAAGCCAGTTAGAGAGTCAGACAGAGGGTCAGACCGACGGAAAACCAGACAGCCAGAGACCTAGTCAGACAGACAATGGGCCTGCCCCACAAAGTGCCAGAAAGAGGATAAACAGACACAAATCAGACAGACAGATACCTAGCCAGACAGGAAGCCAGTCAGAGAATCAGACAGAGGGTCAGACAGACGGAAAACCAGACAGCCAGAGTCCTAGACCTACAGGGAGTCGGACAGAGCATCAGACAGAGGGTCGGACAGACGGAAAACCAGACAGCCAAAGACCTAGTCAGACAGGGAGCCAGACAGAGAATCAGACAGAGGGTCAGACAGACGGAAAACCAAACAGCCAAAGACCTAGTCAGACAGACAATGGGCCTGTCCCACAAAGAGCCAGAAAGAGGATAAACAGACAAAAATCAGACAGACAGAGACCTAGTCAGACAGGAAGCCAGTCAGAGAATCAGACAAAGGGTCAGATAGACGGAAAACCAGACAGACAGAGACCTAGTCAAACAGGGAGCCAGACAGAGAATCAGACAGAGGGTCAGACAGATGGAAAACCAGACAGCCAGAGACCTAGTCAAACAGGGAGCCAAGCAGAGAATCAGACAGAGGGTCAGACAGACGTAAAACCAGACAGCCAAAGACCTAGTCCGACAGACATAGGGCCTGCCCCACAAAGAGCCAGAAAGAGAATAAACAGACAAAAATCAGACAGACAGAGACATAGCCAGACAGGAAGCCAGTCAGAGAATCAGACAGACGGTCAGACAGACGGAAAACCAGACAGCCAGAGACCTAGTCAGACAGGGAGCCAGACAGAGAATCAGAAAGAGGGTCAGACAGACGGAAAACCAGACAGTCAGAGACCTAGTCAGACGGACAAAGGGCTGCCCCACAAATAGCCAGACAGCGGATAAACAACCTAAAATCAGACAGACAGAGACATAGCCAGACAGGAAGCCAGTCAGAGAATCAGACGGACGCTTAAACAGACGGAAAACCAGACAGCCAGAGACATAGCCAGACAGGAAGCCAGTCAGAGAATCAGACAGAGGGTCAGACGGACGGAAAACCAGACAGCCAGAGACCTAGTCAGACAGGGAGCCAGACACAGAATCAGACAGAAGGTCAGACAGATGGAAAACCAGACAGCCAAAGACCTAGCCAGACAAGAAGCAAGTCAGAGAATCAGATAGAGGGTCAGACAGACGGAAAACCAGACAGCCAGAGACCTAGACAGACAGGGAGCCAGACAGAGAATCAGAAAGAGGGTCAGACAGACGGAAAACCAGACAGCCAGAGACCTAGTCAGACAGACAATAGGCCTGCCCCACAAAGAGCCAGACAGAGGATAAGCAGACAAAAATCATATGGACAGAGACCTAGCCAGACAGGAAGCCAGTCAGAGAATCAGACATCGGGTCAGATAGACGGAACACCAGACAGACAGAGACCTACATGGACAGGGAGCCAGACAGAGAATCAGAAATAGGGTCAGACAGACGTAAAACCAGACAGCCAGAGACATAGTAAAACAGGGAGCCAGACAGAGAATCAGACAGAGGGTCAGACAGACGGAAAACCAGACAGCCAAAGACCTAGTCGGACAGACAAAGGGCCTGCCCAACAAAGAGCCAGACAGAGGATAAACAGACAAAAATCAGACACACAGAGACCTAGCCAGACAGGAAGCCATTTAGAGAATCAGACAGAGGGTCAGACAGACGGAAAACCAGACAGCCAGAGACCTAGTCAGACAGGAGGCAAGTCAGAGAATCAGACAGAGGGTCAGACAGACGGAAAACCAGACAGCCAGAGACCTTGTCGGACAGACAAAGGGCCTGCCCCACAAAGAGCCAGACGGAGGATAAACAGACTAAAATAAGACAGCTAGAGACCTAGTCAGACAGGGAGCCAGACAGAGAATCAGATAGAGGGTCAGACAGGCGGAAAACCAGACAGCCAGAGACCTACATAGACAGGGAGCCAGACAGAGAATCAGAAATAGGGTCAGACAGACGTAAAACCAGACAGCCAGAGACCTAGTAAAACAGGGAGCCAGACAGAGAATCAGACAGAGGGTCAGACAGACGGAAAACCAAACAGCCAAAGACCTAGTCGGACAGACAAAGGCCCTGCCCAACAAAGAGCCAGACAGAGGATAAACAGACAAAAATCAGACACACAGAGACCTAGCCAGACAGGAAGCCATTTAGAGAATCAGACATCGGGTCAGATAGACGGAACACCAGACAGACAGAGACCTACATAGACAGGGAGCCAGACAGAGAATCAGAAATAGGGTCAGACAGACGTAAAACCAGACAGCCAGAGACCTAGTAAAACAGGGAGCCAGACAGAGAATCAGACAGAGAGTCAGACAGACGGAAAACCAGACAGCCAAAGACTTAGTCAGACAAACAAAGGGCCTGCCCCACAAAGAGCCAGACAGAGGATAAACAGACAAAAATCGGACAGACAGAGACCTAGCCAGAAAGGAAGCCAGTCAGAGAATCAGACAGAGGGTCAGACAGACAGAAAACCAAACAGTCAGAGAACTAGACGACAAGGAGCCAGACAGAGTATCAGACAGAGGGTCTGACAGACGGAAAACCAGACAGACAGAGACCTAGTCGGACAGACAAATGGCGTGCCCAACAAAGAGCCAGACAGAGGATAAACAGACAAAAATCAGACACACAGAGACCTAGCCAGACAAGAAGCCAGTTAGAGAATCAGACAGAGGGTCAGACAGACGGAAAACCAGACAGCCAGAGACCTAGTCAGACAGGAAGCAAGTCAGAGAATCAGATAGAGGGTCAGACAGACGGAAAACCAGACAGCCAGAGACCTAGTCAGACAGGAAGCAAGTCAGAGAATCAGACAGAGGGTCAGACAGACGGAAAACCAGACAGCCAGAGACCTAGTCAGACAGGGACCCAAACAGAGAATCAGGCAGAAGGTCCGACAGACGAAGAAACAGACAGCCAGAGACCTAGTCGGACAGACAAAGGGCCTGCCCCACAAAGAGCCAGACGGAGGGTAAACAGACAAAAATAAGACAGCTAGAGACCTAGTCAGACAGGGAGCCAGACAGAGAATCAGATAGAGGGTCAGACAGAAGGAAAACCAGACAGCCAGAGACTTAGTCAGACAGGGAGCCAGACAGAGAATCAGACAGAGGGTCTGACAGACGGAAAACCAGACAGCCAGAGACGTAGTCGAACAGACAAAAGGCTTGACCCACAAAGAGCCAGACAGAGGATAAACAGACAAAAATCAGACAAATACCTAGCCAGACAGGAAGCCAGTCAGAGAATCAGACAGAGGGTCAGACAGACGGAAAACCAGACAACCAGAGGCCTAGACATACAGGGAGTCAGACAGAGCATCAGACAGAGGGTCGGACAGACGGAAAACCAGACAGCCAAAGACCTAGTCAGACAGGGAGCCAGACAGAGAATCAGACAGAGGGTCAGACAGACGGAAAACCAAACAGCCAGAGACCTAGTCAGACCGACAATGGGCCTGCCCCACAAAGAGCCAGAAAGAGGATAAACAGACAAAAATCAGACAGACAGAGACCTAGTCAGACAGGAAGCCAGTCAGAAAATCAGACAAAGGGTCAGATAGACGGAAAACCAGACAGACAGAGACCTAGTCAAACAGGGAGCCAAACAGAGAATCAGACAGAGGGTCAGACAGATGGAAAACCAGACAGCCAGAGACCTGGTCAAACAGGGAGCCAAGCAGAGAATCAGACAGAGGGTCAGACAGACGGAAAACCAGACAGCCAAAGACCTAGTCAGACAGACAAAGGGCCTGCCTCAGAAAGAGCCCGAAAGAGAATAAACAGAAAAAAATCAGACGGACAGAAACATAGCCAGACAGGAAGCCAGTCAGAGAATCAGACAGACGGTCAGACAGACGGAAAACCAGACAGCCAGAGACCTAGTCAAACAGGGAGCCAGACAGAGAATCAGAAAGAGGGTCAGACAGACGGAAAACCAGACAGTCAGAGACCTAGTCAGACGGACAAAGGGCTGCCCCACAAAAAGCCAGACAGAGGATAAACAACCTAAAATCAGACAGACAGAGACATAGCCAGACAGGAAGCCAGTCAGAGAATCAGACGGACGCTCAGACAGACGAAAAACCAGACAGCCAGAGACATAGCCAGACAGGAAGCCAGTCAGAGAATCAGACAGAGGGTCAGACAGACGGAAAACCAGACAGCCAGAGACCTAGTCAGACAGGGAGCCAGACAGAGAATCTGACAGAAGGTCAGACAGACGGAAAACCAGACAGCCAAAGACCTAGCCAGACAAGAAGCAAGTCAGAGAATCAGACAGAGGGTCAGACAGACGGAAAACCAGACAGCCAGAGACCTAGACAGACAGGGAGCCAGACAGAGAGTCAGAAAGAGGGTCAGACAGACGGAAAACCAGACAGCCAGAGACCTAGTCAGACAGACAATAGGCCTGCCCCACAAAGAGCCAGACAGAGGATAAGCAGACAAAAATCATGTGGACAGAGACCTAGCCAGACAGGAAGCCAGTCAGAGAATCAGACATCGGGTCAGATAGACGGAACACCAGACAGACAGAGACCTACATAGACAGGGAGCCAGACAGAGAATCAGAAATAGGGTCAGACAGACGTAAAACCAGACAGCCAGAGACCTAGTAAAACAGGGAGCCCGACAGAAAATCAGACAGAGGGTCAGACAGACGGAAAACCAGACAGCCAAAGACTTAGTCAGACAAACAAAGGGCCTGCCCCACAAAGAGCCAGGCAGAGGATAAACAGACAAAAATCGGACAGACAGAGACCTAGCCAGAAAGGAAGCCAGGCAGAGAATCAGACAGAGGGTCAGACAGACGGAAAACCAGACAGTCAGAGACCTAGACGACAGGGAGCCAGACAGAGTATCAGACAGAGGGTCTGACAGTCGGAAAACCAGACAGACAGAGACCTAGTCGGACAGACAAAGGGCCTGCCCAACAAAGAGCCAGACAGAGGATAAACAGACAAAAATCAGACACACAGAGACCTAGCCAGACAAGAAGCCAGTTAGAGAGTCAGACAGAGGGTCAGACCGACGGAAAACCAGACAGCCAGAGACCTAGTCAGACAGGAAGCAAGTCAGAGAATCAGATAGAGGGTCAGACAGACAGAAAACCAGACAGCCAGAGACCTAGTCAGACAGGAAGCAAGTCAGAGGATCAGACAGAGGGTCATACAGACGGAAAACCAGACAGCCAGAGACCTAGTCAGACAGGGACCCAAACAGAGAATCAGACAGAGGGTCCGACAGACGGAAAAACAGACAGCCAGAGACCTAGTCGGACAGACAAAGGGCCTGCCCCACATAGAGCCAGACGGAGGGTAAACAGACAAAAATAAGACAGCTAGAGACCTAGTCAAACAGGGAGCCAGACAGAGAATCAGATAGAGGGTCAGACAGAAGGAAAACCAGACAGCCAGAGACTTAGTCAGACAGGGAGCCAGACAGAGAATCAGACAGAGGGTCTGACAGACGGAAAACCAGACAGCTAGAGACGTAGTCGAACAGACAAAAGGCTTGACCCACAAAGAGCCAGACAGAGGATAAACAGACAAAAATCAGACAGATACCTAGCGAGACAGGAAGCCAGTCAGAGAATCAGACAGAGGGTCAGACAGACGGAAAACCAGACAGCCAGAGGCCTAGACATACAGGGAGTCAGACAGAGCATCAGACAGAGGGTCGGACAGACGGAAAACCAGACAGCCAAAGACCTAGTCAGACAGGGAGCCAGACAGAGAATCAGACAGAGGGTCAGACAGACGGAAAACCAGACAGCCAAAGACCTAGTCAGACAGACAAAGGGCCTGCCCCACAAAGAGCCAGAAAGAGAATAAACAGAAAAAAATCAGACAGACAGAGACATAGCCAGACAGGAAGCCAGTCAGAGAATCAGACAGACGGTCAGACAGACGGAAAACCAGACAGCCAGAGACCTAGTCAGACAGGGAGCCAGACAGAGAATCAGAAAGAGGGTCAGACAGACGGAAAACAAGACAGTCAGAGACCTAGTCAGACGGACAAAGGGCTGCCCCACAAAAAGCCAGACAGAGGATAAACAACCTAAAATCAGACAGACAGAGACATAGCCAGACAGGAAGCCAGTCAGAGAATCAGACGGACGCTTAAACAGACGGAAAACCAGACAGCCAGAGACATAGCCAGACAGGAAGCCAGTCAGAGAATCAGACAGAGGGTCAGACAGACGGAAAACCAGACAGCGAGAGACCTAGTCAGACAGGGAGCCAGACAGAGAATCTGACAGAAGGTCAGACAGACGGAAAACCAGACAGCCAAAGACCTAGCCAGACAAGAAGCAAGTCAGAGAATCAGACAGAGGGTCAGACAGACGGAAAACCAGACAGCCAGAGACCTAGACAGACAGGGAGCCAGACAGAGAATCAGAAAGAGGGTCAGACAGACGGAAAACCAGACAGCCAGAGACCTAGTCAGACAGACAATAGGCCTGCCCCACAAAGAGCCAGACAGAGGATAAACAGACAAAAATCAGACAGAGAGAGACCTAGCCAGACAGGAAGCCAGTCAGAGAATCAGACATCGGGTCAGATACACGGAACACCAGACAGACAGAGACCTACATAGACAGGGAGCCAGACAGAGAATCAGAAATAGGGTCAGACAGACGTAAAACCAGACAGCCAGAGACCTAGTAAAACAGGGAGCCAGACAGAGAATCAGACAGAGGGTCAGACAGACGGAAATCCAGACAGCCAAAGACCTAGTCGGAAAGACAAAGGGCCTGCCCAACAAAGAGCCAGACAGAGGATAAACAGACAAAAATCAGACACACAGAGACCTAGCCAGACAGGAAGCCATTTAGAGAATCAGACAGAGGGTCAGACAGACGGAAAACCAGACAGCCAGAGACCTAGTCAGACAGGAAGCAAGTCAGAGAATCAGACAGAGGGTCAGACAGACGGAAAACCAGACAGCCAGAGACCTTGTCGGACAGACAAAGGGCCTGTCCCACAAAGAGCCAGACGGAGGATAAACAGACTAAAATAAGACAGCTAGAGACCTAGTCAGACAGGGAGCCGGACAGAGAATCAGATAGAGGGTCAGACAGGCGGAAAACCAGACAGCCAGAGACCTAGTCAGACAGGAAGCAAGTCAGAGAATCAGACAGAGGGTCAGACAGACGGAAAACCAGACAGCCAAAGACCTAGTCAGACTGAGAGCCAGACAGAGAATCAGACAGAGGGTCAAACAGACGAAAAACCAGACAGCCAAAGACCTAGTCAGACAGGAAGCAAGTCAGAGACTCAGACAGAGGGTTAGACAGACGGAAAACCAGACAGCCAGAGACCTAGTCGGACAGGAAGCAAGTCAGAGAATCAGACAGAGGGTCAGACAGACGGAAAACCAGACAGCCAGAGACCTAGTCAGACTGGGAGCCAGACAGAGAATCAGACAGAGGGTCAGACAGACGGAAAACCAGACAGCCAAAGACCTAGTCAGACAGACAAAGGGCCTGCCCCACAAAGAGCCAGACAGAGGATAAACAGACAAAAATCAGACAGACAGAGGCCTAGCCAGACAGGAAGCCAGTCAGAGAATCAGACAGAGGGTCAGTCAGACGGAAAACCAGACAGTCAGAGACCTAGACAGACAGAGAATCAGACAGAGGGTCTGACAGACGGAAAACCAGACAGACAGAGACCTAGTCGGACAGACAAAGGGCCTGCCCAACAAAGAGCCAGACAGAGGATAAACAGACAAAAATCAGACAGAGAGAGACCTAGCCAAACAAGAAGCAAGTGAGGGAATCAGACAGAGGGTCAGACAGACGGAAAACCAGACAGCCAAAGACCTAGTCAGACAGGAAGCAAGTCAGAGAATCAGACAGAGGGTCAGACAGACGGAAAACCAGACAGCCAGAGACCTAGTCAGACTGGGAGCCAGACAGAGAATCAGACAGAGGGTCAGACAGACGGAAAACCAGACAGCCAAAGACCTAGTCAGACAGACAAAGGACCTGCCCCACAACGAGCCAGACAGAGGATAAACAGACAAAAATCAGACAGACAGAGGCCTAGCCAGACAGGAAGCCAGTCAGAGAATCAGACAGAGGGTCAGTCAGACGGAAAACCAGACAGTGAGAGACCTAGACAGACAGGGAGCCAGACAGAGAATCAGACAGAGGGTCTGACAGACGGAAAACCAGACAGACAGAGACCTAGTCGGACAGACAAAGGGCCTGCCCCACAAAGAGCCAGACAGAGGATAAACAGACAAAAATTAGACAGACAGAGACCTAGCAAGACAGAGAGCCAGTCAGAGAATCAGACAGAGGGTCAGACAGACGGAAATCCAGACAGCCAGAGACTTAGTCAGACAGGAAGCAAGTCAGAGAATCAGACAGAGGGTCAGACAGACGGAAAACCAGACAGCCAGAGACCTAGTCAGACTGGGAGCCAGACAGAGAATCAGACAGAGGGTCAGACAGACGGAAAACCAGACAGCCAAAGACCTAGTCAGACAGACAAAGGGCCTGCCCCACAAAGAGCCAGACAGAGGATAAACAGACAAAAATCAGACAGACAGAGGCCTAGCCAGACAGGAAGCCAGTCAGAGAATCAGACAGAGGGTCAGACAGACGGAAAACCAGACAGCCAAAGACCTAGTCAGACTGAGAGCCAGAAAGAGAATCAGACAGAGGGTCAAACAGACGAAAAACCAGACAGCCAAAGACCTAGTCAGACAGGAAGCAAGTCAGAGACTCAGACAGAGGGTCAGACAGACGGAAAACCAGACTGCCAGAGACCTAGTCAGACAGGAAGCAAGTCAGAGAATCAGACAGAGGGTCAGACAGACGGGAAACCAGACAGCCAGAGACCTAGTCAGACTGGGAGCCAGACAGAGAATCAGACAGAGGGTCAGACAGACGGAAAACCAGACAGCCAAAGACCTAGTCAGACAGACAAAGGGCCTGCCCCACAAAGAGCCAGACAGAGGATAAACAGACAAAAATCAGACAGACAGAGGCCTAGCCAGACAGGAAGCCAGTAAGAGAATCAGACAGAGGGTCAGTCAGACGGAAAACCAGACAGTCAGAGACCTAGACAGACAGAGAATCAGACAGAGGGTCTGACAGACGGAAAACCAGACAGACAGAGACCTAGTCGGACAGACAAAGGGCCTGCCCAACAAAGAGCCAGACAGAGGATAAACAGACAAAAATCAGACACACAGAGACCTAGCCAAACAAGAAGCAAGTGAGGGAATCAGACAGAGGGTCAGACAGACGGAAAACCAGACAGCCAAAGACCTAGTCAGACAGGAAGCAAGTCAGAGAATCAGACAGAGGGTCAGACAGACGGAAAACCAGACAGCCAGAGACCTAGTCAGACTGGGAGCCAGACAGAGAATCAGACAGAGAGTCTGATAGACGGAAAACCAGACAGGAAAGACCTAGTCAGACAGACAAAGGACCTGCCCCACATCGAGCCAGACAGAGGATAAACAGACAAAAATCAGACAGACAGAGGCCTAGCAAGACAGGAAGCCAGTCAGAGAATCAGACAGAGGGTCAGTCAGACGGAAAACCAGACAGTGAGAGACCTAGACAGACAGGGAGCCAGACAGAGAATCAGACAGAGGGTCTGACAGACGGAAAACCAGACAGACAGAGACCTAGTCGGACAGACAAAGGGCCTGCCCCACAAAGAGCCAGACAGAGGATAAACAGACAAAAATTAGACAGACAGAGACCTAGCAAGACAGAGAGCCAGTCAGAAAATCAGACAGAGGGTCAGACAGACGGAAATCCAGACAGCCAGAGACCTAGTCAGACAGGAAGCAAGTCAGAGAATCAGACAGAGGGTCAGACAGACGGAAAACCAGACAGCCAGAGACCTAGTCAGACTGGGAGCCAGACAGAGAATCAGACAGAGGGTCAGACAGACGGAAAACCAGACAGCCAAAGACCTAGTCAGACAGACAAAGGGCCTGCCCCACAAAGAGCCAGACAGAGGATAAACAGACAAAAATCAGACAGACAGAGGCCTAGCCAGACAGGAAGCCAGTCAGAGAATCAGACAGACGGTCAGTCAGATGGAAAACCAGACAGACAGAGACCTAGTCGGACAGACAAAGGGCCTGCCACACAAAGAGCCAGACAGAGGATAAACAGACAAAAATCAGACAGACAGAGACCTAGCCAGACAGGGAGCCAGACAGAGAATCAGACAGAGGGTCAGACAGACGGATAAACAGGACAGCCAGAGACCTAGTCAGACAGGGATACAGACAGATAATCAGACAGAGGGTCAGACAGACGGAAAACCAGACAGCTAGAGACCTAGTCAGACAGGGAACCAGACAGAGAATCAGATAGAGGGTCAGACAGACGGAAAACCAGACAGCCAAAGACCTAGTCAGACTGAGAGCCAGAAAGAGAATCAGACAGAGGGTCAAACAGACGAAAAACCAGACAGCCAAAGACCTAGTCAGACAGGAAGCAAGTCAGAGACTCAGACAGAGGGTCAGACAGACGGAAAACCAGACAGCCAGAGACCTAGTCAGACAGGAAGCAAGTCAGAGAATCAGACAGAGGGTCAGACAGACGGGAAACCAGACAGCCAGAGACCTAGTCAGACTGGGAGCCAGACAGAGAATCAGACAGAGGGTCAGACAGACGGAAAACCAGACAGCCAAAGACCTAGTCAGACAGACAAAGGGCCTGCCCCACAAAGAGCCAGACAGAGGATAAACAGACAAAAATCAGACAGACAGAGGCCTAGCCAGACAGGAAGCCAGTCAGAGAATCAGACAGAGGGTCAGTCAGACGGAAAACCAGACAGTCAGAGACCTAGACAGACAGAGAATCAGACAGAGGGTCTGACAGACGGAAAACCAGACAGACAGAGACCTAGTCGGACAGACAAAGGGCCTGCCCAACAAAGAGCCAGACAGAGGATAAACAGACAAAAATCAGACAGACAGAGACCTAGCCAAACAAGAAGCAAGTGAGGGAATCAGACAGAGGGTCAGACAGACGGAAAACCAGACAGCCAAAGACCTAGTTAGACAGGAAGCAAGTCAGAGAATCAGACAGAGGGTCAGACAGACGGAAAACCAGACAGCCAGAGACCTAGTCAGACTGGGAGCCAGACAGAGAATCAGACAGAGAGTCTGACAGACGGAAAACCAGACAGGAAAGACCTAGTCAGACAGACAAAGGACCTGCCCCACAACGAGCCAGACAGAGGATAAACAGACAAAAATCAGACAGACAGAGGCCTAGCAAGACAGGAAGCCAGTCAGAGAATCAGACAGAGGGTCAGTCAGACGGAAAACCAGACAGTGAGAGACCTAGACAGACAGGGAGCTAGACAGAGAATCAGACAGAGGGTCTGACAGACGGAAAACCAGACAGACAGAGACCTAGTCGGACAGACAAAGGGCCTGCCCCACAAAGAGCCAGACAGAGGATAAACAGACAAAAATTAGACAGACAGAGACCTAGCAAGACAGAGAGCCAGTCAGAAAATCAGACAGAGGGTCAGACAGACGGAAATCCAGACAGCCAGAGACCTAGTCAGACAGGAAGCAAGTCAGAGAATCAGACAGAGGGTCAGACAGACGGAAAACCAGACAGCCAGAGACCTAGTCAGACTGGGAGCCAGACAGAGAATCAGACAGAGGGTCAGACAGACGGAAAACCAGACAGCCAAAGACCTAGTCAGACAGACAAAGGGCCTGCCCCACAAAGAGCCAGACAGAGGATAAACAGACAAAAATCAGACAGACAGAGGCCTAGCCAGACAGGAAGCCAGTCAGAGAATCAGACAGACGGTCAGTCAGACGGAAAACCAGACAGCCAAAGACCTAGTCAGACAGACAAAGGGCCTGCCCCACAAAGAGCCAGACAGAGGATAAACAGACAAAAATCAGACAGACAGAGGCCTAGCCAGACAGGAAGCCAGTCAGAGAATCAGACAGAGGGTCAGTCAGACGGAAAACCAGACAGTCAGAGACCTAGACAGACAGAGAATCAGACAGAGGGTCTGACAGACGGAAAACCAGACAGACAGAGACCTAGTCGGACAGACAAAGGGCCTGCCCAACAAAGAGCCAGACAGAGGATAAACAGACAAAAATCAGACAGAGAGAGACCTAGCCAAACAAGAAGCAAGTGAGGGAATCAGACAGAGGGTCAGACAGACGGAAAACCAGACAGCCAAAGACCTAGTTAGACAGGAAGCAAGTCAGAGAATCAGACAGAGGGTCAGACAGACGGAAAACCAGACAGCCAGAGACCTAGTCAGACTGGGAGCCAGACAGAGAATCAGACAGAGAGTCTGACAGACGGAAAACCAGACAGGAAAGACCTAGTCAGACAGACAAAGGACCTGCCCCACAACGAGCCAGACAGAGGATAAACAGACAAAAATCAGACAGACAGAGGCCTAGCAAGACAGGAAGCCAGTCAGAGAATCAGACAGAGGGTCAGTCAGACGGAAAACCAGACAGTGAGAGACCTAGACAGACAGGGAGCCAGACAGAGAATCAGACAGAGGGTCTGACAGACGGAAAACCAGACAGACAGAGACCTAGTCGGACAGACAAAGGGCCTGCCCCACAAAGAGCCAGACAGAGGATAAACAGACAAAAATTAGACAGACAGAGACCTAGCAAGACAGAGAGCCAGTCAGAAAATCAGACAGAGGGTCAGACAGACGGAAATCCAGACAGCCAGAGACCTAGTCAGACAGGAAGCAAGTCAGAGAATCAGACAGAGGGTCAGACAGACGGAAAACCAGACAGCCAGAGACCTAGTCAGACTGGGAGCCAGACAGAGAATCAGACAGAGGGTCAGACAGACGGAAAACCAGACAGCCAAAGACCTAGTCAGACAGACAAAGGGCCTGCCCCACAAAGAGCCAGACAGAGGATAAACAGACAAAAATCAGACAGACAGAGGCCTAGCCAGACAGGAAGCCAGTCAGAGAATCAGACAGACGGTCAGTCAGACGGAAAACCAGACAGACAGAGACCTAGTCGGACAGACAAAGGGCCTGCCACACAAAGAGCCAGACAGAGGATAAACAGACAAAAATCAGACAGACAGAGACCTAGCCAGACAGGGAGCCAGACAGAGAATCAGACAGAGGGTCAGACAGACGGAAAACAGGACAGCCAGAGACCTAGTCAGACAGGGATACAGACAGATAATCAGACAGAGGGTCAGACAGACGGAAAACCAGACAGCTAGAGACCTAGTCAGACAGGGAACCAGACAGAGAATCAGATAGAGGGTCAGACAGACGGAAAACCAGACAGCCAAAGACCTAGTCAGACTGAGAGCCAGAAAGAGAATCAGACAGAGGGTCAAACAGACGAAAAACCAGACAGCCAAAGACCTAGTCAGACAGGAAGCAAGTCAGAGACTCAGACAGAGGGTCAGACAGACGGAAAACCAGACAGCCAGAGACCTAGTCAGACAGGAAGCAAGTCAGAGAATCAGACAGAGGGTCAGACAGACGGGAAACCAGACAGCCAGAGACCTAGTCAGACTGGGAGCCAGACAGAGAATCAGACAGAGGGTCAGACAGACGGAAAACCAGACAGCCAAAGACCTAGTCAGACAGACAAAGGGCCTGCCCCACAAAGAGCCAGACAGAGGATAAACAGACAAAAATCAGACAGACAGAGGCCTAGCCAGACAGGAAGCCAGTCAGAGAATCAGACAGAGGGTCAGTCAGACGGAAAACCAGACAGTCAGAGACCTAGACAGACAGAGAATCAGACAGAGGGTCTGACAGACGGAAAACCAGACAGACAGAGACCTAGTCGGACAGACAAAGGGCCTGCCCAACAAAGAGCCAGACAGAGGATAAACAGACAAAAATCAGACAGAGAGAGACCTAGCCAAACAAGAAGCAAGTGAGGGAATCAGACAGAGGGTCAGACAGACGGAAAACCAGACAGCCAAAGACCTAGTCAGACAGGAAGCAAGTCAGAGAATCAGACAGAGGGTCAGACAGACGGAAAACCAGACAGCCAGAGACCTAGTCAGACTGGGAGCCAGACAGAGAATCAGACAGAGAGTCTGACAGACGGAAAACCAGAAAGGAAAGACCTAGTCAGACAGACAAAGGACCTGCCCCACAACGAGCCAGACAGAGGATAAACAGACAAAAATCAGACAGACAGAGGCCTAGCAAGACAGGAAGCCAGTCAGAGAATCAGACAGAGGGTCAGTCAGACGGAAAACCAGACAGTGAGAGACCTAGACAGACAGGGAGCCAGACAGAGAATCAGACAGAGGGTCTGACAGACGGAAAACCAGACAGACAGAGACCTAGTCGGACAGACAAAGGGCCTGCCCCACAAAGAGCAAGACAGAGGATAAACAGACAAAAATTAGACAGACAGAGACCTAGCAAGACAGAGAGCCAGTCAGAAAATCAGACAGAGGGTCAGACAGACGGAAATCCAGACAGCCAGAGACCTAGTCAGACAGGAAGCAAGTCAGAGAATCAGACAGAGGGTCAGACAGACGGAAAACCAGACAGCCAGAGACCTAGTCAGACTGGGAGCCAGACAGAGAATCAGACAGAGGGTCAGACAGACGGAAAACCAGACAGCCAAAGACCTAGTCAGACAGACAAAGGGCCTGCCCCACAAAGAGCCAGACAGAGGATAAACAGACAAAAATCAGACAGACAGAGGCCTAGCCAGACAGGAAGCCAGTCAGAGAATCAGACAGACGGTCAGTCAGACGGAAAACCAGACAGACAGAGACCTAGTCGGACAGACAAAGGGCCTGCCACACAAAGAGCCAGACAGAGGATAAACAGACAAAAATCAGACAGACAGAGACCTAGCCAGACAGGGAGCCAGACAGAGAATCAGACAGAGGGTCAGACAGACGGAAAACAGGACAGCCAGAGACCTAGTCAGACAGGGATACAGACAGATAATCAGACAGAGGGTCAGACAGACGGAAAACCAGACAGCCAGAGACCTAGTCAGACAGGGAGCCAGACAGAGAATCAGACAGAGGGTCAGACAGACGGAAAACCTGACAGTCAGAGACCTAGACAGACAGGGAGCCAGACAGAGAATCAGACAGAGGGTCTGACAGACGGAAAACCAGACAGACAGAGACCTAGTCGGACAGACAAAGGGCCTGCCCGACAAAGAGCCAGACAGAGGATAAACAGACAAAAATCAGACAGACAGAGACCTAGCCAGACAGGAAGCCAGTCAGAAAATCAGACAGAGGGTCAGACAGACGGAAAACCAGACAGCCAGAGACCTAGTCAGACAGAGGGACAGACAGGAAATCAGACAGAGAGTCAGACAGACGGAAAACCAGACAGACAGAGACCTAGTCGGACAGACAAAGGACCTGCCCTAACAAGAGCCAGACAGAGGATAAATAGACAAAAATAAGACAGACAGAGACCTAGTCAGACAGGGAGCCTGACAGAGAATCAGATAGAGGGTCAGACAGACGGAAAACCAGACAGCCAGTGACCTAGACAGACAGGGAGCCAGACAGAGAATCAGACAGAGGGTCTGACAGACGGAAAACCAGACAGCCAGAGACCTAGTCAGACAGGGAGCCAGACAGAGAATCAGACAGAGGGTCTGACAGACGGAAAACCAGACAGACAGAGACCTAGTCGGACAGACAAAGGGCCTGCCCCACAAAGAGCCAGACAGAGGATAAACAGACAAAAATTAGACAGACAGAGACCTAGCAAGACAGAGAGCCAGTCAGAGAATCAGACAGAGGGTCAGACAGACGGAAATCCAGACAGCCAGAGACCTAGTCAGACAGGAAGCAAGTCAGAGAATCAGACAGAGGGTCAGACAGACGGAAAACCAGACAGCCAGAGACCTAGTCAGACTGGGAGCCAGACAGAGAATCAGACAGAGGGTCAGACAGACGGAAAACCAGACAGCCAAAGACCTAGTCAGACAGACAAAGGGCCTGCCCCACAAAGAGCCAGACAGAGGATAAACAGACAAAAATCAGACAGACAGAGGCCTAGCCAGACAGGAAGCCAGTCAGAGAATCAGACAGACGGTCAGTCAGACGGAAAACCAGACAGACAGAGACCTAGTCGGACAGACAAAGGGCCTGCCACACAAAGAGCCAGACAGAGGATAAACAGACAAAAATCAGACAGACAGAGACCTAGCCAGACAGGGAGCCAGACAGAGAATCAGACAGAGGGTCAGACAGACGGAAAACAGGACAGCCAGAGACCTAGTCAGACAGGGATACAGACAGATAATCAGACAGAGGGTCAGACAGACAGAAAACCAGACAGCCAGAGACCTAGTCAGACAGGGAGCCAGACAGAGAATCAGACAGAGGGTCAGACAGACGGAAAACCTGACAGTCAGAGACCTAGACAGACAGGGAGCCAGACAGAGAATCAGACAGAGGGTCTGACAGACGGAAAACCAGACAGACAGAGACCTAGTCGGACAGACAAAGGGCCTGCCCGACAAAGAGCCAGACAGAGGATAAACAGACAAAAATCAGACAGACAGAGACCTAGCCAGACAGGAAGCCAGTCAGAAAATCAGACAGAGGGTCAGACAGACGGAAAACCAGACAGCCAGAGACCTAGTCAGACAGAGGGACAGACAGGAAATCAGACAGAGAGTCAGACAGACGGAAAACCAGACAGACAGAGACCTAGTCGGACAGACAAAGGACCTGCCCCAACAATAGCCAGACAGAGGATAAATAGACAAAAATAAGACAGACAGAGACCTAGTCAGACAGGGAGCCTGACAGAGAATCAGATAGAGGGTCAGACAGACGGAAAACCAGACAGCCAGAGACCTAGACAGACAGGGAGCCAGACAGAGAATCAGACAGAGGGTCTGACAGACGGAAAACCAGACAGCCAGAGACCTAGTCGGACAGACAAAGGGCCTGCCCCACAAAGAGCCAGACGGAGGATAAACAGACTAAAATAAGACAGCTAGAGACCTAGTCAGACAGGGAGCCAGACAGAGAATCAGATAGAGGGTCAGACAGACGGAAAACCAGACAGCCAGAGACCTAGTCAGACAGGGAGCCAGACAGAGAATCAGACAGAGGGTCTGACCGACGGAAATCCAGACAGACAGAGACCTAGTCGGACAGACAAAGGGCCTGCCCAACAAAGAGCCAGACAGAGGATAAACAGACAAAAATCAGACAGAGAGAGACCTAGCCAGACAAGAAGCAAGTTAGAGAATCAGACAGAGGGTCAGACAGACGGAAAACCAGACAGTCAGAGACCTAGTCAGACAGGAAGCAAGTCAGAGAATCAGACAGAGGGTCAGACAGACGGAAAACCAGACAGCCAGAGACCTAGTCAGACTGGGAGCCAGACAGAGAATCAGACAGAGGGTCAGACAGACGGAAAACCAGACAGCCAAAGACCTAGTCAGACAGACAAAGGGCCTGCCCCACAAAGAGCCAGACAGAGGATAAACAGACAAAAATCAGACAGACAGAGGCCTAGGCAGACAGGAAGCCAGTCAGATAATCAGACAGAGTGTCAGTCAGACGGAAAACCAGACAGTCAGAGACCTAGACAGACAGGGAGCCAGACAGAGAATCAGACAGAGGGTCTGACAGACGGAAAACCAGACAGACAGAGACGTAGTCGGACAGACAAAGGGCCTGCCCAACAAAGAGCCAGACAGAGGATAAACAGACAAAAATCAGACAGAGAGAGACCTAGCCAGACAAGAAGCAAGTCAGAGAATCAGACAGAGGGTCAGACAGACGGAAAACAAGACAGCCAGAGACCTAGTCAGACTGGGAGCCAGACAGAGAATCAGACAGAGGGTCAGACAGACGGAAAATCAGACAGCCAAAGACCTAGTCAGACAGACATAGGGCCTGCCCCACAAAGAGCCAGACAGAGGATAAACAGACAAAAATCAGACAGACAGAGGCCTAGCCAGACAGGAAGCCAGTCAGAGAATCAGACAGAGGGTCAGTCAGACGGAAACCAGACAGTCAGAGACCTAGACAGACAGGGAGCCAGACAGAGAATCAGACAGAGGGTCTGACAGACGGAAAACCAGACAGACAGAGACCTAGTCGGACAGACAAAGGGCCTGCCCAACAAAGAGCCAGACAGAGAATAAACAGACAAAAATTAGACAGACAGAGACCTAGCAAGACAGAGAGCCAGTCAGAGAATCAGAGAGAGGGTCAGACAGACGGAAATTCAGACAGCCAGAGACTTAGTCAGACAGGAAGCAAGTCAGAGAATCAGACAGAGGGTCAGACAGACGGAAAACCAGACAGTCAGAGACCTAGACAGACAGGGAGCCAGACAGAGAATCAGACAGAGGGTTTGACAGACGGAAACCCAGACAGACAGAGACCTAGTCGGACAGACAAAGGGCCTGCCCCACAAAGAGCAAGACAGAGGATAAACAGACAAAAATCAGACAGACAGAGACCTAGCCAGACAGAGATCCAGACAGAGAATCAGACAGAGGGTCAGACAGACGGAAAACCAGACAGCCAGAGACCTAGTCAAACAGGGAGCCAGACAGAGAATCAGACAGAGGGTCAGACAGACGGAAAACCAGACAGCCAAAGACCTGGTCAGACAGACAAATGGCCTGCCCCACAAAGAGCCAGACAGAGGATAAACAGACAAAAATCAGACAGACAGAGACCTAGCAAGACAGAGAGCCAGTCAGAGAATCAGACAGAGGGTCAGACAGACGGAAAACCAGACAGCCAGAGACCTAGTCAGACAGGAAGCAAGTCAGAGAATCAGACAGAGGGTCAGACTGACGGAAAACCAGACAGCCAGAGACCGAGTCAGACTGGGAGCCAGACAGAGAATCAGACAGAGGGTCAGACAGACGGAAAACCAGACAGCCAAAGACCTAGTCAGACAGACAAAGGGCCTGCCCAACAAAGAGCCAGACAGAGGATAAACAGACAAAAATCAGACAGAGAGAGACCTAGCCAAACAAGAAGCAAGTGAGGGAATCAGACAGAGGGTCAGACAGACGGAATACCAGACAGCCAAAGACCTAGTCAGACAGGAAGCAAGTCAGAAAATCAGACAGAGGGTCAGACAGACGGAAAACCAGACAGCCAGAGACCTAGTCAGACTGGGAGCCAGACAGAGAATCAGACAGAGAGTCTGACAGACGAAAAACCAGACAGGCAAAGACCTAGTCAGACAGACAAAGGACCTGCCCCACAACGAGCCAGGCAGAGGATAAACAGACAAAAATCAGACAGACAGAGGCCCAGCCAGACAGGAAGCCAGTCAGAGAATCAGACAGAGGGTCAGTCAGACGGAAAACCAGACAGTGAGAGACCTAGACAGACAGGGAGCCAGACAGAGAATCAGACAGAGGGTCTGACAGACGGAAAACCAGACAGACAGAGACCTAGTCGGACAGACAAAGGGCCTGCCCCACAAAGAGCCAGACAGAGGATAAACAGACAAAAATTAGACAGACAGAGACCTAGTAAGACAGAGAGCCAGTCAGAGAATCAGACAGAGGGTCAGACAGACGGAAATCCAGACAGCCAGAGACCTAGTCAGACAGGAAGCAAGTCAGAGAATCAGACAGAGGGTCAGACAGACGGAAAACCAGACAGCCAGAGACCTAGTCAGACTGGGAGCCAGACAGAGAATCAGACAGAGGGTCAGACAGACGGAAAACCAGACAGCCAAAGACCTAGTCAGACAGACAAAGGGTCTGCCCCACAAAGAGCCAGACAGAGGATAAACAGACAAAAATCAGACAGACAGAGGCCTAGCCAGACAGGAAGCCAGTCAGAGAATCAGACAGACGGTCAGTCAGACGGAAAACCAGACAGACAGAGACCTAGTCGGACAGACAAAGGGCCTGCCACACAAAGAGCCAGACAGAGGATAAACAGACAAAAATCAGACAGACAGAGACCTAGCCAGACAGGGAGCCAGACAGAGAATCAGACAGAGGGTCAGACAGACGGAAAACAGGACAGCCAGAGACCTAGTCAGACAGGGATACAGACAGATAATCAGACAGAGGGTCAGACAGACGGAAAACCAGACAGCCAGAGACCTAGTCAGACAGGGAGCCAGACAGAGAATCAGACAGAGGGTCAGACAGACGGAAAACCTGACAGTCAGAGACCTAGACAGACAGGGAGCCAGACAGAGAATCAGACAGAGGGTCTGACAGACGGAAAACCAGACAGACAGAGACCTAGTCGGACAGACAAAGGGCCTGCCCGACAAAGAGCCAGACAGAGGATAAACAGACAAAAATCGGACAGACAGAGACCTAGCCAGACAGGAAGCCAGTCAGAAAATCAGACAGAGGGTCAGACAGACGGAAAACCAGACAGCCAGAGACCTAGTCAGACAGAGGGACAGACAGGAAATCAGACAGAGAGTCAGACAGACGGAAAACCAGACAGACAGAGACCTAGTCGGACAGACAAAGGGCCTGCCCGACAAAGAGCCAGACAGAGGATAAACAGACAAAAATCAGACAGACAGAGACCTAGCCAGACAGGAAGCCAGTCAGAAAATCAGACAGAGGGTCAGACAGACGGAAAACCAGACAGCCAGAGACCTAGTCAGACAGAGGGACAGACAGGAAATCAGACAGAGAGTCAGACAGACGGAAAACCAGACAGACAGAGACCTAGTCGGACAGACAAAGGACCTGCCCCAACAAGAGCCAGACAGAGGATAAATAGACAAAAATAAGACAGACAGAGACCTAGTCAGACAGGGAGCCTGACAGAGAATCAGATAGAGGGTCAGACAGACGGAAAACCAGACAGCCAGAGACCAAGACAGACAGGGAGCCAGACAGAGAATCAGACAGAGGGTCTGACAGACGGAAAACCAGACAGCCAGAGACCTAGTCGAACAGACAAAGGGCCTGCCCCACAAAGAGCCAGACGGAGGATAAACAGACTAAAATAAGACAGCTAGAGACCTAGTCAGACAGGGAGCCAGACAGAGAATCAGATAGAGGGTCAGACAGACGGAAAACCAGACAGCCAGAGACCTAGTCAGACAGGGAGCCACACAGAGAATCAGACAGAGGGTCTGACCGACGGAAAACCAGACAGCAAGAGACCTAGTCGGACAGACAAAGGGCCTGCCCAACAAAGAGCCAGACAGAGGATAAACAGACAAAAATCAGACAGACAGAGACCTAGCCAGACAAGAAGCAAGTCAGAGAATCAGACAGAGGGTCAGACAGACGGAAAACCAGACAGTCAGAGACCTAGTCAGACAGGAAGCAAGTCAGAGAATCAGACAGAGGGTCAGACAGACGGAAAACCAGACAGCCAGAGACCTAGTCAGACTGGGAGCCAGACAGAGAATCAGACAGAGGGTCAGACAGACGGAAAACCAGACAGCCAAAGACCTAGTCAGACAGACAAAGGGCCTGCCCCACAAAGAGCCAGACAGAGGATAAACAGACAAAAATCAGACAGACAGAGGCCTAGCCAGACAGGAAGCCAGTCAGAGAATCAGACAGAGTGTCAGTCAGACGGAAAACCAGACAGTCAGAGACCTAGACAGACAGGGAGCCAGACAGAGAATCAGACAGAGGGTCTGACAGACGGAAAACCAGACAGACAGAGACCTAGTCGGACAGACAAAGGGCCTGCCCAACAAAGAGCCAGACAGAGGATAAACAGACAAAAATCAGACAGAGAGAGACCTAGCCAGACAAGAAGCAAGTAAGAGAATCAGACAGAGGGTCAGACGGACGGAAAACCAGACAGCCAAAGACCTAGTCAGACAGGAAGCAAGTCAGAGAATCAGACAGAGGGTCAGACAGACGGAAAACCAGACAGCCAGAGACCTAGTCAGACTGGGAGCCAGACAGAGAATCAGACAGAGGGTCAGACAGACGGAAAATCAGACAGCCAAAGACCTAGTCAGACAGACATAGGGCCTGCCCCACAAAGAGCCAGACAGAGGATAAACAGACAAAAATCAGACAGACAGAGGCCTAGCCAGACAGGAAGCCAGTCAGAGAATCAGACAGAGGGTCAGTCAGACGGAAACCAGACAGTCAGAGACCTAGACAGACAGGGAGCCAGACAGAGAATCAGACAGAGGGTCTGACAGACGGAAACCCAGACAGACAGAGACCTAGTCGGACAGACAAAGGGCCTGCCCAACAAAGAGCCAGACAGAGAATAAACAGACAAAAATTAGACAGACAGAGACCTAGCAAGACAGAGAGCCAGTCAGAGAATCAGAGAGAGGGTCAGACAGACGGAAATCCAGACAGCCAGAGACTTAGTCAGACAGGAAGCAAGTCAGAGAATCAGACAGAGGGTCAGACAGACGGAAAACCAGACAGTCAGAGACCTAGACAGACAGGGAGCCAGACAGAGGGTCAGACAGACGGAAAACCAGACAGTCAGAGACCTAGACAGACAGGGAGCCAGACAGAGAATCAGACAGAGGGTTTGACAGACGGAAACCCAGACAGACAGAGACCTAGTCGGACAGACAAAGGGCCTGCCCCACAAAGAGCAAGACAGAGGATAAACAGACAAAAATCAGACAGACAGAGACCTAGCCAGACAGGGATCCAGACAGAGAATCAGACAGAGGGTCAGACAGACGGAAAACCAGACAGCCAGAGACCTAGTCAAACAGGGAGCCAGACAGAGAATCAGACAGAGGGTCAGACAGACGGAAAACCAGACAGCCAAAGACCTGGTCAGACAGACAAAGGGCCTGCCCCACAAAGAGCCAGACAGAGGATAAACAGACAAAAATCAGACAGACAGAGACCTAGCAAGACAGAGAGCCAGTCAGAGAATCAGACAGAGGGTCAGACAGACGGAAAACCAGACAGCCAGAGACCTAGTCAGACAGGAAGCAAGTCAGAGAATCAGACAGAGGGTCAGACTGACGGAAAACCAGACAGCCAGAGACCGAGTCAGACTGGGAGCCAGACAGAGAATCAGACAGAGGGTCAGACAGACGGAAAACCAGACAGCCAAAGACCTAGTCAGACAGACAAAGGGCCTGCCCCACAAAGAGCCAGACAGAGGATAAACAGACAAAAATCAGACAGACAGAGACCTAGCCAGACAAGAAGCCAGTTAGAGAATCAGACAGAGGGTCAGACAGACGGAAAATCAGACAGCCAGAGACCTAGTCAGACAGGAAGCAAGTCAGAGAATCAGACAGAGGGTCAGACAGACGGAAAACCAGACAGCCAGAGACCTAGTCAGACAGACAAAGGGCCTGCCCGACAAAGAGCCAGACAGAGGATAAACAGACAAAAATCAGACAGACAGAGACCTAGCCAGACAGGAAGCCAGTCAGAAAATCAGACAGAGGGTCAGACAGACGGAAAACCAGACAGCCAGAGACCTAGTCAGACAGAGGGACAGACAGGAAATCAGACAGAGAGTCAGACAGACGGAAAACCAGACAGACAGAGACCTAGTCGGACAGACAAAGGACCTGCCCCAACAAGAGCCAGACAGAGGATAAATAGACAAAAATAAGACAGACAGAGACCTAGTCAGACAGGGAGCCTGACAGAGAATCAGATAGAGGGTCAGACAGACGGAAAACCAGACAGCCAGAGACCAAGACAGACAGGGAGCCAGACAGAGAATCAGACAGAGGGTCTGACAGACGGAAAACCAGACAGCCAGAGACCTAGTCGAACAGACAAAGGGCCTGCCCCACAAAGAGCCAGACGGAGGATAAACAGACTAAAATAAGACAGCTAGAGACCTAGTCAGACAGGGAGCCAGACAGAGAATCAGATAGAGGGTCAGACAGACGGAAAACCAGACAGCCAGAGACCTAGTCAGACAGGGAGCCACACAGAGAATCAGACAGAGGGTCTGACCGACGGAAAACCAGACAGCAAGAGACCTAGTCGGACAGACAAAGGGCCTGCCCAACAAAGAGCCAGACAGAGGATAAACAGACAAAAATCAGACAGACAGAGACCTAGCCAGACAAGAAGCAAGTCAGAGAATCAGACAGAGGGTCAGACAGACGGAAAACCAGACAGTCAGAGACCTAGTCAGACAGGAAGCAAGTCAGAGAATCAGACAGAGGGTCAGACAGACGGAAAACCAGACAGCCAGAGACCTAGTCAGACTGGGAGCCAGACAGAGAATCAGACAGAGGGTCAGACAGACGGAAAACCAGACAGCCAAAGACCTAGTCAGACAGACAAAGGGCCTGCCCCACAAAGAGCCAGACAGAGGATAAACAGACAAAAATCAGACAGACAGAGGCCTAGCCAGACAGGAAGCCAGTCAGAGAATCAGACAGAGTGTCAGTCAGACGGAAAACCAGACAGTCAGAGACCTAGACAGACAGGGAGCCAGACAGAGAATCAGACAGAGGGTCTGACAGACGGAAAACCAGACAGACAGAGACCTAGTCGGACAGACAAAGGGCCTGCCCAACAAAGAGCCAGACAGAGGATAAACAGACAAAAATCAGACAGAGAGAGACCTAGCCAGACAAGAAGCAAGTAAGAGAATCAGACAGAGGGTCAGACGGACGGAAAACCAGACAGCCAAAGACCTAGTCAGACAGGAAGCAAGTCAGAGAATCAGACAGAGGGTCAGACAGACGGAAAACCAGACAGCCAGAGACCTAGTCAGACTGGGAGCCAGACAGAGAATCAGACAGAGGGTCAGACAGACGGAAAATCAGACAGCCAAAGACCTAGTCAGACAGACATAGGGCCTGCCCCACAAAGAGCCAGACAGAGGATAAACAGACAAAAATCAGACAGACAGAGGCCTAGCCAGACAGGAAGCCAGTCAGAGAATCAGACAGAGGGTCAGTCAGACGGAAACCAGACAGTCAGAGACCTAGACAGACAGGGAGCCAGACAGAGAATCAGACAGAGGGTCTGACAGACGGAAACCCAGACAGACAGAGACCTAGTCGGACAGACAAAGGGCCTGCCCAACAAAGAGCCAGACAGAGAATAAACAGACAAAAATTAGACAGACAGAGACCTAGCAAGACAGAGAGCCAGTCAGAGAATCAGAGAGAGGGTCAGACAGACGGAAATCCAGACAGCCAGAGACTTAGTCAGACAGGAAGCAAGTCAGAGAATCAGACAGAGGGTCAGACAGACGGAAAACCAGACAGTCAGAGACCTAGACAGACAGGGAGCCAGACAGAGGGTCAGACAGACGGAAAACCAGACAGTCAGAGACCTAGACAGACAGGGAGCCAGACAGAGAATCAGACAGAGGGTCTGACAGACGGAAACCCAGACAGACAGAGACCTAGTCGGACAGACAAAGGTCCTGCCCCACAAAGAGCAAGACAGAGGATAAACAGACAAAAATCAGACAGACAGAGACCTAGCCAGACAGGGATCCAGACAGAGAATCAGACAGAGGGTCAGACAGACGGAAAACCAGACAGCCAGAGACCTAGTCAAACAGGGAGCCAGACAGAGAATCAGACAGAGGGTCAGACAGACGGAAAACCAGACAGCCAAAGACCTGGTCAGACAGACAAAGGGCCTGCCCCACAAAGAGCCAGACAGAGGATAAACAGACAAAAATCAGACAGACAGAGACCTAGCAAGACAGAGAGCCAGTCAGAGAATCAGACAGAGGGTCAGACAGACGGAAAACCAGACAGCCAGAGACCTAGTCAGACAGGAAGCAAGTCAGAGAATCAGACAGAGGGTCAGACTGACGGAAAACCAGACAGCCAGAGACCGAGTCAGACTGGGAGCCAGACAGAGAATCAGACAGAGGGTCAGACAGACGGAAAACCAGACAGCCAAAGACCTAGTCAGACAGACAAAGGGCCTGCCCCACAAAGAGCCAGACAGAGGATAAACAGACAAAAATCAGACAGACAGAGACCTAGCCAGACAAGAAGCCAGTTAGAGAATCAGACAGAGGGTCAGACAGACGGAAAATCAGACAGCCAGAGACCTAGTCAGACAGGAAGCAAGTCAGAGAATCAGACAGAGGGTCAGACAGACGGAAAACCAGACAGCCAGAGACCTAGTCAGAAAGGGAGCCAGACAGAGAATCAGACAGAGGGTCAGACAGACGGAAAACCAGACAGCCAAAGACCTAGTCAGACAGACAAAGGACCTGCCCCACAAAGAGCTAGACAGAGGATAAACAGACAAAAATCAGACAGACAGAGGCCTAGCCAGACAAGAAGCAAGTCAGAGAATCAGACAGAGAGTCAGACAGGCGGAAAACTAGACAATCAGAGACCTAGAAAGACAGGAAGCCAAGTCAGAGAATCAGACAGAGGTTCTGACAGACGGAAAACCAGACAGCCAGAGACCTAGTCGGACAGACAAAGGGCCTACCCCACAAAGGGCCAGACAGAGGATAAACATACAAAAATCAGACAGACAGAGACCAAGCCGGACAGGAAGCCAGTGAGAAAATTAGACAGAGGGTCAGACAAACGGAAAACCAGACAGCCAGAGACCTAGTCAAACAGGGAGCCAGACAGAAAATCAGACAGAGGGTCAGACAGACGGAAAACCAGACAGCCAGAGACCTAGTCAGACAGGAAGCAAGTCAGAGATTCAGACAGAGGGTCAGACAGACGGAAAACCAGACAGCCAGAGACCTAGTCAGACAGGGAGCCAGACAGAGAATCAGACAGAGGGTCAGACAGACGGAAAACCAGACAGCCAGAGACCTAGTCGGACAGACAAAGGGCCTACCCCACAAAGGGCCAAACAGAGGATAAACATACAAAAATCAGGCAGCTAGAGACCTGGCCAGAAAGGAAGCCTGTCAGAGAATCAGACAGAGGGTCAAACAGACGGAAAACCAGACAGCCAGAGACCTAGACAGACAGGGAGCCAGACAGAAAATCAGACAGAGGGTCAGACAGACGGAAAACCAGACAGCCAGAGACCTAGTCAGACAGGAAGCCAGACAGAGAATCAGACAGAAGGTCAGACAGACGGAAAACCAGACAGCCAGAGACCTAGTCAGACAGGGAACCAGACAGAGAATCAGATAGAGGGTCAGACAGACGGAAAACCAGACAGCTAGAGACCTAGTCAGACAGGGAACTAGACAGAGAATCAGATAGAGGGTCAGACAGACGGAAAACCAGACAGTCAGAGACCTAGCCAGACAGGGAACCAGACAGAGAATCAGACAGAGGGTCTGACAGACGGAAAACCAGACAGACAGAGACCTAGTCGGACAGACAAAGGGCCTGCCCGACAAAGAGCCAGACAGAGGATAAACAGACAAAAATCAGACAGACAGAGACCTAGCCAGACAGGAAGCCAGTCAGAAAATCAGACAGAGGGTCAGACAGACGGAAAACCAGACAGCCAGAGACCTAGTCAGACAGAGGGACAGTCAGGAAATCAGACAGAGAGTCAGACAGACGGAAAACCAGACAGCCAGAGACCTAGTCAGACAGGAAGCCAGACAGAGAATCAGACAGAAGGTCAGACAGACGGAAAACCAGACAGACAGAGACCTAGTCAGACAGGAAGCCAGACAGAGAATCAGACAGAGGGTCTGACAGACGGAAAACCAGACAGCCAAAGACCTAGTCAGACAGACAAAGGACCTGCCCCACAAAGAGCCAGACAGAGGATAAACAGACAAAAATCAGACAGACAGAGGCCTAGCCAGACAAGAAGCAAGTCAGAGAATCAGACAGAGAGTCAGACAGGCGGAAAACTAGACAATCAGAGACCTAGACAGACAGGAAGCCAAGTCAGAGAATCAGACAGAGGTTCTGACAGACGGAAAACCAGACAGCCAGAGACCTAGTCGGACAGACAAAGGGCCTACCCCACAAAGGGCCAGACAGAGGATAAACATACAAAAATCAGACAGACAGAGACCAAGCCGGACAGGAAGCCAGTGAGAAAATTAGACAGAGGGTCAGACAAACGGAAAACCAGACAGCCAGAGACCTAGTCAAACAGGGAGCCAGACAGAAAATCAGACAGAGGGTCAGACAGACGGAAAACCAGACAGCCAGAGACCTAGTCAGACAGGAAGCAAGTCAGAGATTCAGACAGAGGGTCAGACAGACGGAAAACCAGACAGCCAGAGACCTTGTCAGACAGGGAGCCAGACAGAGAATCAGACAGAGGGTCAGACAGACGGAAAACCAGACAGCCAGAGACCTAGTCGGACAGACAAAGGGCCTACCCCACAAAGGGCCAAACAGAGGATAAACATACAAAAATCAGGCAGCTAGAGACCTGGCCAGAAAGGAAGCCTGTCAGAGAATCAGACAGAGGGTCAAACAGACGGAAAACCAGACAGCCAGAGACCTAGACAGACAGGGAGCCAGACAGAAAATCAGACAGAGGGTCAGACAGACGGAAAACCAGACAGCCAGAGACCTAGTCAGACAGGAAGCCAGACAGAGAATCAGACAGAAGGTCAGACAGACGGAAAACCAGACAGCCAGAGACCTAGTCAGACAGGGAACCAGACAGAGAATCAGATAGAGGGTCAGACAGACGGAAAACCAGACAGCTAGAGACCTAGTCAGACAGGGAACTAGACAGAGAATCAGATAGAGGGTCAGACAGACGGAAAACCAGACAGTCAGAGACCTAGACAGACAGGGAACCAGACAGAGAATCAGACAGAGGGTCTGACAGACGGAAAACCAGACAGACAGAGACCTAGTCGGACAGACAAAGGGCCTGCCCGACAAAGAGCCAGACAGAGGATAAACAGACAAAAATCAGACAGACAGAGACCTAGCCAGACAGGAAGCCAGTCAGAAAATCAGACAGAGGGTCAGACAGACGGAAAACCAGACAGCCAGAGACCTAGTCAGACAGAGGGACAGTCAGGAAATCAGACAGAGAGTCAGACAGACGGAAAACCAGACAGCCAGAGACCTAGTCAGACAGGAAGCCAGACAGAGAATCAGACAGAAGGTCAGATAGACGGAAAACCAGACAGACAGAGACCTAGTCAGACAGGAAGCCAGACAGAGAATCAGACAGAGGGTCTGACAGACGGAAAACCAGACAGCAAGAGACCTAGTCAGACATACAAAAGGGACTGCCCAACAAAGAGTAAGGCAGAGGATAAACAGACAAAAACCAGACAGCCAGAGACCTAGCCAGACAGGGAGCCAGACAGAGAATCACACAGAGGGTCAGACAGACGGAAAACCAGACAGCCAGAGACCTAGTCAGACAGACAAAGGGCCTGCCCCACAAAGAGCCAGACGGAGGATAAACAGACAAAAATCAGACAGACAGAGACCTAGCCAGACAAGGAGCCAGTCAGAGAATCAGACAGAGGGTCAGACAGACGGAAAACAAGACAGACAGAGGCCTAGACATACAGGGAGTCAGACAGACAAAGGGCCTTTCCCACAAAGAGCCAGAATGAGGATAAACAGACAAAAATCAGACACAGAGACCTAGCCAGAGAGGAAGCCAGTCAGAGAATCAGACAGAGGGTCAGACAGACGGAAAACCAGACAGTCAGAGACCTAGACAGACAGGGAGCCAGACAGAGAATCAGACAGAGGGTCTGACAGACGGAAAACCAGACAGCCAGAGACCTAGTCTGACAGACAAAGGGCCTGCCCAACAAAGAGCCAGACAGAGGATAAACAGACAAAAATCAGACAGACAGAGACCTAGCCAGACAAGGAGCCAGTCAGAGAATCAGACAGAGGGTCAGACAGACGGAAAACAAGACAGCCAGAGGCCTAGACATACAGGGAGTCAGAAAGACAAAGGGCCTTTCCCACAAAGAGCCAGACAGAGGATAAACAGACAAAAATCAGACAGAGAGAGACCTAGCCAGACAAGAAGCAAGTCAGAGAATCAGACAGAGGGTCAGAGAGACGGAAAACCAGACAGTCAGAGACCTAGTCAGACAGGAAGCCAGACAGAGAATCAGACAGAAGGTCAGACAGACGGAAAACCAGACAGACAGAGACCTAGTCAGACAGGAAGCCAGACAGAGAATCAGACAGAGGGTCTGACAGACGGAAAACCAGACAGCAAGAGACCTAGTCAGACATACAAAAGGGACTGCCCAACAAAGAGTAAGGCAGAGGATAAACAGACAAAAACCAGACAGCCAGAGACCTAGCCAGACAGGGAGCCAGACAGAGAATCACACAGAGGGTCAGACAGACGGAAAACCAGACAGCCAGAGACCTAGTTAGACAGACAAAGGGCCTGCCCCACAAAGAGCCAGACGGAGGATAAACAGACAAAAATCAGACAGACAGAGACCTAGCCAGACAAGGAGCCAGTCAGAGAATCAGACAGAGGGTCAGACAGACGGAAAACAAGACAGCTAGAGGCCTAGACATACAGGGAGTCAGACAGACAAAGGGCCTTTCCCACAAAGAGCCAGAATGAGGATAAACAGACAAAAATCAGACACCAAGACCTAGCCAGAGAGGAAGCCAGTCAGAGAATCAGACAGTGGGTCAGACAGACGGAAAACCAGACAGTCAGAGACCTAGACAGACAGGGAGCCAAACAGAAAATCAGTCAGAGGGTCTGGCAGACGGACAACCAGACAGACAGAGACCTAGTCGGACAGACAAAGGGCCTGCCCCACAAAGAGCCATACAAAAATCAGACAGACAGAGACCTAGCCAGACAGGAAGCCAGTCAGAGAATCAGACAGAGGGTCAGACAGACGGAAAACCAGACAGCCAGAGACCAAGTCAGACAGGGAGCCAGACAGAAAATCAGACAGAGTCAGACAGACGGAAAACCAGACAGACAGAGACCTAGTCGGACAGACAAAAGACGTGCCCAACAAGAGCTAGACAGAGGATAAACAGACAAAAATCAGACAGACAGAGACCTAGCCAGACAGGGATCCAGACAGAGAATCGGACAGAGGGTCAAACAGACGGAAAACCAGACAGCCAAAGACCTAGTCAGACAGGGAGCCAAACAGAGAATCAGACAGAGGGTCAGACAGACGGAAAACCAGACAGTCAGAGACCTAGACAGACAGGGAACCAGGCAGAGAATCAGACAGAGGGTCAGACAGACGGAAAACCATACTGCCAGAGACCTTGACAGACAGGGAGCCAGTCAGAGAATCAGACAGAGGGTCAGACAGACGGAAAACCAGACAGCCAGAGACCTAGTCAGACAGGAAGCCAGACAGAGAATCAAGCAGAAGGTCAGACAGACGGAAAACCAGACAGCCAGAGACCTAGTCAGACAGGGAACCAGACAGAGAATCAGATAGAGGGTCAGACAGACGGAAAACCAGACAGCTAGAGACCTAGTCAGACAGGGAACTAGACAGAGAATCAGATAGAGGGTCAGACAGACGGAAAACCAGACAGTCAGAGACCTAGACAGACAGGGAACCAGACAGAGAATCAGACAAAGGGTCAGACAGACGGAAAACCAGACTGCCAGAGACCTTGACAGACAGGGAGCCAGACAGAGAATCAGACAGAGGGTCTGACAGACGGAAAACCAGACAGACAGAGACGTAGTCGGACAGACAAAGGACCTGCCCGACAAAGAGCCAGACAGAGGATAAACAGACAAAAATCATACAGACAGAGACCTAGCCAGACAGGAAGCCAGTCAGAAAATCAGACAGAGGGTCAGACAGACGGAAAACAGACAGCCAGAGACCTAGACAGACAGGGAACCAGACAGAGAATCAGACAGAGGGTCAGACAGACGGAAAACCAGACTGCCAGAGACCTTGACAGACAGGGAGCCAGACAGAGAATCAGACAGAGGGTCTGACAGACGGAAAACCAGACAGACAGAGACCTAGTCGGACAGACAAAGGACCTGCCCGACAAAGAGCCAGACAGAGGATAAACAGACAAAAATCAGACAGACAGAGACCTAGCCAGACAGGAAGCCAGTCAGAAAATCAGACAGAGGGTCAGACAGACGGAAAACAGACAGCCAGAGACCTAGACAGACAGGGAACCAGACAGAGAATCAGACAGAGGGTCAGACAGACGGAAAACCAGACTGCCAGAGACCTTGACAGACAGGGAGCCAGACAGAGAATCAGACAGAGGGTCTGACAGACGGAAAACCAGACAGACAGAGACGTAGTCGGACAGACAAAGGACCTGCCCGACAAAGAGCCAGACAGAGGATAAACAGACAAAAATCATACAGACAGAGACCTAGCCAGACAGGAAGCCAGTCAGAAAATCAGACAGAGGGTCAGACAGACGGAAAACAGACAGCCAGAGACCTAGACAGACAGGGAACCAGACAGAGAATCAGACAGAGGGTCAGACAGACGGAAAACCAGACTGCCAGAGACCTTGACAGACAGGGAGCCAGACAGAGAATCAGACAGAGGGTCTGACAGACGGAAAACCAGACAGACAGAGACCTAGTCGGACAGACAAAGGACCTGCCCGACAAAGAGCCAGACAGAGGATAAACAGACAAAAATCAGACAGACAGAGACCTAGCCAGACAGGAAGCCAGTCAGAAAATCAGACAGAGGGTCAGACAGACGGAAAACAGACAGCCAGAGACCTAGTCAGACAGAGGGACAGACAGGAAATCAGACAGAGAGTCAGACAGACGGAAAACCAGACAGACAGAGACCTAGTCGGACAGACAAAGGACCTGCCCCAACAAGAGCCAGACAGAGGATAAATAGACAAAAATAAGACAGACAGAGACCTAGTCAGACAGGGAGCCTGACAGAGAATCAGACAGAGGGTCAGACAGACGGAAAACCAGACAGCCAGAGACCTAGACAGACAGGGAGCCAGACAGAGAATCAGACAGAGGGTCTGACAGACGGAAAACCAGACAGCCAGAGACCTAGTCGGACAGACAAAGGGCCTGCCCCACAAAGAGCCAGACGGAGGATAAACAGACTAAAATAAGACAGCTAGAGACCTAGTCAGACAGGGAGCCAGACAGAGAATCAGATAGAGGGTCAGACAGACGGAAAACCAGACAGCCAGAGACCTAGTCAGACAGGGAGCCAGACAGAGAATCAGACAGAGGGTCTGACCGACGGAAAACCAGACAGACAGAGACCTAGTCGGACAGACAAAGGGCCTGCCCAACAAAAAGCCAGACAGAGGATAAACAGACAAAAATTAGACAGAGAGAGACCTAGCCAGACAAGAAGCAAGTCAGAGAATCAGACAGAGGGTCAGACAGACGGAAAACCAGACAGTCAGAGACCTAGTCAGACAGGAAGCAAGTCAGAGAATCAGACAGAGGGTCAGACAGACGGAAAACCAGACAGCCAGAGACCTAGTCAGACTGGGAGCCAGACAGAGAATCAGACAGAGGGTCGAACATACGGAAAACAAGACAGCCAAAGACCTAGTCAGACAGACAAAGGGCCTGCCCCACAAAGAGCCAGACAGGATATACAGACAATAATCAGACAGACAGAGACTTAGCCAGATAGGAAGCCAGTCAGAGAATCAGACAGAGGGTCAGACACACGGTAAACCAGACAGCCAGGAGCCTAGACATACAGGGAGTCAGACAGAGAATCAGACAGAGGGTCAGACAGACGGAAAACCAGACTGCCAGAGACCTAGTTAGACAGGGAGCCAGACAGAGATTCAGACAGAGGGTCAGACAGACGGAAAACCAGACAGCCAGAGACCTAGTAAGACATACAAAGGGACGGTCCGACAAAGTGTCAGACAGAGGATAAACAGACAAAAATCAGACAGACAGAGACCTAGCCAGACAGGAAGCCAGTCAGAAAATCAGACAGAGGGTCAGACAGACGGAAAACCAGACAGCCAGAGACCTAGTCAGACAGAGGGACAGACAGGAAATCAGACAGAGAGTCAGACAGACGGAAAACCAGACAGACAGAGACCTAGTCGGACAGACAAAGGACCTGCCCCAACAAGAGCCAGACAGAGGATAAATAGACAAAAATAAGACAGACAGAGACCTAGTCAGACAGGGAGCCTGACAGAGAATCAGACAGAGGGTCAGACAGACGGAAAACCAGACAGCCAATGACCTAGACAGACAGGGAGCCAGACAGAGAATCAGACAGAGGGTCTGACAGACGGAAAACCAGACAGCCAGAGACCTAGTCGGACAGACAAAGGGCCTGCCCCACAAAGAGCCAGACGGAGGATAAACAGACTAAAATAAGACAGCTAGAGACCTAGTCAGACAGGGAGCCAGACAGAGAATCAGATAGAGGGTCAGACAGACGGAAAACCAGACAGCCAGAGACCTAGTCAGACAGGGAGCCAGACAGAGAATCAGACAGAGGGTCTGACCGACGGAAAACCAGACAGACAGAGACCTAGTCGGACAGACAAAGGGCCTGCCCAACAAAAAGCCAGACAGAGGATAAACAGACAAAAATTAGACAGAGAGAGACCTAGCCAGACAAGAAGCAAGTCAGAGAATCAGACAGAGGGTCAGACAGACGGAAAACCAGACAGTCAGAGACCTAGTCAGACAGGAAGCAAGTCAGAGAATCAGACAGAGGGTCAGACAGACGGAAAACCAGACAGCCAGAGACCTAGTCAGACTGGGAGCCAGACAGAGAATCAGACAGAGGGTCATACATACGGAAAACAAGACAGCCAAAGACCTAGTCAGACAGACAAAGGGCCTGCCCCACAAAGAGCCAGACAGGATATACAGACAATAATCAGGCATACAGAGACTTAGCCAGATAGGAAGCCAGTCAGAGAATCAGACAGAGGGTCAGACACACGGTAAACCAGACAGCCAGGAGCCTAGACATACAGGGAGTCAGACAGAGAATCAGAAAAAGGGTCAGACAGACGGAAAACCAGACTGCCAGAGACCTAGTCAGACAGGGAGCCAGACAGAGATTCAGACAGAGGGTCAGACAGACGGAAAACCAGACAGCCAGAGACCTAGTAAGACATACAAAGGGACTGTCCGACAAAGTGTCAGACAGAGGATAAACAGACAAACACCGGACACCCAGAGACCTAGCCAGACAGGAAGCCAGTCAGAGAATCAGACAGAGGGTCAGACAGACGGAAAACCAGACAGACAGAGACCTAGTCAGACAGGAAGCCAGACAGAGAATCAGACAGAGGGTCGGACAGACGGAAAACCAGACAGCAAGAGACCTAGTCAGACATACAAAAGGGACTGCCCAACAAAGAGTAAGGCAGAGGATAAACAGACAAAAACCAGACAGCCAGAGACCTAGCCAGACAGGGAGCCAGACAGAGAATCACACAGAGGGTCAGACAGACGGAAAACCAGACAGCCAGAGACCTAGTCAGACAGACAAAGGGCCTGCCCCACAAAGAGCCAGACGGAGGATAAACAGACAAAAATCAGACAGACAGAGACCTAGCCAGACAAGGAGCCAGTCAGAGAATCAGACAGAGGGTCAGACAGACGGAAAACAAGACAGACAGAGGCCTAGACATACAGGGAGTCAGACAGACAAAGGGCCTTTCCCACAAAGAGCCAGAATGAGGATAAACAGACAAAAATCAGACACAGAGACCTAGCCAGAGAGGAAGCCAGTCAGAGAATCAGACAGATGGTCAGACAGACGGAAAACCAGACAGTCAGAGACCTAGACAGACAGGGAGCCAGACAGAGAATCAGACAGAGGGTCTGACAGACGGAAAACCAGACAGCCAGAGACCTAGTCTGACAGACAAAGGGCCTGCCCAACAAAGAGCCAGACAGAGGATAAACAGACAAAAATCAGACAGACAGAGACCTAGCCAGACAAGGAGCCAGTCAGAGAATCAGACAGAGGGTCAGACAGACGGAAAACAAGACAGCCAGAGGCCTAGACATACAGGGAGTCAGAAAGACAAAGGGCCTTTCCCACAAAGAGCCAGACAGAGGATAAACAGACAAAAATCAGACAGAGAGAGACCTAGCCAGACAAGAAGCAAGTCAGAGAATCAGACAGAGGGTCAGAGAGACGGAAAACCAGACAGTCAGAGACCTAGTCAGACAGGAAGCCAGACAGAGAATCAGACAGAAGGTCAGACAGACGGAAAACCAGACAGACAGAGACCTAGTCAGACAGGAAGCCAGACAGAGAATCAGACAGAGGGTCTGACAGACGGAAAACCAGACAGCAAGAGACCTAGTCAGACATACAAAAGGGACTGCCCAACAAAGAGTAAGGCAGAGGATAAACAGACAAAAACCAGACAGCCAGAGACCTAGCCAGACAGGGAGCCAGACAGAGAATCACACAGAGGGTCAGACAGACGGAAAACCAGACAGCCAGAGACCTAGTCAGACAGACAAAGGGCCTGCCCCACAAAGAGCCAGACGGAGGATAAACAGACAAAAATCAGACAGACAGAGACCTAGCCAGACAAGGAGCCAGTCAGAGAATCAGACAGAGGGTCAGACAGACGGAAAACAAGACAGCCAGAGGCCTAGACATACAGGGAGTCAGACAGACAAAGGGCCTTTCCCACAAAGAGCCAGAATGAGGATAAACAGACAAAAATCAGACACCAAGACCTAGCCAGAGAGGAAGCCAGTCAGAGAATCAGACAGTGGGTCAGACAGACGGAAAACCAGACAGTCAGAGACCTAGACAGACAGGGAGCCAGACAGAAAATCAGTCAGAGGGTCTGGCAGACGGACAACCAGACAGACAGAGACCTAGTCGGACAGACAAAGGGCCTGCCCCACAAAGAGCCATACAAAAATCATACAGACAGAGACCTAGCCAGACAGGAAGCCAGTCAGAGAATCAGACAGAGGGTCAGACAGACGGAAAACCAGACAGCCAGAGACCAAGTCAGACAGGGAGCCAGACAGAAAATCAGACAGAGTCAGACAGACGGAAAACCAGACAGACAGAGACCTAGTCGGACAGACAAAAGACGTGCCTAACAAGAGCTAGACAGAGGATAAACAGACAAAAATCAGACAGACAGAGACCTGGCCAGACAGGGATCCAGACAGAGAATCGGACAGAGGGTCAAACAGACGGAAAACCAGACAGCCAAAGACCTAGTCAGACAGGGAGCCAAACAGAGAATCAGACAGAGGGTCAGACAGACGGAAAACCAGACAGTCAGAGACCTAGACAAACAGGGAACCAGGCAGAGAATCAGACAGAGGGTCAGACAGACGGAAAACCAGACAGCCAGAGACCTTGACAGACAGGGAGCCAGTCAGAGAATCAGACAGAGCGTCAGACAGACGGAAAACCAGACAGCCAGAGACCTAGTCAGACAGGAAGCCAGACAGAGAATCAAGCAGAAGGTCAGACAGACGGAAAACCAGACAGCCAGAGACCTAGTCAGACAGGGAACCAGACAGAGAATCAGATAGAGGGTCAGACAGACGGAAAACCAGACAGCTAGAGACCTAGTCAGACAGGGAACTAGACAGAGAATCAGATAGAGGGTCAGACAGACGGAAAACCAGACAGTCAGAGACCTAGACAGACAGGGAACCAGACAGAGAATCAGACAGAGGGTCAGACAGACGGAAAACCAGACTGCCAGAGACCTTGACAGACAGGGAGCCAGACAGAGAATCAGACAGAGGGTCTGACAGACGGAAAACCAGACAGACAGAGACCTAGTCGGACAGACAAAGGACCTGCCCGACAAAGAGCCAGACAGAGGATAAACAGACAAAAATCAGACAGACAGAGACCTAGCCAGACAGGAAGCCAGTCAGAAAATCAGACAGAGGGTCAGACAGACGGAAAACAGACAGCCAGAGACCTAGTCAGACAGAGGGACAGACAGGAAATCAGACAGAGAGTCAGACAGACGGAAAACCAGACAGACAGAGACCTAGTCGGACAGACAAAGGACCTGCCCCAACAAGAGCCAGACAGAGGATAAATAGACAAAAATAAGACAGACAGAGACCTAGTCAGACAGGGAGCCTGACAGAGAATCAGACAGAGGGTCAGACAGACGGAAACCCAGACAGCCAGAGACCTAGACAGACAGGGAGCCAGACAGAGAATCAGACAGAGGGTCTGACAGACGGAAATCCAGACAGCCAGAGACCTAGTCGGACAGACAAAGGGCCTGCCCCACAACGAGCCAGACGGAGGATAAACAGACTAAAATAAGACAGCTAGAGACCTAGTCAGACAGGGAGCCAGACAGAGAATCAGATAGAGGGTCAGACAGACGGAAAACCAGACAGCCAGAGACCTAGTCAGACAGGGAGCCAGACAGAGAATCAGACAGAGGGTCTGACCGACGGAAAACCAGACAGACAGAGACCTAGTCGGACAGACAAAGGGCCTGCCCAACAAAAAGCCAGACAGAGGATAAACAGACAAAAATTAGACAGAGAGAGACCTAGCCAGACAAGAAGCAAGTCAGAGAATCAGACAGAGGGTCAGACAGACGGAAAACCAGACAGTCAGAGACCTAGTCAGACAGGAAGCAAGTCAGAGAATCAGACAGAGGGTCAGACAGACGGAAAACCAGACAGCCAGAGACCTAGTCAGACTGGGAGCCAGACAGAGAATCAGACAGAGGGTCGAACATACGGAAAACAAGACAGCCAAAGACCTAGTCAGACAGACAAAGGGCCTGCCCCACAAAGAGCCAGACAGGATATACAGACAATAATCAGACAGACAGAGACTTAGCCAGATAGGAAGCCAGTCAGAGAATCAGACAGAGGGTCAGACACACGGTAAACCAGACAGCCAGGAGTCAGACATACAGGGAGTCAGACAGAGAATCAGACAGAGGGTCAGACAGACGGAAAACCAGACTGCCAGAGACCTAGTTAGACAGGGAGCCAGACAGAGATTCAGACAGAGGGTCAGACAGACGGAAAACCAGACAGCCAGAGACCTAGAAAGACATACAAAGGGACGGTCCGACAAAGTGTCAGACAGAGGATAAACAGACAAAAATCAGACAGACAGAGACCTAGCCAGACAGGAAGCCAGTCAGAAAATCAGACAGAGGGTCAGACAGACGGAAAACCAGACAGCCAGAGACCTAGTCAGACAGAGGGACAGACAGGAAATCAGACAGAGAGTCAGACAGACGGAAAACCAGACAGACAGAGACCTAGTCGGACAGACAAAGGACCTGCCCCAACAAGAGCCAGACAGAGGATAAATAGACAAAAATAAGACAGACAGAGACCTAGTCAGACAGGGAGCCTGACAGAGAATCAGACAGAGGGTCAGACAGACGGAAAACCAGACAGCCAATGACCTAGACAGACAGGGAGCCAGACAGAGAATCAGACAGAGGGTCTGACAGACGGAAAACCAGACAGCCAAAGACCTAGTCGGACAGACAAAGGGCCTGCCCCACAAAGAGCCAGACGGAGGATAAACAGACTAAAATAAGACAGCTAGAGACCTAGTCAGACAGGGAGCCAGACAGAGAATCAGAAAGAGGGTCAGACAGACGGAAAACCAGACAGCCAGAGACCTAGTCAGACAGGGAGCCAGACAGAGAATCAGACAGAGGGTCTGACCGACGGAAAACCAGACAGACAGAGACCTTGTCGGACAGACAAAGGGCCTGCCCAACAAAAAGCCAGACAGAGGATAAACAGACAAAAATTAGACAGAGAGAGACCTAGCCAGACAAGAAGCAAGTCAGAGAATCAGACAGAGGGTCAGACAGACGGAAAACCAGACAGTCAGAGACCTAGTCAGACAGGAAGCAAGTCAGAGAATCAGACAGAGGGTCAGACAGACGGAAAACCAGACAGCCAGAGACCTAGTCAGACTGGGAGCCAGACAGAGAATCAGACAGAGGGTCGGACATACGGAAAACAAGACAGCCAAAGACCTAGTCAGACAGACAAAGGGCCTGCCCCACAAAGAGCCAGACAGGATATACAGACAATAATCAGGCAGACAGAGACTTAGCCAGATAGGAAGCCAGTCAGAGAATCAGACAGAGGGTCAGACACACGGTAAACCAGACAGCCAGGAGCCTAGACATACAGGGAGTCAGACAGAGAATCAGAAAAAGGGTCAGACAGACGGAAAACCAGACTGCCAGAGACCTAGTCAGACAGGGAGCCAGACAGAGATTCAGACAGAGGGTCAGACAGACGGAAAACCAGACAGCCAGAGACCTAGTAAGACATACAAAGGGACTGTCCGACAAAGTGTCAGACAGAGGATAAACAGACAAACACCGGACACCCAGAGACCTAGCCAGACAGGAAGCCAGTCAGAGAATCAGACAGAGGGTCAGACAGACGGAAAACCAGACAGCCAGAGACCTAGACAGACAGGGAGCCAGACAGAGAATCAGAAAGAGGGTCAGACAGACGGAAACCAGACAGCCAGAGACCAAGTCAGACAGACAATGGGTCTGCCCCACAAAGAGCCAGACAGAGGATAAACAGACAAAAATCAGGCGGACAGAGACCTAGCCAGACAGGAAGCCAGTCAGAGAATCAGACAGAGGGTCAGATAGACGGAACACCAGACAGACAGAAACCTAGACAGACAAAGAGCCAGACAGAGAATCAGACATAGGGTCAGACAGACGGAAAACCAGACAGCCAGAGACCTAGTCAAACAGGGAGCCAGTCAGAGAATCAAACAGAGGGTCTGACAGACGGAAAACCAGACAGCCAAAGACCTAGTCAGACAGACAAAGGGCCTGCCCCACAAAGAGCCAGACAGAGGATAAACAGACAAAAATCAGACAGACAGAGACCTAGCCAGACAGGGAGCCAGTCAGAGAATCAGACAGAGGGTCAGACAGACGGAAAACAAGACAGCCAGAGGTCTAGACATACAGGGAGTCAGACAGACAAAGGGCCTGCCCCACAAAGAGCCAGAAAGAGTATAAACAGACAAAAATCAGACACAGAGACCTAGCCAGAGAGGAAGCCAGTCAGAGAATCAGACAGAGTGTCAGACAGACGGAAAACCAGACAGTCAGAGACCTAGACAGACAGGGAGCCAGACAGAGAATCAGACAGAGGGTCTGACAGACGGAAAACCAGACAGACAGAGACGTAGTCGGACAGACAAAGGGCCTGCCCAACAAAGAGCCAGACAGAGGATAAACAGACAAAAACCAGACAGACAGAGACCTAGCCAGACAAGAAGCCAGTTAGAGAATCAGACAGACGGTCAGACAGACGGAAAACCAGACAGCCATAAGACCTAGTCAGACAGGAAGCAAGTCAGAGAATAAGACAGAGGGTCAGACAGACGGAAAACCAGACAGCCAGAGACCTAGTCAAACAGGGAGCCAGACAGAGAATCAGACAGAGGGTCAGACAGACGGAAAAGCAGACAGCCAAAGACCTAGTCAGACAGACAAAGGGCCTGCCCCACAAAGAGCCAGACAGAGGATAAACAGACAAGAATCAGACAGACAGAGGCCTAGCCAGACAGGAAGCCAGTCAGAGAATCAGACAGAGGGTCAGACAGACGGAAAACCAGACAGTCGGAGACCTAGATAGACAGGGAGCCAGACAGAAAATCAGACAGAGGGTCTGACAGACGGAAAACCAGACAGACAGAGACCTAGTCAGACAGGAAGCCAGACAGAGAATCAGACAGAGGGTCTGACAGACGGAAAACCAGACAGCAAGAGACCTAGTCAGACATACAAAAGGGACTGCCCAACAAAGAGTAAGGCAGAGGATAAACAGACAAAAACCAGACAGCCAGAGACCTAGCCAGACAGGGAGCCAGACAGAGAATCACACAGAGGGTCAGACAGACGGAAAACCAGACAGCCAGAGACCTAGTCAGACAGACAAAGGGCCTGCCCCACAAAGAGCCAGACAGAGGATAAACAGACAAAACTCAGACAGACAGAGACCTAGCCAGACAAGGAGCCAGTCAGAGAATCAGACAGAGGGTCAGACAGACGGAAAACAAGACAGACAGAGGCCTAGACATACAGGGAGTCAGACAGACAAAGGGCCTTTCCCACAAAGAGCCAGAATGAGGATAAACAGACAAAAATCAGACATAGAGACCTAGCCAGAGAGGAAGCCAGTCAGAGAATCAGACAGAGGGTCAGACAGACGGAAAACCAGACAGCCAGAGACCTGGTCAGACAGACAAAGGGCCTGCCCCACAAAGAGCCAGACAGAGGATCAGACAGACGGAAAAGCAGACAGACAGAGACCTAGCCATACAAGGAGCCAGTCAGAGAATCAGACAGAGGGTCAGACAGACGGAAAATCAGACAGACAGAGGCCTAGACATACAGGAAGTCAGACAGACAAAGGGCCTTTCCCACAAAGAGCCAGAATGAGGATAAACAGACAAAAATCAGACACAGAGACCTAACCTGAGAGGAAGCCAGTCAGAGAATCAGACAGAGGGTCTGACAGACGGAAAACCAGACAGCCAGAGACCTAGTCGGACAGACAAAGGGCCTGCCCAACAAAGAGCCAGACAGAGGATAAACAGACAAAAATCAGACAGACAGAGACCTAGCCAGACAAGGAGCCAGTCAGAGAATCAGACAGAGGGTCAGACAGACGGAAAACAAGACAGCCAGAGGTCTAGACATACAGGGAGTCAGACAGACAAAGGGCCTTTCCCACAAAGAGCCAGAATGAGGATAAACAGACAAAAATCAGACACCAAGACCTAGCCAGTAGTAATGAAGCCAAACCAGGCGAAAATTAGGCAAATGGGGATGCAAATTTTCGCCTGATTTGACCTCACCCATATGCAAATTAGTACCTCTACCCAAATGTAAATTAGTACCCCTTCATCTAATGTTATGCAAATGAGTTCGCAAAATTATGCAAATTAATAGCTATGCAGATGCGTTTAGAGTAGGATGGCATAAAAGCAGAGTATTGGAGACGGCTTTTGCACCGTCCTTATCGACTTGGTGTGAGATCATCATGTTTCAGCCCCTAGACGTTGAAGAGCCTATGGAGGTAGACGAATATACACCACCTGCGTCATGTAAACCGTTACAGGAAGACATTGCATCAATGTTCACATCTCCGTACTTCGACATGCAGCTACCGCTAGGTGAAGAAGTGTACCTGACCGTTCAGCTGTTCGGGGATAAGCCTACAGTTGCCGTGCGACAGATTTACCATCGAAACCCTGACGATATGAATGACATAGCGCCAGGGAAGCAGGAATATACCATGACTCCTGAACAGTGGCAGACTCTCAAACACAACATGTCAAAAGTATCTGCAAAGGTGATGGAGGGTAAGTTTGCAGTGATGAATTCCTTCAGCCCTCCAAAGTTTCCACCTATAGGGTTTCATCTAGAAGGTGAGTCGTCTGTCGCCGTGGCGATCTTTGACGGGGTCCCGATCGTGGGTCTGGGGCAGTTCTTCCGACCACGCCATGGCAAGGACCACCGAGGGATGCTGCCTGGCACGAAAGGGATCAATTTGACGATGGGGCAGTGGTACACCTTGGAGAACAGTGTGGAAATGGTCGACAGGATGCTGAACTCTAAAAACTTGCGCAAGCCGGGTGGCGTAGTGTACTTCTAAAGCGTACATACATGTCGTTACGGAGATATGTATGGAAATGGTTTCAGTAGATGAAGGTTATGCAAATGAATTGGAGTTTGAGGATAGTATAAAGGATAGTATAAAGGATGTGATGGAACAGTTGCTGCACATACCATGGCATCACCGACTTTTGACGACAGCATCGTGTTATCAGTCTGCGATGGAGAGTGTCAATGCACCGTTTGTTTGCTGACTGATATGTTCGCAAGGTTGAGTATAAAGGATGACAGCGAAACTTCATCACAACGTGCCGTACCAATGCGTGACCCGATCGGTTGTCAGCCAAGGCCTCAACATCACCCCCAGCCCTACCTACAGACGTCGGTGGATGGAGAAGAGGGCAAGTATGCCACACCAGTCTCACCTGCGATTTGAATGAATGAATGCCTAAATGCAGGGGGAAACTGATTGCTATAAATAGTACATCTGGTTAGATCTGGTTTCGAAGAATCTGGGTAGAACTGGTTTATAACAACATGACGTGGAGGTCATTGATAGGATGAAGAACGTATCCTGTATGCAAATCAGCGGTGGATGCAACCTGTTTGCTATAAATAGTACATCTGGCTTGATCCGGTTTCGAAGAATCTGACCAGAACCGGTTTACAACAACGTGACGTGGAAGTCATTGATAGGTTGAAGAACCTATCTTGCATGCAAAACAACTGTGGATATGGTGTTTTTTTGATGAGCTGATTGGTCTGTGTGATCGAAGGGGGAGTATAAAGGACAGTGAAGAATCCACGTTTTCACATGCGACATCATCGTCTTTATATCGCATACCGTGAATCACTGAGAAGATGTCTGCACCCGATTTCGGCAACTTGTTGATGTTGACAGAGTGTGACGTTGAGTATGCGGGCACTTCTACCAAAGCTCCACCAACATATCGTTCCATGGGGACGCAGACGGATGGGGTGGTACCGACGTCTACTATCTACGTACCCGACAAAGTCACTCAGCCTGGTCGGGGGATTGATAGTCCATGGATGGATAGGCCAACGCCGAAGATCCAGATAGAGAACGAGAATGGTGTACTGCAAATCAGGTACCCCATAGGTGACAATGTCTTCGTCACTGTCGGACGTTTCAACGGGAAAGCGTTGCTGTCTGTGCGGCAATTCTACCAACCCCAACCCGAAGAGCCAAACGTGTGGAGGGCCTGTAAGAGAGGATTGGCCCTGTCCCCTGAGCAGTGGTGGGCTCTAAAACGTGTCATGCCAAGTATGGCATCGGCTCTGTTGGAGTGCACTCTCGCCTCATTGCCCTACAACGCAACGAAGGTCGACCCTAGGCGTTACGACTTGGGAAATCTACGGTACGCAATCGTAGAGATCTTCAGAGGAGAACCAGTCGTGGCTCTGCGAGAGTTCTTCAAACCTTGTCCTGACAGCGATCCCAGTAGAATCCTACCAGGCAAGAAAGGCATCAACCTCACCCCACAGCAATGGCAGACGATTGAGAACATTGAGGACAAGGTAGAAATTGGCCTACAGATCGTCCTAGAAGACAAGTCTTTCCTGACCAGCGACCTCATGGCAAAGCTTTCTAGTGACTGAGTGATGGGATGTCTCAAATAAAGCCTCCCGTAGTATGAATGCGGGCAAAGATTGAACCCTATTGTGTCTGTTGTTTATTATACATAAATACATCTTAGGTAAGGTCAGTAAGAACGTATAAAAACATATGGTACCGAACATAATCAATCAGTTTAACAGTTGGTGTAGTACAGATAACACCCATGGGTTGTCTCTGCAACAACAACATAGAGTTTGGCAACATCATTAGGGAGTTTGTCGAACGTATACACTGTGGTTGCATGTGCATTCGAGGGCGTATGTTCGTTTTCGTTAAAGGTCTCGGATGGTTTCCAACAATAAGGGGAAGAAGAAGAAAGAAACAGAGAGAGGAAGGCGAGGTCATACCACCACCGCAAACTCAACAAAAACACGTCACGATATTCTCCACAGGATTTACTACGACCCCAAACACCCTGCTGGGTTTGGTGGAGTTGGACGGCTCTACAGGGCCGCCGGTAGCAAGCACGGAATCACCCGACCTCAAGTAAAGGCTTGGCTACAATCACAGGATACATATACGCTACATAAACCTATCAAACGAAGGTTCGAAAGAAATCGTGTGATTGTGGGAGGGATAGATCATCAGTGGCAGGCAGACCTTGCGGATCTATCAACTCACTCTCGTCATAATGATGGATTTAGGTATCTCCTTACGTGTATAGATATTTTATCGAAGTTTGCTTGGGTGAGAGCGATCAAAGACAAGAAAGGAACCACACTAGTGAAGGCCTTTAAATCTATTCTTGATGAAGGTAGAAAACCACTGCGTTTGCAAACTGACCAGGGAACAGAGTTTCTCAATAGGCATTTTCAGACTCTTCTCAAAGATGAGGGGGTTGATTTCTTTACGACGTTTAATGCTGAGACCAAAGCAAGTGTCGTCGAAAGGTTTAACAGGACCTTGAAGACCAAAATGTGGAAATACTTCACCTCAAGTAACACGTATCGATACATAGATGTGTTGCAAGATATAGTATGGTCGTATAACCATTCACATCATCGCAGTATAAAAACAAAACCGGTAGAAGTGAACGCGAAAAATCAACACATCGTATGGCATACGTTGTACAGAGACGATACACTGCCGGGACCTGGAAACAGAACGAAAAGGGTAAAAAAGAAAATTCCACCCTTTCAATTCAGGGTCGGTGATACTGTTCGCATTAGCAAGTCCAAGTTGTTAATGGAAAAAGGTTATACACCCAATTGGACAACAGAACTATTTACCATCTCGCATCGGATTCCTCGACACCCTCCCGTGTACCACGTTAAAGATTATCATGGTGAAAAACTGAAGGGAACCTTCTACGAGGCAGAACTACAAAAAGTTGCAGATAAAGAGGTCAGCGATGTGTACCAAGTAGAGAAAATTCTAGACACGAGGCGGCGCAGTAAAAAGACAGAGTATTTTGTCAAGTGGAAAGGGTATCCCATCAAGTTCAATAGTTGGGTAAGGGAGGATGACATGGTAGCGATATGATAAGTACCGACACACCAACATTTTGTTGGGCATAATAGAACGGTATCTCGACATGGCTGCATCTTTTTACGTCACGCTCCCTAGCGATGGGAGTATGGATGTCTACCCTGACAACACGTTATCTACCTACATGACAAAACTATCACACCCCATTGACATGAAGGGAGAATGGCAGGTGGCCCTGGCCGAGATACAATACCCCCACACGTGGATGAACGTTCGGGAAGGCGAAAACATGTTGGTGTTTTTCATGACTGACGAAAAAGACGAAGAAGATGGTAGAGAATACGAGATAGTCAAAATCGCTGCAGGTTACTACAAGGACATCTTCCAAATCATGGAAGCTCTGAACGAAGCAGCCTCGTTACGTTATCCAGATCTCTTCAAACAGCACGACATGTTTGCCTATAGCGTGGCTGCTAAAAGAGTCACCATGGTCCTCCCTCCCATGACAGTGAATGCAACAACCACCAAGACCTATCTGATGGGGTCACTAGCTAAAAAACTTGGCTGGGGAGTAAAATCTGCCATTTACGGAAGTTGGATACAGGCAACACATGCACCGAACCTTAACGACGGACTCGAATCGTTGTACGTCTACTGTGACCACGTCCAACATCGCTTAGTGGGAGGAGTCAAAGTACCACTTTTGCGCATCGTCAAAGCTGAAGGGGAAGATGGAGCCGTGATAGACCACGACATTAGGGTACCGCAGTACATACCCCTAGCCAGAAAACGATTCGAGACGATCGAGATCAATATAAGGGATCACTTTGGAGAACCAGTGCCATTTGAACGTGGGCGCGTGATCGTGACGCTTCATTTTAGACAACTAAGATCTTCGTACTTTTCTTAAAATCATGACGCAACGAGGCGGACAACTACCCGTGTATCGAGGGCGTTCCATGCAACGTGGATACGGTTTAGGTGGAATATTCCGCGGGTTATTTAGATCTGCCATACCTTTCCTGAAACGAGGTGCAAAAGCTGTGGGAAAACAGGCCTTAAGGAGCGGTATAGATTTAGCTCAAGACGTCTTGAAAGGTCAGGGTGTTAAACGCACTACCAAGCGAAGGGCTGGAGAACTGGGTCAAGGTTTACTACCGAGACAGGGACCTCCGACAAAAAAGATGCGAAAAAGTACACCTCGCAAACGGTCGACGGCTAAACGAAAGACACCTACAGCGACTCAAAGAAAGGGGGCTTTAAAAAGGAATAATCGGACCAACACGATCAGTTTTGCGAAAGGTACCAGACGAGGCGGACGTACCCCTCCTGATATCTTTGGCTAGATCTATAGAGTGAAAAAAAGAGAGAGAGAGATGGATCGCGTCCACCCCAAATCGTGTTCTTGTACAAAGTCTGAACTCGACCTCTTCGACATCCCCCCCACGCAGACCACAATTCTCGATGGTAGATGGGTAGAGTACCACCCTGTAGCCAGCCTTGCCGAAACGTCCCCGATAGAATTCGACATTCAGGGAGCCGGAGAAGAGTATACGGACCTGAGCCAAACCCAGCTGTACGTGAGAGCCAAGATTGTCTGCGCTAACGGTGACGTACTACCCGATGATGCAAAAGTAGGACCTGTCAACCTATGGCTACATTCGATGTTCCAACAGATTGACGTCTCCTTGGGGAATAAGATCATAACGGACTCTACAAATACCTATCCGTACCGAGCCTACTTTGAAAACCTGCTAAACTACGGAGAAGACGCAAAACAGACACAACTGACATCGGCCCTCTTCTATCAAGACACACCAGGACGTCTTCACATGACAGATCCTTTCCCTACAGACCCAAATGCTGCAGTCAACAGGGGGTTGGTCAAACGTGCCAACATGACCCGGAAGAGTCGAGAAGTCGATCTTCTTGGCCCCCTGCATGTTGATTTGTTCTTCCAAGATCGCTACCTTCTGAACAAGGTAGACTTAAAAATCAAGCTTCATCGATCAAAACATCAGTTCAACTTGCTGTCGGCAGAGCAAAACAAGCAGTACAAAGTTGTCATCACCTCAGCAGCCCTGTTTCTCCGAAAGGTCAACCTGCTATCAACCTACCAACTATCCATCGAAAACCGGCTGAACAGAGAGAGCGCCAAGTACCCACTGAGGAGAATCCAGGTGAAACCCTTCACCATCCCTCAGGGAAACCACACGGTGTCCAACGATAACCTCTTCCTGGGTCAGATCCCCAAACGGATGGCCATTGCCCTTGTGAGCAACGTCGACTTCCAGGGGACGTATGGGACCAACCCTTACAACTTCCAGCACTTCGACCTGAACTACATCAGTCTGTGCATTGACGGGCGCGAGGTACCACACAAGGCTTTGACGCCAAACTTTGAAGGAGGACATTTCATCAGGTCCTACTTCAACCTCTTCGGACCAATCGGAAAGCTGGGGCAGGATTCCGGGAACCAGATTACCAGACAGGACTTTGACAAGGGGTACTCCATCTATGCCTACGATCTCACTCCTGATCTGTGTCTAGGCGGAGATCACTACAATCTGGTCAGACAGGGCAACCTAAGACTGGAACTGCACTTTGCCAAGGCTCTACAACAAACAGTGGTCGTCCTGATCTTCGCAGAGTTCGACAACCTCCTGGAGATCGACAGACAGAGGGGCGTCACGTTCGACTACAGCAACTAAGAATGAACACAAAACAGATCTACAGTGTGCTTAAAAGTGACGAGAAGACATCCTCCTACGCTCGCGGGGTCTTTGCAGCAGACCAACTACCGACACGTGTGACAGATTATCCAAGCGCTTACGTCGTGAACACGGACCCCAGCGGAAAGCCAGGACAGCACTGGCTGGCCATCTACTTTGACAAGGATAAACGAGGAGAATTTTTCGATAGCTACGGGATGTCACCCAAAGATTACCCTCGTTCTATAGAACTGTTTTTGCGTAGAAATTCTCGTCTTCCGTGGATTAGAAATGAACGTCAGATTCAAGCTAGCTTTTCCACGACATGTGGTCAGCACTGTCTGTTTTACCTGCTACATAGATGTAGACATATCCCATTGAGAAGCATAGTGGATATGTTTAGTCAGAATCTAGAACTGAATGATGTATCCGTAGCCGAATTTATAGAGGGACATTTTAACATTGACGTTCCTGTCGTTGACTTGGGTCACATCTTGTCACAGATTGCCCGCACCCTACACGACTTCAGTCACGCGTTGCGGTAGACGATCTATACCTAACTCGAGTATCATATGTTTGTTTCGTAGTTGTAGAACGCATACATGCAAATATATCAACTAATGTGATAGATGTAGAATGATATAACGAATAAATCTTATCAAAACGTATATCGGTCAGTTCACACAAGCCCTCTACGAGTATGGCAGTTGCCAGACCCAGAACAACCACTTAGGATTGCCCGGAACGGATGATGGAGTCTTGCATCCATGATACCGAATGAAACAATGGAACAATCTTGTAGTGACAACTCTATTTATAAATGGGTATTACACCATTCAGTCACACACGCACACACACACACACACACACACACACACACACACACACACACACACACACATATACACACAAAGACACAGACTGAAGCAAAGGATTCGTAGCTTAACTTTTATTATACCATATGATCATGAAAAACATTGTGTTGAAATGCCATCCAAGAATAAAAAACATATATACATTTACCATACAACAACGTATTGTTACTGCACTGAGTCACATTGTACATTCGTGAAAACAAATGAAACGTCCTCTAGCTAAGGAACATATGTACATGCAACATTGTATTATCACATATAATCGATCTTATTCATATTAGTTTGATCAGTACCCGAAGGGGAGTGTGGTTAAGTCCGGCATTATGGCGCGTTTGTCATAGACCAGTCGGTAGCGTTTCACCTGTCGTTTGCTCACTATAGTTTTTGCTTGCTTATCTCTGGTGATCTTGTGTTCATCCACAATGTCAACAGTTTCGGGTCCATTGCCCAACACCATGTTTTTCATCACATCAAAGTTGATCAGCTGTTGGTTCCGGAAATTGAGCGAAAATCCGCGCACTTTTGTAACGGTCTTTCCACTGGCAGTGGTGTAGCTGTAGTTCTTTGGCCCACCGCTGCAAAACGCTGTGATGTACCCCCCGTCGTTCTCACATTCATTGGTGAACTGACCTAGATAATTTCCCAGCGGGAGCATGTTTTCCCCATTACTTTTGTAGATAATGGAATCTGTGTCATAATAAAGCACAGCTTCACCCAACTGTGACAGAGACTTGTACAACTTCAGTCGAGCAAACGCCGTGGTGAAAATGGCAAGGTAGACGTTAGTGTGGGGGGGATCAGAGATAAACTCTCGTCTGTGTCTGTATTTCACCTCCACTAAGTGGTCGTTGACAACGTTTACGTCTTGTACCTCATACTTGGAGGACCCTAGGAGCTCAAAGTACCTGGCAGGTGACGAGACGAATTCTGTCTGGACGAAGTTGTTGCGTTGCCCGAATTTCCCCCAAAAGCTGTTCAACATGAGTTTGGCCAAGGCTCTCATACCTGGATTGATTGCAACCTGGTCTCTATTCAACATGATGCCCTCATTCTCTGCGTAATCTGTCAGGTAGCGTTCTTCTGCTGCGGGTCTGTCTTCTTCACTGGCTGTTCTCACAGACAGTGGCCAGCCACTTGCTTCCTGCTTCAAACGTAAAAATGTGTCCACATAATCTCTGAACAAACTGTTCGATGATTCGGTAAAATGATGTACCTCGTACATTTGGAGGATCTGATATCCATTCTGTCTTGCTTCTTCTAATTCAATGGTAGCCCACGATCCAATGAAGGCACGTTCTTCGTCAGAGTGATGGCACGGTGGCGTTTGCCTTGTGTCAGCACAGGATCGACACAGGTGGAACATTAGTTTGTCATCCACTCTATCAGGGAGCACGGGATGGTACAATTGCCTTGGTGGCAACACCTTACACTTGACGACTCCAAAATAGCTGCTTAGGTCATCGAAATTGTCCGTGATGACAATCGGGTGTTTAGTAGGGTAATTGCAATATTTGTTTGTCCAGGGATACAGGCTGGTAAAATCTACATAAAATATCTTCTCGCCTTCGGTCACTTGATGATACAATGTTGAGCTGTTCGTCCTCCCACCGTAGAAAGCTTCTCTGACATCCATTGGGCTTACCCCATCCCTTTCACCTGGTACCGTGGCTGACTGGAGGGCGAGTGTCTTGTATGGTGGGTAGGCTACATCCTGCTCCTTCAATTTCTCGAAATCGTGAGACCAGATTTCGACGTACGTGTACCCCGCCCCTTTTATGATCCCTCTCTTCCTAAGGGTATCGGCATACAGTTGCCCCATCTTCAAACTGTTCACAGGGTTAGTGACCCACGGTTCGTAACACTTCTTACACCCATGATAAAAGCAACCATGGTATTCGTATACCGTGTTGGTCTGTGCACAGAATCCGTCTACCTTTCTCCCGCACACTCGCTTCTCTCCGCCGTTTTTGGCATGTTGAATCTGTATGTGGTCTCTGTATGCGACAAAGTTAAGCCAGTCGATAGCTTCCTTGCTCTGGAGCTCGTAATGTCTGTACCCATTCGCTGGAATAATCCCTATCGTGTCTCTCTGCAAGAAGTTGGTGCGAAAGACAAGGTTACATGCTGAAGCGATGGTTAGAGAGTGCTCGAGAGGGTTGATTCCATTGGTGGCACGTATAAAGATGTCACGAAAACTCAGCACTCCTCTCTCCAGGACGAGAACGTCAGTAACACAGTATTGTGTCATGTCCTTTTTGAAATCGAATTCGTATCCATCTCTAACCTTTTCGGCATGAAAGGCCATACATGCCTCCCTTTTCTCTACTGACATGTTATCGACACCGTAATATTTCAGATCGGGGATTGGGCCTTTGTAGTCAAGTGTTTCCATTGAGGTAAAGAAATGAGGAAAATGCCCTTTGGAGTATTCTGTGTACCCGAAGGTTTTGGGGAATTTTGCGAGGGCCATGGGCAGGAAATTGAAGCTGTCTATAAATCTAATGCACATGCGTGGGATCGTCAGGGTCATGATTTTCGAACCATTGTAAATGATCTCAGGTTTAACCCCATTTTCAAGTAAGTACTTGACGAGGAAAATACCATCATAACCCCGAAAATTGTGGGCAATAAAGGTAGAATTCCTGTGATTATTGTCAAAAATCCATTGACAAAAAAGATGACAGGTGTCTTTCCCTCTGAAAATGTAGACATGTTTTTGTTCTTCTTCCTTCACGACTGCGCAGAGTGGTTGATGCAGGCCGTCATCACCTATGGCGCATTCGAAGTCAAAAGTGTATATCCTATGCTCCTGTCTCTGCTTTGCTTTCTTTCCATTTGTTCCTTCCTCCTGTCGTTCGTCAGGACTCTCTGCATCACTGACTACTCCATCAATCGGCTCATCACCTTCAAGGAGAGTCTCCGTTTCTTCATCTGCTTCCTCTTCCTCTGATGTCTGCTGTCCCGCTTCTTCTTCTGTCTGCTGTCCCTCTTCTATCAACTTTTGAAAACGATCCCTTTTCCTTGTATGTCTTCCAAAATTTGCCTGAAAATCTTTCTCGGTCTCGGTAACGATAGCCTGCATGATCTCACCGTTGTCAAGATGTATGTGCTGGAATGTATTCGACGTTCCATAGCTGCCACTGTGGCCGACATCTTCATAGTCTTCATTATCATCCATGCCCGTCTCCATGAAGTCGTCCTCATTCTCTGTCGTAGTATCAGTATCTTCCAAACGTTTGCGTTCCCTCTCCTCTACGGCGCTCAAGTTTGCTATCATTTGATCTTCATCCCTTTTGCATGGTTGTAAGAAGCAAATGTGATCGTAATCTACCTTTTTTGAGCAGTGTTGACATTTCCGCTTATAACACTCATGCTCTTCACCTCGAACATCAATCCTCATGCAGTTCTTACACCTGTACTCCCTGTCGCACACACTTTTTTGAGGCTGCATGCCCCTACCACTGACAGGTGCAATCTTGTGGTTATCATAGCATTGTTGTGATTTGAAATTGCGGTTACACCTGTCACAGTAAGTCCACTGATCAGACGCGAGACAATTTGTCTTCTCGCAGATCCGACAGACATTCACACATTTGTGTTTCCTTTTATCGCTGTAGCCAATGTTGCACCCCCAACAATAATAAGAGCGCTCGACAAAGGCTGTCATGCTAGTTATGACATGATAATGACCATGCACCAGGTACAGGATAAGCTTTCGTTCTCTGTCTGGGCCTTTAAATGTAATCTCGTTCATCAGGTTAAGGTCTACAACAATGATTTGATAATCGGTCAGGTAATCTTGAAACTGTTGTATTTCGGGTAACCCGCAAGGCCCTTCCTCTACCCCTGCTGCTCGGTACAGCTGTCTGGCTAGCTTTTCCTGGATTTTGCAACCATGACGTATGCTGCTCCATTTCACGTCGGGATCATTCTTATGTATGTGAGCCTGACCCACCACCAAGGCTCTACCGCAACATAATTCGTCCTTGTTTCGAATCTGGATGACGCACGATTTATGTTGCAGAAACTTGTCGATGTTAGCGTAGAAGGGACGCGAAAAGCGACCACTACCTGTGCCATTACTGTTTCTACCACTCCCCCTTTCGGGTAACTGAACAGTGACTAAATCTACAAAGAATGAATCATCCAAGGAGAAGTCCTTATGACTTACCATTACTCGTTCAATTTGTGAAAGACAAAGCTCTGAAGACATAAGACGTTTTTCCATAAGTCCTGTGGACACACAACTATCGAGACTGTCAGAGCTAATGATAAGTCGCACCAAATCAGTGTCTTTCAACTTATCATCTACATAGCGTAACATATCTTCAAATAGTTGATGTTGTGCAGTCAGGATAGCGTCTATATCTGTCAGGTTTGCGTTCTCCTTTAGCGCAGCAGTTAGTGTAACCTGGTTTGTGTTGAATTTTTTGACTGGTTTCTGTCGAATCTTCCTTATGACGAAACACCTGTCGTCTGCTTCCATCTCACCACCCTCTTCTTCACCCTCTTGAGAAGATCTGGTAGGACCTGCACCATCTTGAACAATAGATACACCTCCTCCCCCTCCGTCAGGTTGTCGTGGTGGTTCAGACGCCCATGACGGTCCTGCAACATCTTGAGCGTTGTCTCGATGGGTTGCACTGAGTTCTTTTTCTTCAACATGAAAATGTGCCCTTTCAAACTCTTCCAGAGTTATTTTCTCTATTTCAGCTATTTCCTGATGCTCGATTTCCAGTAAAGACTCTTCACGATCAAAGTTTGCACTTTCCCACTGACTCAGAGAAAAATTAAGTGTATCTTGTACTTGTTCTTCATCATCTAACGTGGGTCGACCCTGTTCTGCATCGTTTGGCGGACTGTAGAACGGTACAAATGATGATAGACCATTACGAACTACACGTGCAGTTTGTGAAATTATCGCCAGCCGGCACTACGTAGGACATCACAAACAGTTTGAGAATGGATCGCCAGCCGTAACTAATCTAAAGGGGTACATGCACTTTGCTAATGCATCGCTAGCCGGCACTAAACCCGGAAGTCTGCTAACCTAGAGGTCAGGGGTCAAATGACGTATCGAACACGGCTCTCGCCACGTCTGCAGGAAGACTTTCTCTTGTATTCAGTTAAATTCCAGTTTTAACGGTCAATTGTCAGAGTTAAGACACAAATACGTGTTTGGGGAGCTTGATACTACAGATTCCGTGGAAAAATAGTGTTTCCTGGTCGAGAATTCTACAGTACAACCTCGCTACGTCAAACCCGGAAGTCTGTAGTGACCTAGGGGTCAGGGGTCAAAGGGCGTTTGCCTTGGAGCCATGACGTGTCATGGCGCCCCCACCACCCCGTATGCACGAAGATTGTCTCTTTGTTTTCAGTGATAAATCCACGGTTTTAACGCTTAACTGTCAGGATTAACTTACAGATACATGTTTGGGTGTCGATATAAATACAGCGCTGGAAAATAATCGTTTTTAAACAACGTAGAAGCGACCTAGAGAACACAATGCACACATTTTTTCGCCTGTATTATCACCACTGCAATCGCTAGACTATAGCCTTGCGGCGCAGAGGTGCAATTATCTAAACAATACAAGTCAACTCACGCTTCAGTTGTCCTTGCTCTCTTGCTGGGAGGCTGAGTTCCCCCATGCATGGAACGCTTTCGCCCCTTCATCAATGCAATAGCGCTGGGGTGTTGTCTTGTTGACGTTACCTCGTCGAAGGATGTACTACCGATCTAGGAGATTTTGCCTGCCTTTATACAAAACCATTTGTCGGCAACTGCTTTGTTAAAATTTTCTTACAAAGGGAACACATATATCATCTCTTGGGACCTGACTTTGCACATTCCATCTGCACCTGCAAACTGTTAGCCACCATGGAAACTGTAAGCTATCATGGTAGCGGTTTATCGTTGATGTCCCCATTGAAAAACAATTCAATTGCATTCAGTCATGTTCTTAACCTTCTAAAGCTGTCTGTGTGACTTCTGATGATTCTCTGTGTGTGTGCGTTTGTGTACGTGCATTTGTGGATGTGTAGATTTGTGTGTGTGAGTGTTTTGAAGTACACTAACTGTTGACCTCAGTGGTAACCTATGGTGACCTTACAGTGACCATTTCGTTTCCACGGTTACGTGCATCGACGGTAAAACTATTTTCTAGGGTCAGCACTTTTTTGCACATGTGCTGATGTAGCGGTTGCCATGGGTACTCCCTCCACATTGGAAACAATAGATGGTGGATATATCAACGAGATTGGGTATTCTGAGTAGAAATACCCGATAAAAATCTCTGTATAGATGCACAGTTTGACTAGCTTCTGGTTGACGATACGTAGTATTTTAGATGTGACATCATTAACCAAAACAGTGTCTTTCAAACGTGGTGACCTACAGTGAACTTTGGTGACCTTATAGTGACCAGGTCGTTTCCATGAGTACGTCCATCGACGATAGAACTATTTCCTAGTGTCAGCATTTTTGTTTGCACGTGTGCGATGTGCCGGTTGCCAGGGGTACTCCCTCCACATTGGAAACAATAGATGTTGGATATATCAACGAGATTGGGTATTCTGAGTAGAAATACCCGATAAAAATCGCTGTATAGATGCACAGTTTGACTAACTTCTGGTTGACGATACGTAGTATTTGAGATGTGACATCATTAACCAAAACAGTGTCTTTCAAACGTGGTGACCTACAGTGAACTTTGGTGACCTTAAAGTGACCAGGTCGTTTCCACAGTTACGTCCGGAACTATTTTGGCGGTGTCATCCTTTGTATTTTTGTAATGACATGTCATTTCGCCACATCTTAAATTCCGAAGCAACGGGGTGAAAACGTTAACAATAGCCATGGATGATATAAAAAACGGTGCTGGATCAGTCTCTCAACACTTGCATCGGCCAGCACGGAAAGCAGTACGGAACCATCACAACAAGCCGCAAGCAGTCATCATGGAGGGTTACGTTACTGTCAGAGACATTGAAGATTTGAACAACACGCTTTCAAACCCCGTCGCATCTAGAGAACTGCTGGACTTTGTTCGGGCGGACCTAGTGAGAGTGGCAGGAGGCGGTTAGTAAAATATTTTTTTTTCTTGTTTGTGTGTCAGGTCTGTCGACCCTATTGAACACCAACTCTTGAAAAGAAGAAGGAAGTATGGTAGCACCGTATTGCATTGTGACTCGTTAAGCTGGAATTCTATATTGATGTGCTAGCAATGTATCTTGCAACGTTAAGATAGCGCTTTCTTGTGAATCTGTGTAAAGTGTAGGTCTTTAAATCGTTTAAATATGATTCGAGAAGATTCTGTCCATCTTACACCATCGCAGTAGGTCCAGAAAAGTTTTCAAACTACACGTGTGTTTTATTACTGCCGCACAATCATGCCAGCTGACGACATGTGTCAGAACTCTAGGACGTGTCGCTGAAAAGCGCCGGCTGGCGAAAAGCGCCGGCTGGCGATGCATTTTCAAAATGTTTGTGCCACTGAAAGTTAGTGCCGACTGGCGATCCATCATCGAAGTGCACGTAACACTGTACCGTCTGTACATAAGTGCCTACTAGCGATGCATTATCAAAGTCCTGTACCTCCTGTAGATAAGTGCCGACTGGTGATAGGTTTCCAAACTGCACGTGTTGTTGTACATTGGTGACGACTTGTGAAAAGTTATCAAACTGTAGCATTCTTCAAATTGACATTGTTTTGTTTTCATTTATTCCCCATAGGAGACATGCCCGCGTACATGCCTGGACTGCTCATCGATCTTCTGGGCCTTGATTCCGAGCCCGAGCCTGGACCAATCATAGTCAATGTGGCTGGACCCGTGGATGCCGAGGCAGTCGAAGCCATCGCTGCTGGAGCCGAGCAGGCGGACCACCTGTACACACAGCTTCTCGAGGCCATCTGGACGTCCTGGGCTGACGCACCTGCAGCGGTGGAAGTTCCGATCGAGGCGCCTGCAGCGATGGAAGTTCAGGTCGAGGCGCCTGCTGTGATGGAGGTAGCGGCACCACCACCATCAGCACAGTCACCCCCGATCATTGTGATTGATGATGATGACAGCGATAGAGACTCTGTCATTGTCATCGACAGCGATGATGATGATGATGTCATAATGGTAGAGTTTCTTAAATGCTGTTCGTGTGGGGGTTGTCACGCAAATCAGAGGAAAGATGACGGCGATGACGATGGACCTCCCCCGGCCAAGCGAGCACGGCTGCAGTAGGCATTATAACTCTTGTCTCTCTTTTTCATATACTTTGTAGGGTGAACTGAACTGAACGAATGTAGACTTGACTGTAGACCTGACTTTAAAGTTTTCTTGATGTATTATTAAAATCTTCAATTTGTAAAACTTGGTCTTGTCATGTGTCCAGATTGTCTTACGGTAAATAGCCTAAGTCAGTAGAACACGATTGATGACAGAGGCGTTTGTCTTAAAGATAAACATTTATTTGTTTCACATACTCTCCCATTCTCCGTGAGTCAAATCTGAGGGGGTAGGGCGTTCTGTTTACAATGGTGCAATGATCACACAGACCCTTGCAGACATGAATCCGCATATTGCTATAACAAACATTTTTAACCATCTCGAATGACCACCCTTATGTGTCATTAACAGCTCGTTCCAACCATCAGCTTGGTTGATAAATTCGCCTGCCAGGTGATTAATTAATACAGACACGTCCGATATGAGCTGACATATCAGTTGATGCCGCCATGATCTATTCAACAGTTCCTCGCACACAGTGACGGTGAAACCTATGCTCGTGAGGATCCGTCCCCAATGGATTGTCGACTGTAAAACGTATGACACAACATGTTTCAACCCCGTCGTGACATCTCTGCAGGAAACAATCATGAATTCCTCTAAAACGTCTCTCCACTGATGCTGTAGTTTCTCCAGTAGATTGTAAATCCTCAACGTGGTAGATTTCCGCATGCTGCCTTGCACCCATTCCTCAGGTTCGAATGATCCTCCAGTCTTGTAATATAATAAATGCTGTAGAATCCCTTCGATTTCTGTTTTGGTCATGGCTCGATTGAGTCCAGCGTCCTGATTACAAAGTTTCGAGTCGTCTCCATGCCTTTATGCCATCCTACTCTAAACGCATCCACATGGGTATTAATTTGCATAATTTTGGTCTGAGTGGGGAGAACTCATTTGCATAACATTGGATGAAGGGGTACTAATTTGCATTTGAGTAGGGGGTACTAATTTGCATTTGGTTGAGGTCACTTCAGGCGAAAACTTGCAGCATAACGTTGGATGAAGGGGTACTAATTTGCATTTGGGTGAGGTCAAATCAGGCGAAAATTTACATACACATTTGCCTAATTTTCGCCTGGTTTGGCTTCATTACTACTCTAGCCAGAGAGGAAGCCAGTCAGAGAATCAGACAGAGGGTCAGACAGACGGAAAACCAGACAGCCAGAGACCTAGACAGACAGGGAGCCAGACAGAAAATAAGTCAGAGTGTCTGGCAGACGGACAACCAGACAGACAGAGACCTAGTCGGACAGACAAAGGGCCTGCCCCACAAAGAGCCATACAAAAATCAGACAGACAGAGACCTAGCCAGACAGGAAGCCAGTCAGAGAATCAGACAGAGGGTCAGACAGACGGAAAACCAGACAGCCAGAGACCTAGACAGACAGGGAACCAGACAGAGAATCAGACAGAGCGTCAGACAGACGGAAAACCAGACTGCCAGAGACCTTGACAGACAGGGAGCCAGACAGAGAATCAGACAGAGCGTCTGACAGACGGAAAACCAGACAGACAGAGACCTAGTCGGACAGACAAAGGGCCTGCCCGACAAAGAGCCAGACAGAGGATAAACAGACAAAAACCAGACAGCCAGAGACCTAGCCAGACAGGAAGCCAGTCAGAAAATCAGACAGAGGGTCAGACAGACGGAAAACCAGACAGCCAGAGACCTAGTCAGACAGAGGGACAGACAGGAAATCAGACAGAGAGTCAGACAGACGGAAAACCAGACAGACAGAGACCTAGTCGGACAGACAAAGGACCTGCCCCAACAAGAGCCAGACAGAGGATAAATAGACAAAAATAAGACAGACAGAGACCTAGCCAGACAGGGAGCCTGACAGAGAATCAGACAGAGGGTCAGACAGATGGAAAACCAGACAGCTAGAGACCTAGTCAGACAGGGAGCCTGACAGAGAATCAGATAGAGGGTCAGACAGACGGAAAACCAGACAGCCAGAGACCTAGACAGACAGGGAGCCGGACAGAGAATCAGACAGAGGGTCTGACAGACGGAAAACCAGACAGCCAGAGACCTAGTCGGACAGACAAAGGGCCTGCCCCACAATGAGCCAGACGGAGGATAAACAGACTAAAATAAGACAGCTAGAGACCTAGTCAGACAGGGAGCCAGACAGAGAATCAGATAGAGGGTCAGACAGACGGAAAACCAGACAGCCAGAGACCTAGTCAGACAGGGAGCCAGACCGAGAATCAGACAGAGGGTCTGACCGACGGAAAACCAGACAGACAGAGACCTAGTCGGACAGACAAAGGGCCTGCCCAACAAAGAGCCAGACAGAGGATAAACAGACAAAAATCAGACAGAGAGAGACCTAGCCAGACAAGAAGCAAGTCAGAGAATCAGACAGAGGGTCAGACAGACGGAAAACCAGACAGTCAGAGACCTAGTCAGACAGGAAGCAAGTCAGAGAATCAGACAGAGGGTCAGACAGACGGAAAACCAGACAGCCAGAGACCTAGTCAGAAAGGGAGCCAGACAGAGAATCAGACAGAGGGTCAGACAGACGGAAAACCAGACAGCCAAAGACCTAGTCAGACAGACAAAGGGCCTGCCCCACAAAGAGCCAGACAGAGGATAAACAGACAAAAATCAGACAGACAGAGGCCTAGCCAGACAGGAAGCCAGTCAGAGAATCAGACAGAGGGTCAGTCAGACGGAAAACCAGACAGTCAGAGACCTAGACAGACAGGGAGCCAGACAGAGAATCAGACAGAGGGTCTGACAGACGGAAAACCAGACAGACAGAGACGTAGTCGGACAGACAAAGGGCCTGCCCAACAAAGAGCCAGACAGAGGATAAACAGACAAAAATCAGACAGAGAGAGACCTAGCCAGACAAGAAGCAAGTCAGAGAATCAGACAGAGGGTCAGACAGACGGAAAACCACACAGCCAAAGACCTAGTCAGACAGGAAGCAAGTCAGAGAATCAGACAGAGGGTCAGACAGACGGAAAACCAGACAGCCAGAGACCTAGTCAGACTGGGAGCCAGACAGAGAATCAGACAGAGGGTCAGACAGACGGAAAATCAGACAGCCAAAGACCTAGTCAGACAGACAAAGGGCCTGCCCCACAAAGAGCCAGACAGAGGATAAACAGACAAAAATCAGACAGACAGAGGCCTAGCCAGACAGGAAGCCAGTCAGAGAAGCAGACAGAGGGTCAGTCAGACGGAAACCAGACAGTCAGAGACCTAGACAGACAGGGAGCCAGACAGAGAATCAGACAGAGGGTCTGACAGACGGAAAACCAGACAGACAGAGACCTAGTCGGACAGACAAAGGGCCTGCCCAACAAAGAGCCAGACAGAGGATAAACAGACAAAAATTAGACAGACAGAGACCTAGCAAGACAGAGAGCCAGTCAGAGAATCAGAGAGAGGGTCAGACAGACGGAAATCAAGACAGCCAGAGACTTAGTCAGACAGGAAGCAAGTCAGAGAATCAGACAGAGGGTCAGACAGACGGAAAACCAGACAGTCAGAGACCTAGACAGACAGGGAGCCAGACAGAGAATCAGACAGAGGGTCTGACAGACGGAAACCCAGACAGACAGAGACCTAGTCGGACAGACAAAGGGCCTGCCCCACAAAGAGCAAGACAAAGGATAAACAGACAAAAATCAGACAGACAGAGACCTAGCCAGACAGGGAGCCAGACAGAGAATCAGACAGAGGGTCAGACAGACGGAAAACCAGACAGCCAGAGACCTAGTCAAACAGGGAGCCAGTCAGAGAATCAGACAGAGGGTCAGACAGACGGAAAACAAGACAGCCAGAGGCCTAGACATACAGGGAGTCAGACAGACAAAGGGCCTTTCCCACAAAGAGCCAGAATGAGGATAAACAGACAAAAATCAGACACCAAGACCTAGCCAGAGAGGAAGCCAGTCAGAGAATCAGACAGAGGGTCAGACAGACTGAAAACCAGACAGTCAGAGACCTAGACAGACAGGGAGCCAGACAGAAAATCAGTCAGAGGGTCTGGCAGACGGACAACCAGACAGACAGAGACCTAGTCGGACAGACAAAGGGCCTGCCCCACAAAGAGCCATACAAAAATCAGACAGACAGAGACCTAGCCAGACAGTAAGCCAGTCAGAGAATCAGACAGAGGGTCAGACAGACGGAAAACCAGACAGCCAGAGACCTAAACAGACAGGGAACCAGACAGAGAATCAGACAGAGCGTCAGACAGACGGAAAACCAGACTGCCAGAGACCTTGACGGACAGGGAGCCAGACAGAGAATCAGACAGAGCGTCTGACAGACGGAAAACCAGACAGACAGAGACCTAGTCGGACAGACAAAGGGCCTGCCCAACAAAGAGCCAGACAGAGGATAAACAGACAAAAATAAGACAGACAGAGACCTAGCCAGACAGGGAGCCAGTCAGAGAATCAGACAGAGGGTCAGACAGATGGAAAACCAGACAGCTAGAGACCTAGTCAGACAGGGAGCCTGACAGAGAATCAGATAGAGGGTCAGACAGACGGAAAACCAGACAGCCAGAGACCTAGACAGACAGGGAGCCGGACAGAGAATCAGACAGAGGGTCTGACAGACGGAAAACCAGACAGCCAGAGACCTAGTCGGACAGACAAAGGGCCTGCCCCACAATGAGCCAGACGGAGGATAAACAGACTAAAATAAGACAGCTAGAGACCTATTCAGACAGGGAGCCAGACAGAGAATCAGATAGAGGGTCAGACAGACGGAAAACCAGACAGCCAGAGACCTAGTCAGACAGGGAGCCAGACCGAGAATCAGACAGAGGGTCTGACCGACGGAAAACCAGACAGACAGAGACCTAGTCGGACAGACAAAGGGCCTGCCCAACAAAGAGCCAGACAGAGGATAAACAGACAAAAATCAGACAGAGAGAGACCTAGCCAGACAAGAAGCAAGTCAGAGAATCAGACAGAGGGTCAGACAGACGGAAAACCAGACAGTGAGAGACCTAGTCAGACAGGAAGCAAGTCAGAGAATCAGACAGAGGGTCAGACAGACGGAAAACCAGACAGCCAGAGACCTAGTCAGACTGGGAGCCAGACAGAGAATCAGACAGAGGGTCAGACAGACGGAAAACCAGACAGCCAAAGACCTAGTCAGACAGACAAAGGGCCTGCCCCACAAAGAGCCAGACAGAGGATAAACAGACAAAAATCAGACAGACAGAGGCCTAGCCAGACAGGAAGCCAGTCAGAGAATCAGACAGAGGGTCAGTCAGACGGAAAACCAGACAGTCAGAGACCTAGACAGACAGGGAGCCAGACAGAGAATCAGACAGAGGGTCTGACAGACGGAAAACCAGACAGACAGAGACGTAGTCGGACAGACAAAGGGCCTGCCCAACAAAGAGCCAGACAGAGGATTAACAGACAAAAATCAGACAGAGAGAGACCTAGCCAGACAAGAAGCAAGTCAGAGAATCAGACAGAGGGTCAGACAGACGGAAAACCAGACAGCCAAAGACCTAGTCAGACAGGAAGCAAGTCAGAGAATCAGACAGAGGGTCAGACAGACGGAAAACCAGACAGCCAGAGACCTAGTCAGACTGGGAGCCAGACAGAGAATCAGACAGAGGGTCAGACAGACGGAAAATCAGACAGCCAAAGACCTAGTCAGACAGACATAGGGCCTGCCCCACAAAGAGCCAGACAGAGGATAAACAGACAAAAATCAGACAGACAGAGGCCTAGCCAGACAGGAAGCCAGTCAGAGAATCAGACAGAGGGTCAGTCAGACGGAAACCAGACAGTCAGAGACCTAGACAGACAGGGAGCCAGACAGAGAATCAGACAGAGGGTCTGACAGACGGAAAACCAGACAGACAGAGACCTAGTCGGACAGACAAAGGGCCTGCCCAACAAAGAGCCAGACAGAGGATAAACAGACAAAAATTAGACAGACAGAGACCTAGCAAGACAGAGAGCCAGTCAGAGAATCAGAGAGAGGGTCAGACAGACGGAAATCAAGACAGCCAGAGACTTAGTCAGACAGGAAGCAAGTCAGAGAATCAGACAGAGGGTCAGACAGACGGAAAACCAGACAGTCAGAGACCTAGACAGACAGGGAGCCAGACAGAGAATCAGACAGAGGGTCTGACAGACGGAAACCCAGACAGACAGAGACCTAGTCGGACAGACAAAGGGCCTGCCCCACAAAGAGCAAGACAAAGGATAAACAGACAAAAATCAGACAGACAGAGACCTAGCCAGACAGGGAGCCAGACAGAGAATCAGACAGAGGGTCAGACAGACGGAAAACCAGACAGCCAGAGACCTAGTCAAACAGGGAGCCAGTCAGAGAATCAGACAGAGGGTCAGACAGACGGAAAACAAGACAGCCAGAGGCCTAGACATACAGGGAGTCAGACAGACAAAGGGCCTTTCCCACAAAGAGCCAGAATGAGGATAAACAGACAAAAATCAGACACCAAGACCTAGCCAGAGAGGAAGCCAGTCAGAGAATCAGACAGAGGGTCAGACAGACTGAAAACCAGACAGTCAGAGACCTAGACAGACAGGGAGCCAGACAGAAAATCAGTCAGAGGGTCTGGCAGACGGACAACCAGACAGACAGAGACCTAGTCGGACAGACAAAGGGCCTGCCCCACAAAGAGCCATACAAAAATCAGACAGACAGAGACCTAGCCAGACAGTAAGCCAGTCAGAGAACCAGACAGAGGGTCAGACAGACGGAAAACCAGACAGCCAGAGACCTAGACAGACAGGGAACCAGACAGAGAATCAGACAGAGCGTCAGACAGACGGAAAACCAGACTGCCAGAGACCTTGACGGACAGGGAGCCAGACAGAGAATCAGACAGAGCGTCTGACAGACGGAAAACCAGACAGACAGAGACCTAGTCGGACAGACAAAGGGCCTGCCCGACAAAGAGCCAGACAGAGGATAAACAGACAAAAACCGGACAGCCAGAGACCTAGCCAGACAGGAAGCCAGTCAGAAAATCAGACAGAGGGTCAGACAGACGGAAAACCAGACAGCCAGAGACCTAGTCAGACAGAGGGACAGACAGGAAATCAGACAGAGAGTCAGACAGACGGAAAACCAGACAGACAGAGACCTAGTCGGACAGACAAAGGACCTGCCCCAACAAAGAGCCAGACAGAGGATAAATAGACAAAAATAAGACAGACAGAGACCTAGTCAGACAGGGAGCCTGACAGAGAATCAGATAGAGGGTCAGACAGACGGAAAACCAGACAGCCAGAGACCTAGACAGACAGGGAGCTAGACAGAGAATCAGACAGAGGGTCTGACAGACGGAAAACCAGACAGCCAGAGACCTAGTCGGACAGACAAAGGGCCTGCCCCACAAAGAGCCAGACGGAGGATAAACAGACTAAAATAAGACAGACAGAGACCTAGTCAGACAGGGAGCCAGACAGAGAATCAGATAGAGGGTCAGACAGACGGAAAACCAGACAGCCAGAGACCTAGTCAGACAGGGAGCCAGACAGAGAATCAGACAGAGGGTCTGACCGACGGAAAACCAGACAGACAGAGACCTAGTCGGACAGACAAAGGGCCTGCCCAACAAAGAGCCAGACAGAGGATATACAGACAAAAATCAGACAGAGAGAGACCTAGCCAGACAAGAAGCAAGTCAGAGAATCAGACAGAGGGTCAGACAGACGGAAAACCAGACAGTCAGAGACCTAGTCAGACAGGAAGCAAGTCAGAGAATCAGACAGAGGGTCAGACAGACGGAAAACCAGACAGCCAGAGACCTAGTCAGACTGGGAGCCAGACAGAGAATCAGACAGAGGGTCAGACAGACGGAAAACCAGACAGCCAAAGACCTAGTCAGACAGACAAAGGGCCTGCCCCACAAAGAGCCAGACAGAGGATAAACAGACAAAAATCAGACAGACAGAGGCCTAGCCAGACAGGAAGCCAGTCAGAGAATCAGACAGAGGGTCAGTCAGACGGAAAACCAGACAGTCAGAGACCTAGACAGACAGGGAGCCAGACAGAGAATCAGACAGAGGGTCTGACAGACGGAAAACCAGACAGACAGAGACGTAGTCGGACAGACAAAGGGCCTGCCCAACAAAGAGCCAGACAGAGGATAAACAGACAAAAATCAGACAGAGAGAGACCTAGCCAGACAAGAAGCAAGTCAGAGAATCAGACAGAGGGTCAGACAGACGGAAAACCAGACAGCCAAAGACCTAGTCAGACAGGAAGCAAGTCAGAGAATCAGACAGAGGGTCAGACAGACGGAAAACCAGACAGCCAGAGACCTAGTCAGACTGGGAGCCAGGCAGAGAATCAGACAGAGGGTCAGACAGACGGAAAATCAGACAGCCAAAGACCTAGTCAGACAGACATAGGGCCTGCCCCACAAAGAGCCAGACAGAGGATAAACAGACAAAAATCAGACAGACAGAGGCCTAGCCAGACAGGAAGCCAGTCAGAGAATCAGACAGAGGGTCAGTCAGACGGAAACCAGACAGTCAGAGACCTAGACAGACAGGGAGCCAGACAGAGAATCAGACAGAGGGTCTGACAGACGGAAAACCAGACAGACAGAGACCTAGTCGGACAGACAAAGGGCCTGCCCAACAAAGAGCCAGACAGAGGATAAACAGACAAAAATTAGACAGACAGAGACCTAGCAAGACAGAGAGCCAGTCAGAGAATCAGAGAGAGGGTCAGACAGACGGAAATCAAGACAGCCAGAGACTTAGTCAGACAGGAAGCAAGTCAGAGAATCAGAGAGAGGGTCAGACAGACGGAAAACCAGACAGTCAGAGACCTAGACAGACAGGGAGCCAGACAGAGAATCAAACAGAGGGTCAGACAGACGGAAACCCAGACAGACAGAGACCTAGTCGGACAGACAAAGGGCCTGCCCCACAAAGAGCAAGACAGAGGATAAACAGACAAAAATCAGACAGACAGAGACCTAGCCAGAAAGGGAGCCAGACAGAGAATCAGACAGAGGGTCAGACAGACAGAAAACCAGACAGCCAGAGACCTAGTCAAACAGGGAGCCAGACAGAGAATCAGACAGAGGGTCAGACAGACGGAAAACCAGACAGCCAAAGACCTGGTCAGACAGACAAAGGGCCTGCCCCCCACAAAGAGCCAGAAAGAGGATAAACAGACAAAAATCAGACAGACAGAGACCTAGCAAGACAGAGAGCCAGTCAGAGAATCAGACAGAGGGTCAGACAGACGGAAAACCAGACAGCCAGAGACCTAGTCAGACAGGAAGCAAGTCAGAGAATCAGACAGAGGGTCAGACTGACGGAAAACCAGACAGCCAGAGACCGAGTCAGACTGGGAGCCAGACAGAGAATCAGACAGAGGGTCAGACAGACGGAAAACCAGACAGCCAGAGACCTAGTCAGACAGACAAAGGGCCTGCCCCACAAAGAGCCAGACAGAGGATAAACAGACAAAAATAAGACAGACAGAAACCTAGTGAGACAGTGAGCCAGACAGAGAATCAGACAGAGGGTCAGACAGACGGAAAACCAGACAGCCAGAGACCTAGACAGACAGGGAGCCAGACAGAGAATCAGACAGAGGGTCTGACAGACGGAAAACCAGACAGACATAGACCTAGTTGGACAAACAAAGGGCCTGCCCAACAAAGAGCCAGACAGAGGATAAACAGACAAAAATCAGACAGAGAGAGACCTAGCCAGACAAGAAGCCAGTTAGAGAATCAGACAGAGGGTCAGACAGACGGAAAATCAGACAGCCAGAGACCTAGTCAGACAGGAAGCAAGTCAGAGAATCAGACAGAGGGTCAGACAGACGGAAAACCAGACAGCCAGAGACCTAGTCAGAAAGGGAGCCAGACAGAGAATCAGACAGAGGGTCAGACAGACGGAAAACCAGACAGCCAAAGACCTAGTCAGACAGACAAAGGGCCTGTCCCACAAAGTGTCAGACAGAGGATAAACAGACAAACACCGGACACCCAGAGACCTAGCCAGACAGGAAGCCAGTCAGAGAATCAGACAGAGGGTCAGACAGACATAAAACCAGACAGCCAGAGACCTAGACAGACAGGGAGCCAGACAGAGAATCAGAAAGAGGGTCAGACAGACGGAAAACCAGACAGTCAGAGACCTAGACAGACAGGAAGCAAGTCAGAGAATCAGACAGAGGGTCAGACAGACGGAAAACCAGACAGCCAGAGACCTAGTCAGACTGGGAGCCAGACAGAGAATCAGACAGAGGGTCGAACATACGGAAAACAAGACAGCCAAAGACCTAGTCAGACAGACAAAGGGCCTGCCCCACAAAGAGCCAGACAGGATATACAGACAATAATCAGACAGACAGAGACTTAGCCAGATAGGAAGCCAGTCAGAGAATCAGACAGAGGGTCAGACACACGGTAAACCAGACAGCCAGGAGCCTAGACATACAGGGAGTCAGACAGAGAATCAGACAGAGGGTCAGACAGACGGAAAACCAGACTGCCAGAGACCTAGTTAGACAGGGAGCCAGACAGAGATTCAGACAGAGGGTCAGACAGACGGAAAACCAGACAGCCAGAGACCTAGTAAGACATACAAAGGGACGGTCCGACAAAGTGTCAGACAGAGGATAAACAGACAAAAATCAGACAGACAGAGACCTAGCCAGACAGGAAGCCAGTCAGAAAATCAGACAGAGGGTCAGACAGACGGAAAACCAGACAGCCAGAGACCTAGTCAGACAGAGGGACAGACAGGAAATCAGACAGAGAGTCAGACAGACGGAAAACCAGACAGACAGAGACCTAGTCGGACAGACAAAGGACCTGCCCCAACAAGAGCCAGACAGAGGATAAACAGACAAAAATTAGACAGAGAGAGACCTAGCCAGACAAGAAGCAAGTCAGAGAATCAGACAGAGGGTCAGACAGACGGAAAACCAGACAGTCAGAGACCTAGTCAGACAGGAAGCAAGTCAGAGAATCAGACAGAGGGTCAGACAGACGGAAAACCAGACAGCCAGAGACCTAGTCAGACTGGGAGCCAGACAGAGAATCAGACAGAGGGTCGAACATACGGAAAACAAGACAGCCAAAGACCTAGTCAGACAGACAAAGGGCCTGCCCCACAAAGAGCCAGACAGGATATACAGACAATAATCAGACAGACAGAGACTTAGCCAGATAGGAAGCCAGTCAGAGAATCAGACAGAGGGTCAGACACACGGTAAACCAGACAGCCAGGAGCCTAGACATACAGGGAGTCAGACAGAGAATCAGACAGAGGGTCAGACAGACGGAAAACCAGACTGCCAGAGACCTAGTTAGACAGGGAGCCAGACAGAGATTCAGACAGAGGGTCAGACAGACGGAAAACCAGACAGCCAGAGACCTAGTAAGACATACAAAGGGACGGTCCGACAAAGTGTCAGACAGAGGATAAACAGACAAAAATCAGACAGACAGAGACCTAGCCAGACAGGAAGCCAGTCAGAAAATCAGACAGAGGGTCAGACAGACGGAAAACCAGACAGCCAGAGACCTAGTCAGACAGAGGGACAGACAGGAAATCAGACAGAGAGTCAGACAGACGGAAAACCAGACAGACAGAGACCTAGTCGGACAGACAAAGGACCTGCCCCAACAAGAGCCAGACAGAGGATAAATAGACAAAAATAAGACAGACAGAGACCTAGTCAGACAGGGAGCCTGACAGAGAATCAGACAGAGGGTCAGACAGACGGAAAACCAGACAGCCAATGACCTAGACAGACAGGGAGCCAGACAGAGAATCAGACAGAGGGTCTGACAGACGGAAAACCAGACAGCCAGAGACCTAGTCGGACAGACAAAGGGCCTGCCCCACAAAGAGCCAGACGGAGGATAAACAGACTAAAATAAGACAGCTAGAGACCTAGTCAGACAGGGAGCCAGACAGAGAATCAGATAGAGGGTCAGACAGACGGAAAACCAGACAGCCAGAGACCTAGTCAGACAGGGAGCCAGACAGAGAATCAGACAGAGGGTCTGACCGACGGAAAACCAGACAGACAGAGACCTAGTCGGACAGACAAAGGGCCTGCCCAACAAAAAGCCAGACAGAGGATAAACAGACAAAAATTAGACAGAGAGAGACCTAGCCAGACAAGAAGCAAGTCAGAGAATCAGACAGAGGGTCAGACAGACGGAAAACCAGACAGTCAGAGACCTAGTCAGACAGGAAGCAAGTCAGAGAATCAGACAGAGGGTCAGACAGACGGAAAACCAGACAGCCAGAGACCTAGTCAGACTGGGAGCCAGACAGAGAATCAGACAGAGGGTCATACATACGGAAAACAAGACAGCCAAAGACCTAGTCAGACAGACAAAGGGCCTGCCCCACAAAGAGCCAGACAGGATATACAGACAATAATCAGGCAGACAGAGACTTAGCCAGATAGGAAGCCAGTCAGAGAATCAGACAGAGGGTCAGACACACGGTAAACCAGACAGCCAGGAGCCTAGACATACAGGGAGTCAGACAGAGAATCAGAAAAAGGGTCAGACAGACGGAAAACCAGACTGCCAGAGACCTAGTCAGACAGGGAGCCAGACAGAGATTCAGACAGAGGGTCAGACAGACGGAAAACCAGACAGCCAGAGACCTAGTAAGACATACAAAGGGACTGTCCGACAAAGTGTCAGACAGAGGATAAACAGACAAACACCGGACACCCAGAGACCTAGCCAGACAGGAAGCCAGTCAGAGAATCAGACAGAGGGTCAGACAGACGGAAAACCAGACAGCCAGAGACCTAGACAGACAGGGAGCCAGACAGAGAATCAGAAAGAGGGTCAGACAGACGGAAACCAGACAGCCAGAGACCAAGTCAGACAGACAATGGGTCTGCCCCACAAAGAGCCAGACAGAGGATAAACAGACAAAAATCAGGCGGACAGAGACCTAGCCAGACAGGAAGCCAGTCAGAGAATCAGACAGAGGGTCAGATAGACGGAACACCAGACAGACAGAAACCTAGACAGACAAAGAGCCAGACAGAGAATCAGACATAGGGTCAGACAGACGGAAAACCAGACAGCCAGAGACCTAGTCAAACAGGGAGCCAGTCAGAGAATCAAACAGAGGGTCTGACAGACGGAAAACCAGACAGCCAAAGACCTAGTCAGACAGACAAAGGGCCTGCCCCACAAAGAGCCAGACAGAGGATAAACAGACAAAAATCAGACAGACAGAGACCTAGCCAGACAGGGAGCCAGTCAGAGAATCAGACAGAGGGTCAGACAGACGGAAAACAAGACAGCCAGAGGTCTAGACATACAGGGAGTCAGACAGACAAAGGGCCTGCCCCACAAAGAGCCAGAAAGAGTATAAACAGACAAAAATCAGACACAGAGACCTAGCCAGAGAGGAAGCCAGTCAGAGAATCAGACAGAGTGTCAGACAGACGGAAAACCAGACAGTCAGAGACCTAGACAGACAGGGAGCCAGACAGAGAATCAGACAGAGGGTCTGACAGACGGAAAACCAGACAGACAGAGACGTAGTCGGACAGACAAAGGGCCTGCCCAACAAAGAGCCAGACAGAGGATAAACAGACAAAAACCAGACAGACAGAGACCTAGCCAGACAAGAAGCCAGTTAGAGAATCAGACAGACGGTCAGACAGACGGAAAACCAGACAGCCATAAGACCTAGTCAGACAGGAAGCAAGTCAGAGAATAAGACAGAGGGTCAGACAGACGGAAAACCAGACAGCCAGAGACCTAGTCAAACAGGGAGCCAGACAGAGAATCAGACAGAGGGTCAGACAGACGGAAAAGCAGACAGCCAAAGACCTAGTCAGACAGACAAAGGGCCTGCCCCACAAAGAGCCAGACAGAGGATAAACAGACAAGAATCAGACAGACAGAGGCCTAGCCAGACAGGAAGCCAGTCAGAGAATCAGACAGAGGGTCAGACAGACGGAAAACCAGACAGTCGGAGACCTAGATAGACAGGGAGCCAGACAGAAAATCAGACAGAGGGTCTGACAGACGGAAAACCAGACAGACAGAGACCTAGTCAGACAGGAAGCCAGACAGAGAATCAGACAGAGGGTCTGACAGACGGAAAACCAGACAGCAAGAGACCTAGTCAGACATACAAAAGGGACTGCCCAACAAAGAGTAAGGCAGAGGATAAACAGACAAAAACCAGACAGCCAGAGACCTAGCCAGACAGGGAGCCAGACAGAGAATCACACAGAGGGTCAGACAGACGGAAAACCAGACAGCCAGAGACCTAGTCAGACAGACAAAGGGCCTGCCCCACAAAGAGCCAGACAGAGGATAAACAGACAAAACTCAGACAGACAGAGACCTAGCCAGACAAGGAGCCAGTCAGAGAATCAGACAGAGGGTCAGACAGACGGAAAACAAGACAGACAGAGGCCTAGACATACAGGGAGTCAGACAGACAAAGGGCCTTTCCCACAAAGAGCCAGAATGAGGATAAACAGACAAAAATCAGACATAGAGACCTAGCCAGAGAGGAAGCCAGTCAGAGAATCAGACAGAGGGTCAGACAGACGGAAAACCAGACAGCCAGAGACCTGGTCAGACAGACAAAGGGCCTGCCCCACAAAGAGCCAGACAGAGGATCAGACAGACGGAAAAGCAGACAGACAGAGACCTAGCCATACAAGGAGCCAGTCAGAGAATCAGACAGAGGGTCAGACAGACGGAAAACAAGACAGACAGAGGCCTAGACATACAGGAAGTCAGACAGACAAAGGGCCTTTCCCACAAAGAGCCAGAATGAGGATAAACAGACAAAAATCAGACACAGAGACCTAACCTGAGAGGAAGCCAGTCAGAGAATCAGACAGAGGGTCTGACAGACGGAAAACCAGACAGCCAGAGACCTAGTCGGACAGACAAAGGGCCTGCCCAACAAAGAGCCAGACAGAGGATAAACAGACAAAAATCAGACAGACAGAGACCTAGCCAGACAAGGAGCCAGTCAGAGAATCAGACAGAGGGTCAGACAGACGGAAAACAAGACAGCCAGAGGTCTAGACATACAGGGAGTCAGACAGACAAAGGGCCTTTCCCACAAAGAGCCAGAATGAGGATAAACAGACAAAAATCAGACACCAAGACCTAGCCAGAGAGGAAGCCAGTCAGAGAATCAGACAGAGGGTCAGACAGACGGAAAATCAGACAGCCAGAGACCTAGACAGACAGGGAGCCAGACAGAAAATAAGTCAGAGTGTCTGGCAGACGGACAACCAGACAGACAGAGACCTAGTCGGACAGACAAAGGGCCTGCCCCACAAAGAGCCATACAAAAATCAGACAGACAGAGACCTAGCCAGACAGGAAGCCAGTCAGAGAATCAGACAGAGGGTCAGACAGACGGAAAACCAGACAGCCAGAGACCTAGACAGACAGGGAACCAGACAGAGAATCAGACAGAGCGTCAGACAGACGGAAAACCAGACTGCCAGAGACCTTGACAGACAGGGAGCCAGACAGAGAATCAGACAGAGCGTCTGACAGACGGAAAACCAGACAGACAGAGACCTAGTCGGACAGACAAAGGGCCTGCCCGACAAAGAGCCAGACAGAGGATAAACAGACAAAAACCAGACAGCCAGAGACCTAGCCAGACAGGAAGCCAGTCAGAAAATCAGACAGAGGGTCAGACAGACGGAAAACCAGACAGCCAGAGACCTAGTCAGACAGAGGGACAGACAGGAAATCAGACAGAGAGTCAGACAGACGGAAAACCAGACAGACAGAGACCTAGTCGGACAGACAAAGGACCTGCCCCAACAAGAGCCAGACAGAGGATAAATAGACAAAAATAAGACAGACAGAGACCTAGCCAGACAGGGAGCCTGACAGAGAATCAGACAGAGGGTCAGACAGATGGAAAACCAGACAGCTAGAGACCTAGTCAGACAGGGAGCCTGACAGAGAATCAGATAGAGGGTCAGACAGACGGAAAACCAGACAGCCAGAGACCTAGACAGACAGGGAGCCGGACAGAGAATCAGACAGAGGGTCTGACAGACGGAAAACCAGACAGCCAGAGACCTAGTCGGACAGACAAAGGGCCTGCCCCACAATGAGCCAGACGGAGGATAAACAGACTAAAATAAGACAGCTAGAGACCTAGTCAGACAGGGAGCCAGACAGAGAATCAGATAGAGGGTCAGACAGACGGAAAACCAGACAGCCAGAGACCTAGTCAGACAGGGAGCCAGACCGAGAATCAGACAGAGGGTCTGACCGACGGAAAACCAGACAGACAGAGACCTAGTCGGACAGACAAAGGGCCTGCCCAACAAAGAGCCAGACAGAGGATAAACAGACAAAAATCAGACAGAGAGAGACCTAGCCAGACAAGAAGCAAGTCAGAGAATCAGACAGAGGGTCAGACAGACGGAAAACCAGACAGTCAGAGACCTAGTCAGACAGGAAGCAAGTCAGAGAATCAGACAGAGGGTCAGACAGACGGAAAACCAGACAGCCAGAGACCTAGTCAGAAAGGGAGCCAGACAGAGAATCAGACAGAGGGTCAGACAGACGGAAAACCAGACAGCCAAAGACCTAGTCAGACAGACAAAGGGCCTGCCCCACAAAGAGCCAGACAGAGGATAAACAGACAAAAATCAGACAGACAGAGGCCTAGCCAGACAGGAAGCCAGTCAGAGAATCAGACAGAGGGTCAGTCAGACGGAAAACCAGACAGTCAGAGACCTAGACAGACAGGGAGCCAGACAGAGAATCAGACAGAGGGTCTGACAGACGGAAAACCAGACAGACAGAGACGTAGTCGGACAGACAAAGGGCCTGCCCAACAAAGAGCCAGACAGAGGATAAACAGACAAAAATCAGACAGAGAGAGACCTAGCCAGACAAGAAGCAAGTCAGAGAATCAGACAGAGGGTCAGACAGACGGAAAACCACACAGCCAAAGACCTAGTCAGACAGGAAGCAAGTCAGAGAATCAGACAGAGGGTCAGACAGACGGAAAACCAGACAGCCAGAGACCTAGTCAGACTGGGAGCCAGACAGAGAATCAGACAGAGGGTCAGACAGACGGAAAATCAGACAGCCAAAGACCTAGTCAGACAGACAAAGGGCCTGCCCCACAAAGAGCCAGACAGAGGATAAACAGACAAAAATCAGACAGACAGAGGCCTAGCCAGACAGGAAGCCAGTCAGAGAATCAGACAGAGGGTCAGTCAGACGGAAACCAGACAGTCAGAGACCTAGACAGACAGGGAGCCAGACAGAGAATCAGACAGAGGGTCTGACAGACGGAAAACCAGACAGACAGAGACCTAGTCGGACAGACAAAGGGCCTGCCCAACAAAGAGCCAGACAGAGGATAAACAGACAAAAATTAGACAGACAGAGACCTAGCAAGACAGAGAGCCAGTCAGAGAATCAGAGAGAGGGTCAGACAGACGGAAATCAAGACAGCCAGAGACTTAGTCAGACAGGAAGCAAGTCAGAGAATCAGACAGAGGGTCAGACAGACGGAAAACCAGACAGTCAGAGACCTAGACAGACAGGGAGCCAGACAGAGAATCAGACAGAGGGTCTGACAGACGGAAACCCAGACAGACAGAGACCTAGTCGGACAGACAAAGGGCCTGCCCCACAAAGAGCAAGACAAAGGATAAACAGACAAAAATCAGACAGACAGAGACCTAGCCAGACAGGGAGCCAGACAGAGAATCAGACAGAGGGTCAGACAGACGGAAAACCAGACAGCCAGAGACCTAGTCAAACAGGGAGCCAGTCAGAGAATCAGACAGAGGGTCAGACAGACGGAAAACAAGACAGCCAGAGGCCTAGACATACAGGGAGTCAGACAGACAAAGGGCCTTTCCCACAAAGAGCCAGAATGAGGATAAACAGACAAAAATCAGACACCAAGACCTAGCCAGAGAGGAAGCCAGTCAGAGAATCAGACAGAGGGTCAGACAGACTGAAAACCAGACAGTCAGAGACCTAGACAGACAGGGAGCCAGACAGAAAATCAGTCAGAGGGTCTGGCAGACGGACAACCAGACAGACAGAGACCTAGTCGGACAGACAAAGGGCCTGCCCCACAAAGAGCCATACAAAAATCAGACAGACAGAGACCTAGCCAGACAGTAAGCCAGTCAGAGAATCAGACAGAGGGTCAGACAGACGGAAAACCAGACAGCCAGAGACCTAAACAGACAGGGAACCAGACAGAGAATCAGACAGAGCGTCAGACAGACGGAAAACCAGACTGCCAGAGACCTTGACGGACAGGGAGCCAGACAGAGAATCAGACAGAGCGTCTGACAGACGGAAAACCAGACAGACAGAGACCTAGTCGGACAGACAAAGGGCCTGCCCAACAAAGAGCCAGACAGAGGATAAACAGACAAAAATAAGACAGACAGAGACCTAGCCAGACAGGGAGCCAGTCAGAGAATCAGACAGAGGGTCAGACCGATGGAAAACCAGACAGCTAGAGACCTAGTCAGACAGGGAGCCTGACAGAGAATCAGATAGAGGGTCAGACAGACGGAAAACCAGACAGCCAATGACCTAGACAGACAGGGAGCCAGACAGAGAATCAGACAGAGGGTCTGACAGACGGAAAACCAGACAGCCAGAGACCTAGTCGGACAGACAAAGGGCCTGCCCCACAAAGAGCCAGACGGAGGATAAACAGACTAAAATAAGACAGCTAGAGACCTATTCAGACAGGGAGCCAGACAGAGAATCAGATAGAGGGTCAGACAGACGGAAAACCAGACAGCCAGAGACCTAGTCAGACAGGGAGCCAGACAGAGAATCAGACAGAGGGTCTGACCGACGGAAAACCAGACAGACAGAGACCTAGTCGGACAGACAAAGGGCCTGCCCAACAAAGAGCCAGACAGAGGATAAACAGACAAAAATCAGACAGAGAGAGACCTAGCCAGACAAGAAGCAAGTCAGAGAATCAGACAGAGGGTCAGACAGACGGAAAACCAGACAGTGAGAGACCTAGTCAGACAGGAAGCAAGTAAGAGAATCAGACAGAGGGTCAGACAGACGGAAAACCAGACAGCCAGAGACCTAGTCAGACTGGGAGCCAGACAGAGAATCAGACAGAGGGTCAGACAGACGGAAAACCAGACAGCCAAAGACCTAGTCAGACAGACAAAGGCCCTGCCCCACAAAGAGCCAGACAGAGGATAAACAGACAAAAATCAGACAGACAGAGGCCTAGCCAGACAGGAAGCCAGTCAGAGAATCAGACAGAGGGTCAGTCAGACGGAAAACCAGACAGTCAGAGACCTAGACAGACAGGGAGCCAGACAGAGAATCAGACAGAGGGTCTGACAGACGGAAAACCAGACAGACAGAGACGTAGTCGGACAGACAAAGGGCCTGCCCAACAAAGAGCCAGACAGAGGATTAACAGACAAAAATCAGACAGAGAGAGACCTAGCCAGACAAGAAGCAAGTCAGAGAATCAGACAGACGGAAAACCAGACAGCCAAAGACCTAGTCAGACAGGAAGCAAGTCAGAGAATCAGACAGAGGGTCAGACAGACGGAAAACCAGACAGCCAGAGACCTAGTCAGACTGGGAGCCAGACAGAGAATCAGACAGAGGGTCAGACAGACGGAAAATCAGACAGCCAAAGACCTAGTCAGACAGACATAGGGCCTGCCCCACAAAGAGCCAGACAGAGGATAAACAGACAAAAATCAGACAGACAGAGGCCTAGCCAGAGAGGAAGCCAGTCAGAGAATCAGACAGAGGGTCAGTCAGACGGAAACCAGACAGTCAGAGACCTAGACAGACAGGGAGCCAGACAGAGAATCAGACAGAGGGTCTGACAGACGGAAAACCAGACAGACAGAGACCTAGTCGGACAGACAAAGGGCCTGCCCAACAAAGAGCCAGACAGAGGATAAACAGACAAAAATTAGACAGACAGAGACCTAGCAAGACAGAGAGCCAGTCAGAGAATCAGAGAGAGGGTCAGACAGACGGAAATCAAGACAGCCAGAGACTTAGTCAGACAGGAAGCAAGTCAGAGAATCAGACAGAGGGTCAGACAGACGGAAAACCAGACAGTCAGAGACCTAGACAGACAGGGAGCCAGACAGAGAATCAGACAGAGGGTCTGACAGACGGAAACCCAGACAGACAGAGACCTAGTCGGACAGACAAAGGGCCTGCCCCACAAAGAGCAAGACAAAGGATAAACAGACAAAAATCAGACAGACAGAGACCTAGCCAGACAGGGAGCCAGACAGAGAATCAGACAGAGGGTCAGACAGACGGAAAACCAGACAGCCAGAGACCTAGTCAAACAGGGAGCCAGTCAGAGAATCAGACAGAGGGTCAGACAGACGGAAAACAAGACAGCCAGAGGCCTAGACATACAGGGAGTCAGACAGACAAAGGGCCTTTCCCACAAAGAGCCAGAATGAGGATAAACAGACAAAAATCAGACACCAAGACCTAGCCAGAGAGGAAGCCAGTCAGAGAATCAGACAGAGGGTCAGACAGACTGAAAACCAGACAGTCAGAGACCTAGACAGACAGGGAGCCAGACAGAAAATCAGTCAGAGGGTCTGGCAGACGGACAACCAGACAGACAGAGACCTAGTCGGACAGACAAAGGGCCTGCCCCACAAAGAGCCATACAAAAATCAGACAGACAGAGACCTAGCCAGACAGTAAGCCAGTCAGAGAACCAGACAGAGGGTCAGACAGACGGAAAACCAGACAGCCAGAGACCTAGACAGACAGGGAACCAGACAGAGAATCAGACAGAGCGTCAGACAGACGGAAAACCAGACTGCCAGAGACCTTGACGGACAGGGAGCCAGACAGAGAATCAGACAGAGCGTCTGACAGACGGAAAACCAGACAGACAGAGACCTAGTCGGACAGACAAAGGGCCTGCCCGACAAAGAGCCAGACAGAGGATAAACAGACAAAAACCGGACAGCCAGAGACCTAGCCAGATAGGAAGCCAGTCAGAAAATCAGACAGAGGGTCAGACAGACGGAAAACCAGACAGCCAGAGACCTAGTCAGACAGAGGGACAGACAGGAAATCAGACAGAGAGTCAGACAGACGGAAAACCAGACAGCCAGAGACCTAGTCGGACAGACAAAGGACCTGCCCCAACAAGAGCCAGACAGAGGATAAATAGACAAAAATAAGACAGACAGAGACCTAGTCAGACAGGGAGCCTGACAGAGAATCAGATAGAGGGTCAGACAGACGGAAAACCAGACAGCCAGAGACCTAGACAGACAGGGAGCTAGACAGAGAATCAGACAGAGGGTCTGACAGACGGAAAACCAGACAGCCAGAGACCTAGTCGGACAGACAAAGGGCCTGCCCCACAAAGAGCCAGACGGAGGATAAACAGACTAAAATAAGACAGACAGAGACCTAGTCAGACAGGGAGCCAGACAGAGAATCAGATAGAGGGTCAGACAGACGGAAAACCAGACAGCCAGAGACCTAGTCAGACAGGGAGCCAGACCGAGAATCAGACAGAGGGTCTGACCGACGGAAAACCAGACAGACAGAGACCTAGTCGGACAGACAAAGGGCCTGCCCAACAAAGAGCCAGACAGAGGATAAACAGACAAAAATCAGACAGAGAGAGACCTAGCCAGACAAGAAGCAAGTCAGAGAATCAGACAGAGGGTCAGACAGACGGAAAACCAGACAGTGAGAGACCTAGTCAGACAGGAAGCAAGTCAGAGAATCAGACAGAGGGTCAGACAGACGGAAAACCAGACAGCCAGAGACCTAGTCAGACTGGGAGCCAGACAGAGAATCAGACAGAGGGTCAGACAGACGGAAAACCAGACAGCCAAAGACCTAGTCAGACAGACAAAGGCCCTGCCCCACAAAGAGCCAGACAGAGGATAAACAGACAAAAATCAGACAGACAGAGGCCTAGCCAGACAGGAAGCCAGTCAGAGAATCAGACAGAGGGTCAGTCAGACGGAAAACCAGACAGTCAGAGACCTAGACAGACAGGGAGCCAGACAGAGAATCAGACAGAGGGTCTGACAGACGGAAAACCAGACAGACAGAGACGTAGTCGGACAGACAAAGGGCCTGCCCAACAAAGAGCCAGACAGAGGATTAACAGACAAAAATCAGACAGAGAGAGACCTAGCCAGACAAGAAGCAAGTCAGAGAATCAGACAGACGGAAAACCAGACAGCCAAAGACCTAGTCAGACAGGAAGCAAGTCAGAGAATCAGACAGAGGGTCAGACAGACGGAAAACCAGACAGCCAGAGACCTAGTCAGACTGGGAGCCAGACAGAGAATCAGACAGAGGGTCAGACAGACGGAAAATCAGACAGCCAAAGACCTAGTCAGACAGACATAGGGCCTGCCCCACAAAGAGCCAGACAGAGGATAAACAGACAAAAATCAGACAGACAGAGGCCTAGCCAGACAGGAAGCCAGTCAGAGAATCAGACAGAGGGTCAGTCAGACGGAAACCAGACAGTCAGAGACCTAGACAGACAGGGAGCCAGACAGAGAATCAGACAGAGGGTCTGACAGACGGAAAACCAGACAGACAGAGACCTAGTCGGACAGACAAAGGGCCTGCCCAACAAAGAGCCAGACAGAGGATAAACAGACAAAAATTAGACAGACAGAGACCTAGCAAGACAGAGAGCCAGTCAGAGAATCAGAGAGAGGGTCAGACAGACGGAAATCAAGACAGCCAGAGACTTAGTCAGACAGGAAGCAAGTCAGAGAATCAGACAGAGGGTCAGACAGACGGAAAACCAGACAGTCAGAGACCTAGACAGACAGGGAGCCAGACAGAGAATCAGACAGAGGGTCTGACAGACGGAAACCCAGACAGACAGAGACCTAGTCGGACAGACAAAGGGCCTGCCCCACAAAGAGCAAGACAAAGGATAAACAGACAAAAATCAGACAGACAGAGACCTAGCCAGACAGGGAGCCAGACAGAGAATCAGACAGAGGGTCAGACAGACGGAAAACCAGACAGCCAGAGACCTAGTCAAACAGGGAGCCAGTCAGAGAATCAGACAGAGGGTCAGACAGACGGAAAACAAGACAGCCAGAGGCCTAGACATACAGGGAGTCAGACAGACAAAGGGCCTTTCCCACAAAGAGCCAGAATGAGGATAAACAGACAAAAATCAGACACCAAGACCTAGCCAGAGAGGAAGCCAGTCAGAGAATCAGACAGAGGGTCAGACAGACTGAAAACCAGACAGTCAGAGACCTAGACAGACAGGGAGCCAGACAGAAAATCAGTCAGAGGGTCTGGCAGACGGACAACCAGACAGACAGAGACCTAGTCGGACAGACAAAGGGCCTGCCCCACAAAGAGCCATACAAAAATCAGACAGACAGAGACCTAGCCAGACAGTAAGCCAGTCAGAGAACCAGACAGAGGGTCAGACAGACGGAAAACCAGACAGCCAGAGACCTAGACAGACAGGGAACCAGACAGAGAATCAGACAGAGCGTCAGACAGACGGAAAACCAGACTGCCAGAGACCTTGACGGACAGGGAGCCAGACAGAGAATCAGACAGAGCGTCTGACAGACGGAAAACCAGACAGACAGAGACCTAGTCGGACAGACAAAGGGCCTGCCCGACAAAGAGCCAGACAGAGGATAAACAGACAAAAACCGGACAGCCAGAGACCTAGCCAGACAGGAAGCCAGTCAGAAAATCAGACAGAGGGTCAGACAGACGGAAAACCAGACAGCCAGAGACCTAGTCAGACAGAGGGACAGACAGGAAATCAGACAGAGAGTCAGACAGACGGAAAACCAGACAGACAGAGACCTAGTCGGACAGACAAAGGACCTGCCCCAACAAGAGCCAGACAGAGGATAAATAGACAAAAATAAGACAGACAGAGACCTAGTCAGACAGGGAGCCTGACAGAGAATCAGATAGAGGGTCAGACAGACGGAAAACCAGACAGCCAGAGACCTAGACAGACAGGGAGCTAGACAGAGAATCAGACAGAGGGTCTGACAGACGGAAAACCAGACAGCCAGAGACCTAGTCGGACAGACAAAGGGCCTGCCCCACAAAGAGCCAGACGGAGGATAAACAGACTAAAATAAGACAGACAGAGACCTAGTCAGACAGGGAGCCAGACAGAGAATCAGATAGAGGGTCAGACAGACGGAAAACCAGACAGCCAGAGACCTAGTCAGACAGGGAGCCAGACAGAGAATCAGACAGAGGGTCTGACCGACGGAAAACCAGACAGACAGAGACCTAGTCGGACAGACAAAGGGCCTGCCCAACAAAGAGCCAGACAGAGGATATACAGACAAAAATCAGACAGAGAGAGACCTAGCCAGACAAGAAGCAAGTCAGAGAATCAGACAGAGGGTCAGACAGACGGAAACCAGACAGTCAGAGACCTAGACAGACAGGGAGCCAGACAGAGAATCAGACAGAGGGTCTGACAGACGGAAAACCAGACAGACAGAGACCTAGTCGGACAGACAAAGGGCCTGCCCAACAAAGAGCCAGACAGAGGATAAACAGACAAAAATTAGACAGACAGAGACCTAGCAAGACAGAGAGCCAGTCAGAGAATCAGAGAGAGGGTCAGACAGACGGAAATCAAGACAGCCAGAGACTTAGTCAGACAGGAAGCAAGTCAGAGAATCAGAGAGAGGGTCAGACAGACGGAAAACCAGACAGTCAGAGACCTAGACAGACAGGGAGCCAGACAGAGAATCAAACAGAGGGTCAGACAGACGGAAACCCAGACAGACAGAGACCTAGTCGGACAGACAAAGGGCCTGCCCCACAAAGAGCAAGACAGAGGATAAACAGACAAAAATCAGACAGACAGAGACCTAGCCAGAAAGGGAGCCAGACAGAGAATCAGACAGAGGGTCAGACAGACAGAAAACCAGACAGCCAGAGACCTAGTCAAACAGGGAGCCAGACAGAGAATCAGACAGAGGGTCAGACAGACGGAAAACCAGACAGCCAAAGACCTGGTCAGACAGACAAAGGGCCTGCCCCCCACAAAGAGCCAGACAGAGGATAAACAGACAAAAATCAGACAGACAGAGACCTAGCAAGACAGAGAGCCAGTCAGAGAATCAGACAGAGGGTCAGACAGACGGAAAACCAGACAGCCAGAGACCTAGTCAGACAGGAAGCAAGTCAGAGAATCAGACAGAGGGTCAGACTGACGGAAAACCAGACAGCCAGAGACCGAGTCAGACTGGGAGCCAGACAGAGAATCAGACAGAGGGTCAGACAGACGGAAAACCAGACAGCCAGAGACCTAGTCAGACAGACAAAGGGCCTGCCCCACAAAGAGCCAGACAGAGGATAAACAGACAAAAATAAGACAGACAGAAACCTAGTGAGACAGTGAGCCAGACAGAGAATCAGACAGAGGGTCAGACAGACGGAAAACCAGACAGCCAGAGACCTAGACAGACAGGGAGCCAGACAGAGAATCAGACAGAGGGTCTGACAGACGGAAAACCAGACAGACATAGACCTAGTTGGACAAACAAAGGGCCTGCCCAACAAAGAGCCAGACAGAGGATAAACAGACAAAAATCAGACAGAGAGAGACCTAGCCAGACAAGAAGCCAGTTAGAGAATCAGACAGAGGGTCAGACAGACGGAAAATCAGACAGCCAGAGACCTAGTCAGACAGGAAGCAAGTCAGAGAATCAGACAGAGGGTCAGACAGACGGAAAACCAGACAGCCAGAGACCTAGTCAGAAAGGGAGCCAGACAGAGAATCAGACAGAGGGTCAGACAGACGGAAAACCAGACAGCCAAAGACCTAGTCAGACAGACAAAGGGCCTGTCCCACAAAGTGTCAGACAGAGGATAAACAGACAAACACCGGACACCCAGAGACCTAGCCAGACAGGAAGCCAGTCAGAGAATCAGACAGAGGGTCAGACAGACATAAAACCAGACAGCCAGAGACCTAGACAGACAGGGAGCCAGACAGAGAATCAGAAAGAGGGTCAGACAGACGGAAAACCAGACAGCCAGAGACCAAGTCAGACAGACAATGGGTCTGCCCCACAAAGAGCTAGACAGAGGATAAACAGACAAAAATCAGACAGACAGAGACCTAGCAAGACAGAGAGCCAGTCAGAGAATCAGACAGAGGGTCAGACAGACGGAAAACCAGACAGCCAGAGACCTAGTCAGACAGGAAGCAAGTCAGAGAATCAGACAGAGGGTCAGATAGACGGAACACCAGACAGACAGAAACCTAGACAGACAAAGAGCCAGACAGAGAATCAGACATAGGGTCAGACAGACGGAAAACCAGACAGCCAGAGACCTAGTCAAACAGGGAGCCAGACAGAGAATCAGACAGAGGGTCTGACAGACGGAAAACCAGACAGCCAAAGACCTAGTCAGACAGACAAAGGGCCTGCCCCACAAAGAGCCAGACAGAGGATAAACAGACAAAAATCAGACAGACAGAGACCTAGCAAGACAGGGAGCCAGTCAGAGAATCAGACAGAGGGTCATACAGACGGAAAACAAGACAGCCAGAGGCCTAGACATACAGGGAGTCAGACAGACAAAGGGCCTGCCCCACAAAGAGCCAGAAAGAGGATAAACAGACAAAAATTAGACACAGAGACCTAGCCAGAGAGGAAGCCAGTCAGAGAATCAGACAGAGTGTCAGACAGACGGAAAACCAGACAGTCAGAGACCTAGACAGACAGGGAGCCAGACAGAGAATCAGACAGAGGGTCTGACAGACGGAAAACCAGACAGACAGAGACCCAGTCGGACAGACAAAGGGCCTGCCCAACAAAGAGCCAGACAGAGGATAAACAGACAAAAATCAGACAGACAGAGACCTAGCCAGACAAGAAGCCAGTTAGAGAATCAGACAGACGGTCAGACAGACGGAAAACCAGACAGCCATAAGACCTAGTCAGACAGGAAGCAAGTCAGAGAATAAGACAGAGGGTCAGACAGACGGAAAACCAGACAGCCAGAGACCTAGTCAAACAGGGAGCCAGACAGAGAATCAGACAGAGGGTCAGACAGACGGAAAAGCAGACAGCCAAAGACCTAGTCAGACAGACAAAGGGCCTGCCCCACAAAGAGCCAGACAGAGGATAAACAGACAAGAATCAGACAGACAGAGGCCTAGCCAGACAGGAAGCCAGTCAGAGAATCAGAGAGAGGGTCAGACAGACGGAAAACCAGACCGTCGGAGACCTAGATAGACAGGGAGCCAGACAGAAAATCAGACAGAGGGTCTGACAGACGGAAAACCAGACAGACAGAGACCTAGTCAGACAGGAAGCCAGACAGAGAATCAGACAGAGGGTCTGACAGACGGAAAACCAGACAGCAAGAGACCTAGTCAGACAAACAAAAGGGACTGCCCAACAAAGTGTAAGGCAGAGGATAAACAGACAAAAACCAGACAGCCAGAGACCTAGCCAGACAGGAAGCCAGACAGAGAATCACACAGAGGGTCAGACAGACGGAAAACCAGACAGCCAGAGACCTAGTCAGACAGACAAAGGGCCTGCCCACAAAGAGCCAGACAGAGGATAAACAGACAGAAATCAGACAGACAGAGACCTAGCCAGACAAGGAGCCAGTCAGAGAATCAGACAGAGGGTCAGACAGACGGAAAACAAGACAGACAGAGGCCTAGACATACAGGGAGTCAGACAGACAAAGGGCCTTTCCCACAAAGAGCCAGAATGAGGATAAACAGACAAAAATCAGACACAGAGACCTGGCCAGAGAGGAAGCCAGTCAGAGAATCAGACAGAGGGTCAGACAGACGGAAAACCAGACAGTCAGAGACCTAGACAAACAGGGAGCCAGACAGAGAATCAGACAGAGGGTCTGACAGACGGAAAACCAGACAGCCAGAGACCTAGTCGGACAGACAAAGGGCCTGCCCAACAAAGAGCCAGACAGAGGATAAACAGACAAAAATCAGACAGACAGAGACCTAGCCAGACAAGGAGCCAGTCAGAGAATCAGACAGAGGGTCATACAGACGGAAAACAAGACAGCCAGAGGCCTAGACATACAGGGAGTCAGACAGACAAAGGGCCTTTCCCACAAAGAGCCAGAATGAGGATAAACAGACAAAAATCAGACACCAAGACCTAGCCAGAGAGGAAGCCAGTCAGAGAATCAGACAGAGGGTCAGACAGACGGAAAACCAGACAGTCAGAGACCTAGACAGACAGGGAGCCAGACAGAGAATCAAACAGAGGGTCAGACAGACGGAAAACCAGACAGCCAGAGACCTAGTCAGACAGACAAAGGGCCTGCCCCACAAAGAGCCAGACAGAGGATAAACAGACAAAAATAAGACAGACAGAAACCTAGTGAGACAGTGAGCCAGACAGAGAATCAGACAGAGGGTCAGACAGACGGAAAACCAGACAGCCAGAGACCTAGACAGACAGAGAGCCAGACAGAGAATCAGACAGAGGGTCTGACAGACGGAAAACCAGACAGACATAGACCTAGTTGGACAAACAAAGGGCCTGCCCAACAAAGAGCCAGACAGAGGATAAACAGACAAAAATCAGACAGACAGAGACCTAGCCAGACAAGAAGCCAGTTAGAGAATCAGACAGAGGGTCAGACAGACGGAAAATCAGACAGCCAGAGACCTAGTCAGACAGGAAGCAAGTCAGAGAATCAGACAGAGGGTCAGACAGACGGAAAACCAGACAGCCAGAGACCTAGTCAGAAAGGGAGCTAGACAGAGAATCAGACAGAGGGTCAGACAGACGGAAAACCAGACAGCCAAAGACCTAGTCAGACAGACAAAGGGCCTGTCCCACAAAGTGTCAGACAGAGGATAAACAGACAAACACCGGACACCCAGAGACCTAGCCAGACAGGAAGCCAGTCAGAGAATCAGACAGAGGGTCAGACAGACATAAAACCAGACAGCCAGAGACCTAGACAGACAGGGAGCCAGACAGAGAATCAGAAAGAGGGTCAGACAGACGGAAAACCAGACAGCCAGAGACCAAGTCAGACAGACAATGGGTCTGCCCCACAAAGAGCCAGACAGAGGATAAACAGACAAAAATCATGCGGACAGAGACCTAGCCAGACAGGAAGCCAGTCAGAGAATCAGACAGAGGGTCAGATAGACGGAACACCAGACAGACAGAAACCTAGACAGACAAAGAGCCAGACAGAGAATCAGACATAGGGTTAGACAGACGGCGCAACTGTAGAGCACGCGGCTGTCAAACAATGGGTCCCGGGATCTAATCCCAGGTGCGCCCAGAGACATGTCCGAACTTGCGCCCCGACGTTGTGCCCTTGGGAAAGGCACTTAACACGACTTTCCTCACTTCACTCAGGTGTAAATGAGTACCTAGCTCATCTAGGGTTAGGGACGTCCCTCGGATAGGACGTTAAATGGAGGTCCCGTGTTTGGGGAGAGCAACACCCCGCGCACGTTAAAGAACCCACCACACCTTTCGAAAAAGAGTAGGGGCATGCCCCGGTGTGCGATGGTCCAAATCTTACAGTCCGGTCTGGGATGACATCTTGAAAAGGTGATAGTTCACCTGTTATGTCAATCCTTCCACAAAATGTGGTAAATCAAAATAAATAAATAAATAAATAAATAAATAAACAGACAAAAATCAGACACAGAGACCTAGCCAGAGAGGAAGCCAGTCAGAGAATCAGACAGAGTGTCAGACAGACGGAAAACCAGACAGTCAGAGACCTAGACAGACAGGGAGCCAGACAGAGAATCAGACAGAGGGTCTGACAGACGGAAAACCAGACAGACAGAGACCCAGTCGGACAGACAAAGGGCCTGCCCAACAAAGAGCCAGACAGAGGATAAACAGACAAAAACCAGACAGACAGAGACCTAGCCAGACAAGAAGCCAGTTAGAGAATCAGACAGACGGTCAGACAGACGGAAAACCAGACAGCCATAAGACCTAGTCAGACAGGAAGCAAGTCAGAGAATCAGACAGAGGGTCAGACAGACGGAAAACCAGACAGCCAGAGACCTAGTCAGAAAGGGAGCTAGACAGAGAATCAGACAGAGGGTCAGACAGACGGAAAACCAGACAGCCAAAGACCTAGTCAGACAGACAAAGGGCCTGTCCCACAAAGTGTCAGACAGAGGATAAACAGACAAACACCGGACACCCAGAGACCTAGCCAGACAGGAAGCCAGTCAGAGAATCAGACAGAGGGTCAGACAGACATAAAACCAGACAGCCAGAGACCTAGACAGACAGGGAGCCAGACAGAGAATCAGACAGAGGGTCTGACAGACGGAAAACCAGACAGACAGAGACCTAGTCGGACAGACAAAGGGCCTGCCCAACAAAGAGCCAGACAGAGGATAAACAGACAAAAATTAGACAGACAGAGACCTAGCAAGACAGAGAGCCAGTCAGAGAATCAGAGAGAGGGTCAGACAGACGGAAATCCAGACAGCCAGAGACTTAGTCAGACAGGAAGCAAGTCAGAGAATCAGACAGAGGGTCAGACAGACGGAAAACCAGACAGTCAGAGACCTAGACAGACAGGGAGCCAGACAGAGAATCAGACAGAGGGTCTGACAGACGGAAACCCAGACAGACAGAGACCTAGTCGGACAGACAAAGGGCCTGCCCCACAAAGAGCAAGACAAAGGATAAACAGACAAAAATCAGACAGACAGAGACCTAGCCAGACAGGGAGCCAGACAGAGAATCAGACAGAGGGTCAGACAGACGGAAAACCAGACAGCCAGAGACCTAGTCAAACAGGGAGCCAGTCAGAGAATCAGACAGAGGGTCAGACAGACGGAAAACAAGACAGCCAGAGGCCTAGACATACAGGGAGTCAGACAGACAAAGGGCCTTTCCCACAAAGAGCCAGAATGAGGATAAACAGACAAAAATCAGACACCAAGACCTAGCCAGAGAGGAAGCCAGTCAGAGAATCAGACAGAGGGTCAGACAGACTGAAAACCAGACAGTCAGAGACCTAGACAGACAGGGAGCCAGACAGAAAATCAGTCAGAGGGTCTGGCAGACGGACAACCAGACAGACAGAGACCTAGTCGGACAGACAAAGGGCCTGCCCCACAAAGAGCCATACAAAAATCAGACAGACAGAGACCTAGCCAGACAGTAAGCCAGTCAGAGAATCAGACAGAGGGTCAGACAGACGGAAAACCAGACAGCCAGAGACCTAGACAGACAGGGAACCAGACAGAGAATCAGACAGAGCGTCAGACAGACGGAAAACCAGACTGCCAGAGACCTTGACGGACAGGGAGCCAGACAGAGAATCAGACAGAGCGTCTGACAGACGGAAAACCAGACAGACAGAGACCTAGTCGGACAGACAAAGGGCCTGCCCGACAAAGAGCCAGACAGAGGATAAACAGACAAAAACCGGACAGCCAGAGACCTAGCCAGACAGGAAGCCAGTCAGAAAATCAGACAGAGGGTCAGACAGACGGAAAACCAGACAGCCAGAGACCTAGTCAGACAGAGGGACGGACAGGAAATCAGACAGAGAGTCAGACAGACGGAAAACCAGACAGACAGAGACCTAGTCGGACAGACAAAGGACCTGCCCCAACAAGAGCCAGACAGAGGATAAATAGACAAAAATAAGACAGACAGAGACCTAGTCAGACAGGGAGCCTGACAGAGAATCAGATAGAGGGTCAGACAGACGGAAAACCAGACAGCCAGAGACCTAGACAGACAGGGAGCCAGACAGAGAATCAGACAGAGGGTCTGACAGACGGAAAACCAGACAGCCAGAGACCTAGTCGGACAGACAAAGGGCCTGCCCCACAAAGAGCCAGACGGAGGATAAACAGACTAAAATAAGACAGACAGAGACCTAGTCAGACAGGGAGCCAGACAGAGAATCAGATAGAGGGTCAGACAGACGGAAAACCAGACAGCCAGAGACCTAGTCAGACAGGGAGCCAGACAGAGAATCAGACAGAGGGTCTGACCGACGGAAAACCAGACAGACAGAGACCTAGTCGGACAGACAAAGGGCCTGCCCAACAAAGAGCCAGACAGAGGATATACAGACAAAAATCAGACAGAGAGAGACCTAGCCAGACAAGAAGCAAGTCAGAGAATCAGACAGAGGGTCAGACAGACGGAAAACCAGACAGTCAGAGACCTAGTCAGACAGGAAGCAAGTCAGAGAATCAGACAGAGGGTCAGACAGACGGAAAACCAGACAGCCAGAGACCTAGTCAGACTGGGAGCCAGACAGAGAATCAGACAGAGGGTCAGACAGACGGAAAACCAGACAGCCAAAGACCTAGTCAGACAGACAAAGGGCCTGCCCCACAAAGAGCCAGACAGAGGATAAACAGACAAAAATCAGACAGACAGAGGCCTAGCCAGACAGGAAGCCAGTCAGAGAATCAGACAGAGGGTCAGTCAGACGGAAAACCAGACAGTCAGAGACCTAGACAGACAGGGAGCCAGACAGAGAATCAGACAGAGGGTCTGACAGACGGAAAACCAGACAGACAGAGACGTAGTCGGACAGACAAAGGGCCTGCCCAACAAAGAGCCAGACAGAGGATAAACAGACAAAAATCAGACAGAGAGAGACCTAGCCAGACAAGAAGCAAGTCAGAGAATCAGACAGAGGGTCAGACAGACGGAAAACCAGACAGCCAAAGACCTAGTCAGACAGGAAGCAAGTCAGAGAATCAGACAGAGGGTCAGACAGACGGAAAACCAGACAGCCAGAGACCTAGTCAGACTGGGAGCCAGACAGAGAATCAGACAGAGGGTCAGACAGACGGAAAATCAGACAGCCAAAGACCTAGTCAGACAGACATAGGGCCTGCCCCACAAAGAGCCAGACAGAGGATAAACAGACAAAAATCAGACAGACAGAGGCCTAGCCAGACAGGAAGCCAGTCAGAGAATCAGACAGAGGGTCAGACAGACATAAAACCAGACAGCCAGAGACCTAGACAGACAGGGAGCCAGACAGAGAATCAGAAAGAGGGTCAGACAGACGGAAAACCAGACAGCCAGAGACCAAGTCAGACAGACAATGGGTCTGCCCCACAAAGAGCCAGACAGAGGATAAACAGACAAAAATCATGCGGACAGAGACCTAGCCAGACAGGAAGCCAGTCAGAGAATCAGACAGAGGGTCAGATAGACGGAACACCAGACAGACAGAAACCTAGACAGACAAAGAGCCAGACAGAGAATCAGACATAGGGTTAGACAGACGGCGCAACTGTAGAGCACGCGGCTGTCAAACAATGGGTCCCGGGATCTAATCCCAGGTGCGCCCAGAGACATGTCCGAACTTGCGCCCCGACGTTGTGCCCTTGGGAAAGGCACTTAACACGACTTTCCTCACTTCACTCAGGTGTAAATGAGTACCTAGCTCATCTAGGGTTAGGGACGTCCCTCGGATAGGACGTTAAATGGAGGTCCCGTGTTTGGGGAGAGCAACACCCCGCGCACGTTAAAGAACCCACCACACCTTTCGAAAAAGAGTAGGGGCATGCCCCGGTGTGCGATGGTCCAAATCTTACAGTCCGGTCTGGGATGACATCTTGAAAAGGTGATAGTTCACCTGTTATGTCAATCCTTCCACAAAATGTGGTAAATCAAAATAAATAAATAAATAAATAAATAAATAAACAGACAAAAATCAGACACAGAGACCTAGCCAGAGAGGAAGCCAGTCAGAGAATCAGACAGAGTGTCAGACAGACGGAAAACCAGACAGTCAGAGACCTAGACAGACAGGGAGCCAGACAGAGAATCAGACAGAGGGTCAGACAGACGGAAAACAAGACAGCCAGAGGCCTAGACATACAGGGAGTCAGACAGACAAAGGGCCTTTCCCACAAAGAGCCAGAATGAGGATAAACAGACAAAAATCAGACACCAAGACCTAGCCAGAGAGGAAGCCAGTCAGAGAATCAGACAGAGGGTCAGACAGACTGAAAACCAGACAGTCAGAGACCTAGACAGACAGGGAGCCAGACAGAAAATCAGTCAGAGGGTCTGGCAGACGGACAACCAGACAGACAGAGACCTAGTCGGACAGACAAAGGGCCTGCCCCACAAAGAGCCATACAAAAATCAGACAGACAGAGACCTAGCCAGACAGTAAGCCAGTCAGAGAATCAGACAGAGGGTCAGACAGACGGAAAACCAGACAGCCAGAGACCTAGACAGACAGGGAACCAGACAGAGAATCAGACAGAGCGTCAGACAGACGGAAAACCAGACTGCCAGAGACCTTGACGGACAGGGAGCCAGACAGAGAATCAGACAGAGCGTCTGACAGACGGAAAACCAGACAGACAGAGACCTAGTCGGACAGACAAAGGGCCTGCCCGACAAAGAGCCAGACAGAGGATAAACAGACAAAAACCGGACAGCCAGAGACCTAGCCAGACAGGAAGCCAGTCAGAAAATCAGACAGAGGGTCAGACAGACGGAAAACCAGACAGCCAGAGACCTAGTCAGACAGAGGGACGGACAGGAAATCAGACAGAGAGTCAGACAGACGGAAAACCAGACAGACAGAGACCTAGTCGGACAGACAAAGGACCTGCCCCAACAAGAGCCAGACAGAGGATAAATAGACAAAAATAAGACAGACAGAGACCTAGTCAGACAGGGAGCCTGACAGAGAATCAGATAGAGGGTCAGACAGACGGAAAACCAGACAGCCAGAGACCTAGACAGACAGGGAGCCAGACAGAGAATCAGACAGAGGGTCTGACAGACGGAAAACCAGACAGCCAGAGACCTAGTCGGACAGACAAAGGGCCTGCCCCACAAAGAGCCAGACGGAGGATAAACAGACTAAAATAAGACAGACAGAGACCTAGTCAGACAGGGAGCCAGACAGAGAATCAGATAGAGGGTCAGACAGACGGAAAACCAGACAGCCAGAGACCTAGTCAGACAGGGAGCCAGACAGAGAATCAGACAGAGGGTCTGACCGACGGAAAACCAGACAGACAGAGACCTAGTCGGACAGACAAAGGGCCTGCCCAACAAAGAGCCAGACAGAGGATATACAGACAAAAATCAGACAGAGAGAGACCTAGCCAGACAAGAAGCAAGTCAGAGAATCAGACAGAGGGTCAGACAGACGGAAAACCAGACAGTCAGAGACCTAGTCAGACAGGAAGCAAGTCAGAGAATCAGACAGAGGGTCAGACAGACGGAAAACCAGACAGCCAGAGACCTAGTCAGACTGGGAGCCAGACAGAGAATCAGACAGAGGGTCAGACAGACGGAAAACCAGACAGCCAAAGACCTAGTCAGACAGACAAAGGGCCTGCCCCACAAAGAGCCAGACAGAGGATAAACAGACAAAAATCAGACAGACAGAGGCCTAGCCAGACAGGAAGCCAGTCAGAGAATCAGACAGAGGGTCAGTCAGACGGAAAACCAGACAGTCAGAGACCTAGACAGACAGGGAGCCAGACAGAGAATCAGACAGAGGGTCTGACAGACGGAAAACCAGACAGACAGAGACGTAGTCGGACAGACAAAGGGCCTGCCCAACAAAGAGCCAGACAGAGGATAAACAGACAAAAATCAGACAGAGAGAGACCTAGCCAGACAAGAAGCAAGTCAGAGAATCAGACAGAGGGTCAGACAGACGGAAAACCAGACAGCCAAAGACCTAGTCAGACAGGAAGCAAGTCAGAGAATCAGACAGAGGGTCAGACAGACGGAAAACCAGACAGCCAGAGACCTAGTCAGACTGGGAGCCAGACAGAGAATCAGACAGAGGGTCAGACAGACGGAAAATCAGACAGCCAAAGACCTAGTCAGACAGACATAGGGCCTGCCCCACAAAGAGCCAGACAGAGGATAAACAGACAAAAATCAGACAGACAGAGGCCTAGCCAGACAGGAAGCCAGTCAGAGAATCAGACAGAGGGTCAGACAGACATAAAACCAGACAGCCAGAGACCTAGACAGACAGGGAGCCAGACAGAGAATCAGAAAGAGGGTCAGACAGACGGAAAACCAGACAGCCAGAGACCAAGTCAGACAGACAATGGGTCTGCCCCACAAAGAGCCAGACAGAGGATAAACAGACAAAAATCATGCGGACAGAGACCTAGCCAGACAGGAAGCCAGTCAGAGAATCAGACAGAGGGTCAGATAGACGGAACACCAGACAGACAGAAACCTAGACAGACAAAGAGCCAGACAGAGAATCAGACATAGGGTTAGACAGACGGCGCAACTGTAGAGCACGCGGCTGTCAAACAATGGGTCCCGGGATCTAATCCCAGGTGCGCCCAGAGACATGTCCGAACTTGCGCCCCGACGTTGTGCCCTTGGGAAAGGCACTTAACACGACTTTCCTCACTTCACTCAGGTGTAAATGAGTACCTAGCTCATCTAGGGTTAGGGACGTCCCTCGGATAGGACGTTAAATGGAGGTCCCGTGTTTGGGGAGAGCAACACCCCGCGCACGTTAAAGAACCCACCACACCTTTCGAAAAAGAGTAGGGGCATGCCCCGGTGTGCGATGGTCCAAATCTTACAGTCCGGTCTGGGATGACATCTTGAAAAGGTGATAGTTCACCTGTTATGTCAATCCTTCCACAAAATGTGGTAAATCAAAATAAATAAATAAATAAATAAATAAATAAACAGACAAAAATCAGACACAGAGACCTAGCCAGAGAGGAAGCCAGTCAGAGAATCAGACAGAGTGTCAGACAGACGGAAAACCAGACAGTCAGAGACCTAGACAGACAGGGAGCCAGACAGAGAATCAGACAGAGGGTCTGACAGACGGAAAACCAGACAGACAGAGACCCAGTCGGACAGACAAAGGGCCTGCCCAACAAAGAGCCAGACAGAGGATAAACAGACAAAAACCAGACAGACAGAGACCTAGCCAGACAAGAAGCCAGTTAGAGAATCAGACAGACGGTCAGACAGACGGAAAACCAGACAGCCATAAGACCTAGTCAGACAGGAAGCAAGTCAGAGAATCAGACAGAGGGTCAGACAGACGGAAAACCAGACAGCCAGAGACCTAGTCAGAAAGGGAGCTAGACAGAGAATCAGACAGAGGGTCAGACAGACGGAAAACCAGACAGCCAAAGACCTAGTCAGACAGACAAAGGGCCTGTCCCACAAAGTGTCAGACAGAGGATAAACAGACAAACAACGGACACCCAGAGACCTAGCCAGACAGGAAGCCAGTCAGAGAATCAGACAGAGGGTCAGACAGACATAAAACCAGACAGCCAGAGACCTAGACAGACAGGGAGCCAGACAGAGAATCAGACAGAGGGTCTGACAGACGGAAAACCAGACAGACAGAGACCTAGTCGGACAGACAAAGGGCCTGCCCAACAAAGAGCCAGACAGAGGATAAACAGACAAAAATTAGACAGACAGAGACCTAGCAAGACAGAGAGCCAGTCAGAGAATCAGAGAGAGGGTCAGACAGACGGAAATCCAGACAGCCAGAGACTTAGTCAGACAGGAAGCAAGTCAGAGAATCAGACAGAGGGTCAGACAGACATAAAACCAGACAGCCAGAGACCTAGACAGACAGGGAGCCAGACAGAGAATCAGAAAGAGGGTCAGACAGACGGAAAACCAGACAGCCAGAGACCAAGTCAGACAGACAATGGGTCTGCCCCACAAAGAGCCAGACAGAGGATAAACAGACAAAAATCATGCGGACAGAGACCTAGCCAGACAGGAAGCCAGTCAGAGAATCAGACAGAGGGTCAGATAGACGGAACACCAGACAGTCAGAGACCTAGACAGACAGGGAGCCAGACAGAGAATCAGACAGAGGGTCTGACAGACGGAAAACCAGACAGACAGAGACCTAGTCGGACAGACAAAGGGCCTGCCCAACAAAGAGCCAGACAGAGGATAAACAGACAAAAATTAGACAGACAGAGACCTAGCAAGACAGAGAGCCAGTCAGAGAATCAGAGAGAGGGTCAGACAGACGGAAATCCAGACAGCCAGAGACCTAGTCAGACAGGAAGCAAGTCAGAGAATCAGACAGAGGGTCAGACTGACGGAAAACCAGACAGCCAGAGACCGAGTCAGACTGGGAGCCAGACAGAGAATCAGACAGAGGGTCAGACAGACGGAAAACCAGACAGCCAGAGACCTAGTCAGACAGACAAAGGGCCTGCCCCACAAAGAGCCAGACAGAGGATAAACAGACAAAAATAAGACAGACAGAAACCTAGTGAGACAGTGAGCCAGACAGAGAATCAGACAGAGGGTCAGACAGACGGAAAACCAGACAGCCAGAGACCTAGACAGACAGGGAGCCAGACAGAGAATCAGACAGAGGGTCTGACAGACGGAAAACCAGACAGACATAGACCTAGTTGGACAAACAAAGGGCCTGCCCAACAAAGAGCCAGACAGAGGATAAACAGACAAAAATCAGACAGACAGAGACCTAGCCAGACAAGAAGCCAGTTAGAGAATCAGACAGAGGGTCAGACAGACGGAAAATCAGACAGCCAGAGACCTAGTCAGACAGGAAGCAAGTCAGAGAATCAGACAGAGGGTCAGACAGACGGAAAACCAGACAGCCAGAGACCTAGTCAGAAAGGGAGCCAGACAGAGAATCAGACAGAGGGTCAGACAGACGGAAAACCAGACAGCCAAAGACCTAGTCAGACAGACAAAGGGCCTGTCCCACAAAGTGTCAGACAGAGGATAAACAGACAAACACCGGACACCCAGAGACCTAGCCAGACAGGAAGCCAGTCAGAGAATCAGACAGAGGGTCAGACAGACATAAAACCAGACAGCCAGAGACCTAGACAGACAGGGAGCCAGACAGAGAATCAGAAAGAGGGTCAGACAGACGGAAAACCAGACAGCCAGAGACCAAGTCAGAGAGACAATGGGTCTGCCCCACAAAGAGCTAGACAGAGGATAAACAGACAAAAATCATGCGGACAGAGACCTAGCCAGACAGGAAGCCAGTCAGAGAATCAGACAGAGGGTCAGATAGACGGAACACCAGACAGACAGAAACCTAGACAGACAAAGAGCCAGACAGAGAATCAGACATAGGGTCAGACAGACGGAAAACCAGACAGCCAGAGACCTAGTCAAACAGGGAGCCAGACAGAGAATCAGACAGAGGGTCTGACAGACGGAAAACCAGACAGCCAAAGACCTAGTCAGACAGACAAAGGGCCTGCCCCACAAAGAGCCAGACAGAGGATAAACAGACAAAAATCAGACAGACAGAGACCTAGCAAGACAGGGAGCCAGTCAGAGAATCAGACAGAGGGTCATACAGACGGAAAACAAGACAGCCAGAGGCCTAGACATACAGGGAGTCAGACAGACAAAGGGCCTGCCCCACAAAGAGCCAGAAAGAGGATAAACAGACAAAAATTAGACACAGAGACCTAGCCAGAGAGGAAGCCAGTCAGAGAATCAGACAGAGTGTCAGACAGACGGAAAACCAGACAGTCAGAGACCTAGACAGACAGGGAGCCAGACAGAGAATCAGACAGAGGGTCTGACAGACGGAAAACCAGACAGACAGAGACCCAGTCGGACAGACAAAGGGCCTGCCCAACAAAGAGCCAGACAGAGGATAAACAGACAAAAACCAGACAGACAGAGACCTAGCCAGACAAGAAGCCAGTTAGAGAATCAGACAGACGGTCAGACAGACGGAAAACCAGACAGCCATAAGACCTAGTCAGACAGGAAGCAAGTCAGAGAATAAGACAGAGGGTCAGACAGACGGAAAACCAGACAGCCAGAGACCTAGTCAAACAGGGAGCCAGACAGAGAATCAGACAGAGGGTCAGACAGACGGAAAAGCAGACAGCCAAAGACCTAGTCAGACAGACAAAGGGCCTGCCCCACAAAGAGCCAGACAGAGGATAAACAGACAAGAATCAGACAGACAGAGGCCTAGCCAGACAGGAAGCCAGTCAGAGAATCAGAGAGAGGGTCAGACAGACGGAAAACCAGACCGTCGGAGACCTAGATAGACAGGGAGCCAGACAGAAAATCAAACAGAGGGTCTGACAGACGGAAAACCAGACAGACAGAGACCTAGTCAGACAGGAAGCCAGACAGAGAATCAGACAGAGGGTCTGACAGACGGAAAACCAGACAGCAAGAGACCTAGTCAGACAAACAAAAGGGACTGCCCAACAAAGAGTAAGGCAGAGGATAAACAGACAAAAACCAGACAGCCAGAGACCTAGCCAGACAGGAAGCCAGACAGAGAATCACACAGAGGGTCAGACAGACGGAAAACCAGACAGCCAGAGACCTAGTCAGACAGACAAAGGGCCTGCCCACAAAGAGCCAGACAGAGGATAAACAGACAGAAATCAGACAGACAGAGACCTAGCCAGACAAGGAGCCAGTCAGAGAATCAGACAGAGGGTCAGACAGACGGAAAACAAGACAGACAGAGGCCTAGACATACAGGGAGTCAGACAGACAAAGGGCCTTTCCCACAAAGAGCCAGAATGAGGATAAACAGACAAAAATCAGACACAGAGACCTAGCCAGAGAGGAAGCCAGTCAGAGAATCAGACAGAGGGTCAGACAGACGGAAAACCAGACAGTCAGAGACCTAGACAGACAGGGAGCCAGACAGAGAATCAGACAGAGGGTCTGACAGACGGAAAACCAGACAGCCAGAGACCTAGTCGGACAGACAAAGGGCCTTCCCAACAAAGAGCCAGAAAGAGGATAAACAGACAAAAATCAGACAGACAGAGACCTAGCCAGACAAGGAGCCAGTCAGAGAATCAGACAGAGGGTCATACAGACGGAAAACAAGACAGCCAGAGGCCTAGACATACAGGGAGTCAGACGGACAAAGGGCCTTTCCCACAAAGAGCCAGAATGAGGATAAACAGACAAAAATCAGACACCAAGACCTAGCCAGAGAGGAAGCCAGTCAGAGAATCAGACAGAGGGTCAGACAGACGGAAAACCAGACAGTCAGAGACCTAGACAGACAGGGAGCCAGACAGAGAATCAGACAGAGGGTCAGACAGACGGAAAACCAGACAGCCAGAGACCTAGTCAGACAGACAAAGGGCCTGCCCCACAAAGAGCCAGACAGAGGATAAACAGACAAAAATAAGACAGACAGAAACCTAGTGAGACAGTGAGCCAGACAGAGAATCAGACAGAGGGTCAGACAGACGGAAAACCAGACAGCCAGAGACCTAGACAGACAGGGAGCCAGACAGAGAATCAGACAGAGGGTCTGACAGACGGAAAACCAGACAGCCAGAGACCTAGTTGGACAAACAAAGGGCCTGCCCAACAAAGAGCCGGACAGAGGATAAACAGACAAAAATCAGACAGACAGAGACCTAGCCAGACAAGAAGCCAGTTAGAGAATCAGACAGAGGGTCAGACAGACGGAAAATCAGACAGCCAGAGACCTAGTCAGACAGGAAGCAAGTCAGAGAATCAGACGGAGGGTCAGACAGACGGAAAACCAGACAGCCAGAGACCTAGTCAGAAAGGGAGCTAGACAGAGAATCAGACAGAGGGTCAGACAGACGGAAAACCAGACAGCCAAAGACCTAGTCAGACAGACAAAGGGCCTGTCCCACAAAGTGTCAGACAGAGGATAAACAGACAAACACCGGACACCCAGAGACCTAGCCAGACAGGAAGCCAGTCAGAGAATCAGACAGAGGGTCAGACAGACATAAAACCAGACAGCCAGAGACCTAGACAGACAGGGAGCCAGACAGAGAATCAGAAAGAGGGTCAGACAGACGGAAAACCAGACAGCCAGAGACCAAGTCAGACAGACAATGGGTCTGCCCCACAAAGAGCCAGACAGAGGATAAACAGACAAAAATCATGCGGACAGAGACCTAGCCAGACAGGAAGCCAGTCAGAGAATCAGACAGAGGGTCAGATAGACGGAACACCAGACAGACAGAAACCTAGACAGACAAAGAGCCAGACAGAGAATCAGACATAGGGTCAGACAGACGGCGCAACTGTAGAGCACGCGGCTGTCAAACAATGGGTCCCGGGATCTAATCCCAGGTGCGCCCAGAGACATGTCCGAACTTGCGCCCCGACGTTGTGCCCTTGGGAAAGGCACTTAACACGACTTTCCTCACTTCACTCAGGTGTAAATGAGTACCTAGCTCATCTAGGGTTAGGGACGTCCCTCGGATAGGACGTTAAATGGAGGTCCCGTGTTTGGGGAGAGCAACACCCCGCGCACGTTAAAGAACCCACCACACCTTTCGAAAAAGAGTAGGGGCATGCCCCGGTGTGCGATGGTCCAAATCTTACAGTCCGGTCTGGGATGACATCTTGAAAAGGTGATAGTTCACCTGTTATGTCAATCCTTCCACAAAATGTGGTAAATCAAAATAAATAAATAAATAAATAAATAAATAAACAGACAAAAATCAGACACAGAGACCTAGCCAGAGAGGAAGCCAGTCAGAGAATCAGACAGAGTGTCAGACAGACGGAAAACCAGACAGTCAGAGACCTAGACAGACAGGGAGCCAGACAGAGAATCAGACAGAGGGTCTGACAGACGGAAAACCAGACAGACAGAGACCTAGTCGGACAGACAAAGGGCCTGCCCAACAAAGAGCCAGACAGAGGATAAACAGACAAAAATTAGACAGACAGAGACCTAGCAAGACAGAGAGCCAGTCAGAGAATCAGAGAGAGGGTCAGACAGACGGAAATCCAGACAGCCAGAGACCTAGTCAGACAGGAAGCAAGTCAGAGAATCAGACAGAGGGTCAGACTGACGGAAAACCAGACAGCCAGAGACCGAGTCAGACTGGGAGCCAGACAGAGAATCAGACAGAGGGTCAGACAGACGGAAAACCAGACAGCCAGAGACCTAGACAGACAGGGAGCCAGACAGAGAATCAGACAGAGGGTCTGACAGACGGAAAACCAGACAGACATAGACCTAGTTGGACAAACAAAGGGCCTGCCCAACAAAGAGCCAGACAGAGGATAAACGGACAAAAATCAGACAGACAGAGACCTAGCCAGACAAGAAGCCAGTTAGAGAATCAGACAGAGGGTCAGACAGACGGAAAATCAGACAGCCAGAGACCTAGTCAGACAGGAAGCAAGTCAGAGAATCAGACAGAGGGTCAGACAGACGGAAAACCAGACAGCCAGAGACCTAGTCAGAAAGGGAGCCAGACAGAGAATCAGACAGAGGGTCAGACAGACGGAAAACCAGACAGCCAAAGACCTAGTCAGACAGACAAAGGGCCTGTCCCACAAAGTGTCAGACAGAGGATAAACAGACAAACACCGGACACCCAGAGACCTAGCCAGACAGGAAGCCAGTCAGAGAATCAGACAGAGGGTCAGACAGACATAAAACCAGACAGCCAGAGACCTAGACAGACAGGGAGCCAGACAGAGAATCAGAAAGAGGGTCAGACAGACGGAAAACCAGACAGCCAGAGACCAAGTCAGACAGACAATGGGTCTGCCCCACAAAGAGCTAGACAGAGGATAAACAGACAAAAATCATGCGGACAGAGACCTAGCCAGACAGGAAGCCAGTCAGAGAATCAGACAGAGGGTCAGATAGACGGAACACCAGACAGACAGAAATCTAGACAGACAAAGAGCCAGACAGAGAATCAGACATAGGGTCAGACAGACGGAAAACCAGACAGCCAGAGACCTAGTCAAACAGGGAGCCAGACAGAGAATCAGACAGAGGGTCTGACAGACGGAAAACCAGACAGCCAAAGACCTAGTCAGACAGACAAAGGGCCTGCCCCACAAAGAGCCAGACAGAGGATAAACAGACAAAAATCAGACAGACAGAGACCTAGCAAGACAGGGAGCCAGTCAGAGAATCAGACAGAGGGTCATACAGACGGAAAACAAGACAGCCAGAGGCCTAGACATACAGGGAGTCAGACAGACAAAGGGCCTGCCCCACAAAGAGCCAGAAAGAGGATAAACAGACAAAAATTAGACACAGAGACCTAGCCAGAGAGGAAGCCAGTCAGAGAATCAGACAGAGTGTCAGACAGACGGAAAACCAGACAGTCAGAGACCTAGACAGACAGGGAGCCAGACAGAGAATCAGACAGAGGGTCTGACAGACGGAAAACCAGACAGACAGAGACCCAGTCGGACAGACAAAGGGCCTGCCCAACAAAGAGCCAGACAGAGGATAAACAGACAAAAACCAGACAGACAGAGACCTAGCCAGACAAGAAGCCAGTTAGAGAATCAGACAGACGGTCAGACAGACGGAAAACCAGACAGCCATAAGACCTAGTCAGACAGGAAGCAAGTCAGAGAATAAGACAGAGGGTCAGACAGACGGAAAACCAGACAGCCAGAGACCTAGTCAAACAGGGAGCCAGACAGAGAATCAGACAGAGGGTCAGACAGACGGAAAAGCAGACAGCCAAAGACCTAGTCAGACAGACAAAGGGCCTGCCCCACAAAGAGCCAGACAGAGGATAAACAGACAAGAATCAGACAGACAGAGGCCTAGCCAGACAGGAAGCCAGTCAGAGAATCAGAGAGAGGGTCAGACAGACGGAAAACCAGACCGTCGGAGACCTAGATAGACAGGGAGCCAGACAGAAAATCAGACAGAGGGTCTGACAGACGGAAAACCAGACAGACAGAGACCTAGTCAGACAGGAAGCCAGACAGAGAATCAGACAGAGGGTCTGACAGACGGAAAACCAGACAGCAAGAGACCTAGTCAGACAAACAAAAGGGACTGCCCAACAAAGAGTAAGGCAGAGGATAAACAGACAAAAACCAGACAGCCAGAGACCTAGCCAGACAGGAAGCCAGACAGAGAATCACACAGAGGGTCAGACAGACGGAAAACCAGACAGCCAGAGACCTAGTCAGACAGACAAAGGGCCTGCCCACAAAGAGCCAGACAGAGGATAAACAGACAGAAATCAGACAGACAGAGACCTAGCCAGACAAGGAGCCAGTCAGAGAATCAGACAGAGGGTCTGACAGACGGAAAACCAGACAGCCAGAGACCTAGTCGGACAGACAAAGGGCCTGCCCAACAAAGAGCCAGACAGAGGATAAACAGACAAAAATCAGACAGACAGAGACCTAGCCAGACAAGGAGCCAGTCAGAGAATCAGACAGAGGGTCATACAGACGGAAAACAAGACAGCCAGAGGCCTAGACATACAGGGAGTCAGACAGACAAAGGGCCTTTCCCACAAAGAGCCAGAATGAGGATAAACAGACAAAAATCAGACACCAAGACCTAGCCAGAGAGGAAGCCAGTCAGAGAATCAGACAGAGGGTCAGACAGACGGAAAACCAGACAGTCAGAGACCTAGACAGACAGGGAGCCAGACAGAGAATCAGACAGAGGGTCAGACAGACGGAAAACCAGACAGCCAGAGACCTAGTCAGACAGACAAAGGGCCTGCCCCACAAAGAGCCAGACAGAGGATAAACAGACAAAAATAAGACAGACAGAAACCTAGTGAGACAGTGAGCCAGACAGAGAATCAGACAGAGGGTCAGACAGACGGAAAACCAGACAGCCAGAGACCTAGACAGACAGGGAGCCAGACAGAGAATCAGACAGAGGGTCTGACAGACGGAAAACCAGACAGACATAGACCTAGTTGGACAAACAAAGGGCCTGCCCAACAAAGAGCCAGACAGAGGATAAACAGACAAAAATCAGACAGACAGAGACCTAGCCAGACAAGAAGCCAGTTAGAGAATCAGACAGAGGGTCAGACAGACGGAAAATCAGACAGCCAGAGACCTAGTCAGACAGGAAGCAAGTCAGAGAATCAGACAGAGGGTCAGACAGACGGAAAACCAGACAGCCAGAGACCTAGTCAGAAAGGGAGCTAGACAGAGAATCAGACAGAGGGTCAGACAGACGGAAAACCAGACAGCCAAAGACCTAGTCAGACAGACAAAGGGCCTGTCCCACAAAGTGTCAGACAGAGGATAAACAGACAAACACCGGACACCCAGAGACCTAGCCAGACAGGAAGCCAGTCAGAGAATCAGACAGAGGGTCAGACAGACATAAAACCAGACAGCCAGAGACCTAGACAGACAGGGAGCCAGACAGAGAATCAGAAAGAGGGTCAGACAGACGGAAAACCAGACAGTCAGAGACCTAGTCGGACAGACAAAGGGCCTGCCCAACAAAGAGCCAGACAGAGGATAAACAGACAAAAATTAGACAGACAGAGACCTAGCAAGACAGAGAGCCAGTCAGAGAATCAGAGAGAGGGTCAGACAGACGGAAATCCAGACAGCCAGAGACCTAGTCAGACAGGAAGCAAGTCAGAGAATCAGACAGAGGGTCAGACTGACGGAAAACCAGACAGCCAGAGACCGAGTCAGACTGGGAGCCAGACAGAGAATCAGACAGAGGGTCAGACAGACGGAAAACCAGACAGCCAGAGACCTAGACAGACAGGGAGCCAGACAGAGAATCAGACAGAGGGTCTGACAGACGGAAAACCAGACAGTCAGAGACCTAGACAGACAGGGAGCCAGACAGAGAATCAGACAGAGGGTCTGACAGACGGAAAACCAGACAGACAGAGACCTAGTCGGACAGACAAAGGGCCTGCCCAACAAAGAGCCAGACAGAGGATAAACAGACAAAAATTAGACAGACAGAGACCTAGCAAGACAGAGAGCCAGTCAGAGAATCAGAGAGAGGGTCAGACAGACGGAAATCCAGACAGCCAGAGACCTAGTCAGACAGGAAGCAAGTCAGAGAATCAGACAGAGGGTCAGACTGACGGAAAACCAGACAGCCAGAGACCGAGTCAGACTGGGAGCCAGACAGAGAATCAGACAGAGGGTCAGACAGACGGAAAACCAGACAGCCAGAGACCTAGACAGACAGGGAGCCAGACAGAGAATCAGACAGAGGGTCTGACAGACGGAAAACCAGACAGACATAGACCTAGTTGGACAAACAAAGGGCCTGCCCAACAAAGAGCCAGACAGAGGATAAACGGACAAAAATCAGACAGACAGAGACCTAGCCAGACAAGAAGCCAGTTAGAGAATCAGACAGAGGGTCAGACAGACGGAAAATCAGACAGCCAGAGACCTAGTCAGACAGGAAGCAAGTCAGAGAATCAGACAGAGGGTCAGACAGACGGAAAACCAGACAGCCAGAGACCTAGTCAGAAAGGGAGCCAGACAGAGAATCAGACAGAGGGTCAGACAGACGGAAAACCAGACAGCCAAAGACCTAGTCAGACAGACAAAGGGCCTGTCCCACAAAGTGTCAGACAGAGGATAAACAGACAAACACCGGACACCCAGAGACCTAGCCAGACAGGAAGCCAGTCAGAGAATCAGACAGAGGGTCAGACAGACATAAAACCAGACAGCCAGAGACCTAGACAGACAGGGAGCCAGACAGAGAATCAGAAAGAGGGTCAGACAGACGGAAAACCAGACAGCCAGAGACCAAGTCAGACAGACAATGGGTCTGCCCCACAAAGAGCTAGACAGAGGATAAACAGACAAAAATCATGCGGACAGAGACCTAGCCAGACAGGAAGCCAGTCAGAGAATCAGACAGAGGGTCAGATAGACGGAACACCAGACAGACAGAAAGCTAGACAGACAAAGAGCCAGACAGAGAATCAGACATAGGGTCAGACAGACGGAAAACCAGACAGCCAGAGACCTAGTCAAACAGGGAGCCAGACAGAGAATCAGACAGAGGGTCTGACAGACGGAAAACCAGACAGCCAAAGACCTAGTCAGACAGACAAAGGGCCTGCCCCACAAAGAGCCAGACAGAGGATAAACAGACAAAAATCAGACAGACAGAGACCTAGCAAGACAGGGAGCCAGTCAGAGAATCAGACAGAGGGTCATACAGACGGAAAACAAGACAGCCAGAGGCCTAGACATACAGGGAGTCAGACAGACAAAGGGCCTGCCCCACAAAGAGCCAGAAAGAGGATAAACAGACAAAAATTAGACACAGAGACCTAGCCAGAGAGGAAGCCAGTCAGAGAATCAGACAGAGTGTCAGACAGACGGAAAACCAGACAGTCAGAGACCTAGACAGACAGGGAGCCAGACAGAGAATCAGACAGAGGGTCTGACAGACGGAAAACCAGACAGACAGAGACCCAGTCGGACAGACAAAGGGCCTGCCCAACAAAGAGCCAGACAGAGGATAAACAGACAAAAACCAGACAGACAGAGACCTAGCCAGACAAGAAGCCAGTTAGAGAATCAGACAGACGGTCAGACAGACGGAAAACCAGACAGCCATAAGACCTAGTCAGACAGGAAGCAAGTCAGAGAATAAGACAGAGGGTCAGACAGACGGAAAACCAGACAGCCAGAGACCTAGTCAAACAGGGAGCCAGACAGAGAATCAGACAGAGGGTCAGACAGACGGAAAAGCAGACAGCCAAAGACCTAGTCAGACAGACAAAGGGCCTGCCCCACAAAGAGCCAGACAGAGGATAAACAGACAAGAATCAGACAGACAGAGGCCTAGCCAGACAGGAAGCCAGTCAGAGAATCAGAGAGAGGGTCAGACAGACGGAAAACCAGACCGTCGGAGACCTAGATAGACAGGGAGCCAGACAGAAAATCAGACAGAGGGTCTGACAGACGGAAAACCAGACAGACAGAGACCTAGTCAGACAGGAAGCCAGACAGAGAATCAGACAGAGGGTCTGACAGACGGAAAACCAGACAGCAAGAGACCTAGTCAGACAAACAAAAGGGACTGCCCAACAAAGAGTAAGGCAGAGGATAAACAGACAAAAACCAGACAGCCAGAGACCTAGCCAGACAGGAAGCCAGACAGAGAATCACACAGAGGGTCAGACAGACGGAAAACCAGACAGCCAGAGACCTAGTCAGACAGACAAAGGGCCTGCCCACAAAGAGCCAGACAGAGGATAAACAGACAGAAATCAGACAGACAGAGACCTAGCCAGACAAGGAGCCAGTCAGAGAATCAGACAGAGGGTCTGACAGACGGAAAACCAGACAGCCAGAGACCTAGTCGGACAGACAAAGGGCCTGCCCAACAAAGAGCCAGACAGAGGATAAACAGACAAAAATCAGACAGACAGAGACCTAGCCAGACAAGGAGCCAGTCAGAGAATCAGACAGAGGGTCATACAGACGGAAAACAAGACAGCCAGAGGCCTAGACATACAGGGAGTCAGACAGACAAAGGGCCTTTCCCACAAAGAGCCAGAATGAGGATAAACAGACAAAAATCAGACACCAAGACCTAGCCAGAGAGGAAGCCAGTCAGAGAATCAGACAGAGGGTCAGACAGACGGAAAACCAGACAGTCAGAGACCTAGACAGACAGGGAGCCAGACAGAGAATCAGACAGAGGGTCAGACAGACGGAAAACCAGACAGCCAGAGACCTAGTCAGACAGACAAAGGGCCTGCCCCACAAAGAGCCAGACAGAGGATAAACAGACAAAAATAAGACAGACAGAAACCTAGTGAGACAGTGAGCCAGACAGAGAATCAGACAGAGGGTCAGACAGACGGAAAACCAGACAGCCAGAGACCTAGACAGACAGGGAGCCAGACAGAGAATCAGACAGAGGGTCTGACAGACGGAAAACCAGACAGACATAGACCTAGTTGGACAAACAAAGGGCCTGCCCAACAAAGAGCCAGACAGAGGATAAACAGACAAAAATCAGACAGACAGAGACCTAGCCAGACAAGAAGCCAGTTAGAGAATCAGACAGAGGGTCAGACAGACGGAAAATCAGACAGCCAGAGACCTAGTCAGACAGGAAGCAAGTCAGAGAATCAGACAGAGGGTCAGACAGACGGAAAACCAGACAGCCAGAGACCTAGTCAGAAAGGGAGCTAGACAGAGAATCAGACAGAGGGTCAGACAGACGGAAAACCAGACAGCCAAAGACCTAGTCAGACAGACAAAGGGCCTGTCCCACAAAGTGTCAGACAGAGGATAAACAGACAAACACCGGACACCCAGAGACCTAGCCAGACAGGAAGCCAGTCAGAGAATCAGACAGAGGGTCAGACAGACATAAAACCAGACAGCCAGAGACCTAGACAGACAGGGAGCCAGACAGAGAATCAGAAAGAGGGTCAGACAGACGGAAAACCAGACAGCCAGAGACCAAGTCAGACAGACAATGGGTCTGCCCCACAAAGAGCCAGACAGAGGATAAACAGACAAAAATCATGCGGACAGAGACCTAGCCAGACAGGAAGCCAGTCAGAGAATCAGACAGAGGGTCAGATAGACGGAACACCAGACAGACAGAAACCTAGACAGACAAAGAGCCAGACAGAGAATCAGACATAGGGTCAGACAGACGGCGCAACTGTAGAGCACGCGGCTGTCAAACAATGGGTCCCGGGATCTAATCCCAGGTGCGCCCAGAGACATGTCCGAACTTGCGCCCCGACGTTGTGCCCTTGGGAAAGGCACTTAACACGACTTTCCTCACTTCACTCAGGTGTAAATGAGTACCTAGCTCATCTAGGGTTAGGGACGTCCCTCGGATAGGACGTTAAATGGAGGTCCCGTGTTTGGGGAGAGCAACACCCCGCGCACGTTAAAGAACCCACCACACCTTTCGAAAAAGAGTAGGGGCATGCCCCGGTGTGCGATGGTCCAAATCTTACAGTCCGGTCTGGGATGACATCTTGAAAAGGTGATAGTTCACCTGTTATGTCAATCCTTCCACAAAATGTGGTAAATCAAAATAAATAAATAAATAAATAAATAAATAAATAAACAGACAAAAATCAGACACAGAGACCTAGCCAGAGAGGAAGCCAGTCAGAGAATCAGACAGAGTGTCAGACAGACGGAAAACCAGACAGTCAGAGACCTAGACAGACAGGGAGCCAGACAGAGAATCAGACAGAGGGTCTGACAGACGGAAAACCAGACAGACAGAGACCCAGTCGGACAGACAAAGGGCCTGCCCAACAAAGAGCCAGACAGAGGATAAACAGACAAAAACCAGACAGACAGAGACCTAGCCAGACAAGAAGCCAGTTAGAGAATCAGACAGACGGTCAGACAGACGGAAAACCAGACAGCCATAAGACCTAGTCAGACAGGAAGCAAGTCAGAGAATAAGACAGAGGGTCAGACAGACGGAAAACCAGACAGCCAGAGACCTAGTCAAACAGGGAGCCAGACAGAGAATCAGACAGAGGGTCAGACAGACGGAAAAGCAGACAGCCAAAGACCTAGTCAGACAGACAAAGGGCCTGCCCCACAAAGAGCCAGACAGAGGATAAACAGACAAAAATCAGACAGAGAGAGACCTAGCCAGACAAGAAGCAAGTCAGAGAATCAGACAGAGGGTCAGACAGACGGAAAACCAGACAGTCGGAGACCTAGATAGACAGGGAGCCAGACAGAAAATCAGACAGAGGGTCTGACAGACGGAAAACCAGACAGACAGAGACCTAGTCAGACAGGAAGCCAGACAGAGAATCAGACAGAGGGTCTGACAGACGGAAAACCAGACAGCAAGAGACCTAGTCAGACATACAAAAGGGACTGCCCAACAAAGAGTAAGGCAGAGGATAAACAGACAAAAACCAGACAGCCAGAGACCTAGCCAGACAGGGAGCCAGACAGAGAATCAGAGAGAGGGTCAGACAGACGGAAAACCAGACAGCCAGAGACCTAGTCAGACAGACAAAGGGCCTGCCCCACAAAGAGCCAGACAGAGGATAAACAGACAAAAATCAGACAGACAGAGACCTAGCCAGACAAGGAGCTAGTCAGAGAATCAGACAGAGGGTCAGACAGACGGAAAACAAGACAGACAGAGGCCTAGACATACAGGGAGTCAGACAGACAAAGGGCCTTTCCCACAAAGAGCCAGAATGAGGATAAACAGACAAAAATCAGACACAGAGACCTAGCCAGAGAGCAAGCCAGTCAGAGAATCAGACAGAGGGTCAGACAGACGGAAAACCAGACAGCCAGAGACCTAGCCAGACAGGGAGCCAGACAAAGAATCACACAGAGGGTCTGACAGACGGAAAACCAGACAGCCAGAGACCTAGTCGGACAGACAAAGGGCCTGCCCAACAAAGAGCCAGACAGAGGATAAACAGACAAAAATCAGACAGACAGAGACCTAGCCAGACAAGGAGCCAGTCAGAGAATCAGACAGAGGGTCAGACAGACGGAAAACAAGACAGCCAGAGGCCTACACATACAGGGAGTCAGACAGACAAAGGGCCTTTCCCACAAAGAGCCAGAATGAGGATAAACAGACAAAAATCAGACACCAAGACCTAGCCAGAGAGGAAGCCAGTCAGAGAATCAGACAGAGGGTCAGACAGACGGAAAACCAGACAGTCAGAGACCTAGACAGACAGGGAGCCAGACAGAAACTCAGTCAGAGGGTCTGGCAGACGGAAAACCAGACAGACAGAGACCTAGTCGGACAGACAAAGGGCCTGCCCCACAAAGAGCCATACAAAAATCAGACAGACAGAGACCTAGCCAGACAGGAGGCCAGTCAGAGAATCAGACAGAGGGTCAGACAGACGGAAAACCAGACAGCCAGAGACCAAGTCAGACAGGGAGCCAGACAGAAAATCAGACAGAGTCAGACAGACGGAAAACCAGACAGACAGAGACCTAGTCGGACAGACAAAAGACGTGCCCAACAAGAGCTAGACAGAGGATAAACAGACAAAAATCAGACAGACAGAGACCTAGCCAGACAGGGATCCAGACAGAGAATCGGACAGAGGGTCAAACAGACGGAAAACCAGACAGCCAAAGACCTAGTCAGACAGGGAGCCAAACAGAGAATCAGACAGAGGGTCAGACAGACGGAAAACCAGACAGTCAGAGACCTAGACAGACAGGGAACCAGGCAGAGAATCAGACAGAGGGTCAGACAGACGGAAAACCATACTGCCAGAGACCTTGACAGACAGGGAGCCAGACAGAAAATCAGACAGAGGGTCTGACAGACGGAAAACCAGACAGCCAGAGACCTAGTCAGACAGGAAGCCAGACAGAGAATCAGACAGAAGGTCAGACAGACGGAAAACCAGACAGCTAGAGACCTAGTCAGACAGGGAACTAGACAGAGAATCAGATAGAGGGTCAGACAGACGGAAAACCAGACAGTCAGAGACCTAGACAGACAGGGAACCAGACAGAGAATCAGACAGAGGGTCTGACAGACGGAAAACCAGACAGACAGAGACCTAGTCGGACAGACAAAGGGCCTGCCCGACAAAGAGCCAGACAGAGGATAAACAGACAAAAATCAGACAGACAGAGACCTAGCCAGACAGGAAGCCAGTCAGAAAATCAGACAGAGGGTCAGACAGACGGAAAACCAGACAGCTAGAGACCTAGTCAGACAGGGAACTAGACAGAGAATCAGATAGAGGGTCAGACAGACGGAAAACCAGACAGTCAGAGACCTAGACAGACAGGGAACCAGACAGAGAATCAGACAGAGGGTCTGACAGACGGAAAACCAGACAGACAGAGACCTAGTCGGACAGACAAAGGGCCTGCCCGACAAAGAGCCAGACAGAGGATAAACAGACAAAAATCAGACAGACAGAGACCTAGCCAGACAGGAAGCCAGTCAGAAAATCAGACAGAGGGTCAGACAGACGGAAAACCAGACAGCTAGAGACCTAGTCAGACAGGGAACTAGACAGAGAATCAGATAGAGGGTCTGACAGACGGAAAACCAGACAGACAGAGACCTAGTCGGACAGACAAAGGGCCTGCCCGACAAAGAGCCAGACAGAGGATAAACAGACAAAAATCAGACAGACAGAGACCTAGCCAGACAGGAAGCCAGTCAGAAAATCAGACAGAGGGTCAGACAGACGGAAAACCAGACAGCCAGAGAACTAGTCAGACAGAGGGACAGTCAGGAAATCAGACAGAGAGTCAGACAGACGGAAAACCAGACAGCCAGAGACCTAGTCAGACAAGAAGCCAGACAGAGAATCAGACAGAAGGTCAGACACACGGAAAACCAGACAGACAGAGACCTAGTCAGACAGGAAGCCAGACAGAGAATCAGACAGAGGGTCTGACAGACGGAAAACCAGACAGCAAGAGACCTAGTCAGACATACAAAAGGGACTGCCCAACAAAGAGTAAGGCAGAGGATAAACAGACAAAAACCAGACAGCCAGAGACCTAGCCAGACAGGGAGCCAGACAGAGAATCACACAGAGGGTCAGACAGACGGAAAACCAGACAGCCAGAGACCTAGTCAGACAGACAAAGGGCCTGCCCCACAAAGAGCCAGACAGAGGATAAACAGACAAAAATCTGACAGACAGAGACCTAGCCAGACAAGGAGCCAGTCAGAGAATCAGACAGAGGGTCAGACAGACGGAAAACAAGACAGACAGAGGCCTAGACATACAGGGAGTCAGACAGACAAAGGGCCTTTCCCACAAAGAGCCAGAATGAGGATAAACAGACAAAAATCAGACACAGAGACCTGGCCAGAGAGGAAGCCAGTCAGAGAATCAGACAGAGGGTCAGACAGACGGAAAACCAGACAGTCAGAGACCTAGACAGACAGGGAGCCAGACAGAGAATCAGACAGAGGGTCAGACAGACGGAAAACCAGACAGCCAGAGACCTAGTCGGACAGACAAAGGGCCTGCCCAACAAAGAGCCAGACAGAGGATAAACAGACAAAAATCAGACAGACAGAGACCTAGCCAGACTGGGAGCCAGACAGAGAATCAGACAGAGGGTCAGACAGACGGAAAACCAGACAGCCAGAGACCAAGTCAGACAGGGAGCCAGACAGAAAATCAAATAGAGTCAGACAGACGGAAAACCAGACAGACAGAGACCTAGTCGGACAGACAAAGGGCCTGCCCCACAAAGAGCCATACAAAAATCAGACAGACAGAGACCTAGCCAGACAGGAAGCCAGTCAGAGAATCAGACAGAGGGTCAGACAGACGGAAAACCAGACAGCCAGAGACCAAGTCAGACAGGGGGCCAGACAGAAAATCAGACAGAGTCAGACAGACGGAAAACCAGACAGACAGAGACCTAGTCGGACAGACAAAAGACGTGCCCAACAAGAGCTAGACAGAGGATAAACAGACAAAAATCAGACAGACAGAGACCTAGCCAGACTGGGAGCCAGACAGAGAATCAGACAGAGGGTCAGACAGACGGAAAACCAGACAGCCAGAGACCTAGTCAAACAGGGAGCCAGACAGAGAATCAGACAGAGGGTCAGACAGACGGAAAACCAGACAGCCAAAGACCTGGTCAGACAGACAAAGGGCCTGCCCCCCACAAAGAGCCAGACAGAGGATAAACAGACAAAAATCAGACAGACAGAGACCTAGCAAGACAGAGAGCCAGTCAGAGAATCAGACAGAGGGTCAGACAGACGGAAAACCAGACAGCCAGAGACCTAGTCAGACAGGAAGCAAGTCAGAGAATCAGACAGAGGGTCAGACTGACGGAAAACCAGACAGCCAGAGACCGAGTCAGACTGGGAGCCAGACAGAGAATCAGACAGAGGGTCAGACAGACGGAAAACCAGACAGCCAGAGACCTAGTCAGACAGACAAAGGGCCTGCCCCACAAAGAGCCAGACAGAGGATAAACAGACAAAAATAAGACAGACAGAAACCTAGTGAGACAGTGAGCCAGACAGAGAATCAGACAGATGGTCAGACAGACGGAAAACCAGACAGCCAGAGACCTAGACAGACAGGGAGCCAGACAGAGAATCAGACAGAGGGTCTGACAGACGGAAAACCAGACAGACATAGACCTAGTTGGACAAACAAAGGGCCTGCCCAACAAAGAGCCAGACAGAGGATAAACAGACAAAAATCAGACAGACAGAGACCTAGCCAGACAAGAAGCCAGTTAGAGAATCAGACAGAGGGTCAGACAGACGGAAAATCAGACAGCCAGAGACCTAGTCAGACAGGAAGCAAGTCAGAGAATCAGACAGAGGGTCAGACAGACGGAAAACCAGACAGCCAGAGACCTAGTCAGAAAGGGAGCCAGACAGAGAATCAGACAGGGGGTCAGACAGACGGAAAACCAGACAGCCAAAGACCTAGTCAGACAGACAAAGGGCCTGTCCCACAAAGTGTCAGACAGAGGATAAACAGACAAACACCGGACACCCAGAGACCTAGCCAGACAGGAAGCCAGTCAGAGAATCAGACAGAGGGTCAGACAGACATAAAACCAGACAGCCAGAGACCTAGACAGACAGGGAGCCAGACAGAGAATCAGAAAGAGGGTCAGACAGACGGAAAACCAGACAGCCAGAGACCAAGTCAGACAGACAATAGGTCTGCCCCACAAAGAGCCAGACAGAGGATAAACAGACAAAAATCATGCGGACAGAGACCTAGCCAGACAGGAAGCCAGTCAGAGAATCAGACAGAGGGTCAGACAGACGGAACACCAGACAGACAGAAACCTAGACAGACAAAGAGCCAGACAGAGAATCAGACATAGGGTCAGACAGACGGAAAACCAGACAGCCAGAGACCTAGTCAAACAGGGAGCCAGACAGACAATCAGACAGAGGGTCTGACAGACGGAAAACCAGACAGCAAAAGACCTAGTCAGACAGACAAAGGGCCTGCCCCACAAAGAGCCAGACAGAGGATAAACAGACAAAAATCAGACAGACAGAGACCTAGCAAGACAGGGAGCCAGTCAGAGAATCAGACAGAGGGTCATACAGACGGAAAACAAGACAGCCAGAGGCCTAGACATACAGGGAGTCAGACAGACAAAGGGCCTGCCCCACAAAGAGCCAGAAAGAGGATAAACAGACAAAAATCAGACACAGAGACCTAGCCAGAGAGGAAGCCAGTCAGAGAATCAGACAGAGTGTCAGACAGACGGAAAACCAGACAGTCAGAGACCTAGACAGACAGGGAGCCAGACAGAGAATCAGACAGAGGGTCTGACAGACGGAAAACCAGACAGATAGAGACCCAGTCGGACAGACAAAGGGCCTGCCCAACAAAGAGCCAGACAGAGGATAAACAGACAAAAACCAGACAGACAGAGACCTAGCCAGACAAGAAGCCAGTTAGAGAATCAGACAGACGGTCAGACAGACGGAAAACCAGACAGCCATAAGACCTAGTCAGACAGGAAGCAAGTCACAGAATAAGACAGAGGGTCAGACAGACGGAAAACCAGACAGCCAGAGACCTAGTCAAACAGGGAGCCAGACAGAGAATCAGACAGAGGGTCAGACAGACGGAAAAGCAGACAGCCAAAGACCTAGTCAGACAGACAAAGGGCCTGCCCCACAAAGAGCCAGACAGAGGATAAACAGCACTGCATGGAAACAAAGATTTCCACAAGTTTGCAAGCTTGGGCACTATGGTGAAACCCAACATTTCCTTGCTGTGTTCACGGCTTTCCTACACCCGTGTCACCAAGATTGGACACATGTGCACACAAAAGTGCACACAAAGTGTCCAAAGTTTCCCACCTTAGGAAACATCTCGTGCCGGGAATAATTAACCATGATAATAGAGACTTGTGAAGTGCGTGAAAATTTACCTCGAGCAAGGAGCGCCTTGCCTGAGTAATTGTTTAAACTTTTTGCCCTGGGTAAAATGACGTAAACCTATGATTTTTTAAAACCTCATTGTGTAAACCCCTGATACGTGTCTAATACGTTACATAATCGGGAAAGCCTAAAATACTGGTGCCAAGCGATAACGCATTAAATGTGTGGCATGGCGTTGTATTGAAAACAAAACGAATGCTCTCATGATTTCACTCTTATAAACATTGACGTATGGGTCGGAGTCGTTGATTAAGGAGAACTCCAGCATATTGCCTGCTTTGCGTTTTCATTGCAAACACTGGCGTCTCTTGGTGCAATTTTGACTCCCATTGGTCTGACTCTAAGCCTGAGTCACGTTGTAAACAAAGACAAGACGACGTACCCACGCGGAGTTTAATTAGCATATCATTGTTCCCAAGTTAAACCACAGAACTCGATATCTAACATCGAAGTTCTTGTTTCACGTCACTGCTCCATAGGTATAAAATATACGGGTGATTTGGGTTCGAAACCTTATCCCCAAACCTGGACCGTACGTCATCGACATAGCCTCTAAAAGGCCCCGAGGATGACTGGGGATAATAGTAGAAATTGGCCAAATAGATCAAGGATTGAATAGTATGCTAAGGGAGTCGGCTACGGAGAGAGGGTTCAACTTGCAAGCAAATATTCTCACTGTAGCCGGCGAAGTTAGTTTATCATCGACCATTCGCGATCTTCTGGAGTTGATTTGAATCTGTGCTTTTATGAAATAGTCATTTGCCCGTTGCAAAAATAAACACCGATTTGATGTGTATTGTGCTGTCTGGGCTTTTGTTTCTATGACAAGGGCGACAAAAAACTGAACGTAAATCTTATTTTTCTGTATTAATTTTCTGTACCGACTGTGATGTTCGTTCAAGTCACATGAATCTAGACTGCTATGTGTATCACTTTGATTAATAGAAAGATTAACTACGTCACACGCGAACTATTATCGACATAGGTCCGTGTCTCCGTAAAACCAAGGAGGTAAAACACACACACATACATGTAACATGTTCACCTTGCACTGAATGGCGTCCATTGCCTTTTAGTAAATGTTGTTTTGGAACATGACATGTTATATATTTGACTTGATGTATTCTAATTTCCTCGCCGGTTATATCGTCGATAGAACGATTTACTTGCAACTTTTACTGTTAACCTACTAATTTATCAGGCTGTCGTCATTATTCATAAGACACGGCCGCATGTTTTAACACCGTCCTTGGCAGGTATTGTTAATCTGTGAAAAACTAGTAATCAGGCTGCTCAAATCTGAATGTATGCAATAGACATACACGGTGTTTCACAAGTAATTATGTCTGTGTCAATGCAAATTCTAGTAAAAAAAGGGACATCCAATAGTATTTCTCGGTTAGCACGTGGTTTAAAAAGCAGGGACCAATCAAGGTTCTTGTCACCATTTTCAAATCTTTCAGTTTGTATTTGAGATGTGCAGATGTGTGTTGTTGCTATCTCTGTGTCTGGATACTAGCGTGGGTTATTTGACTCCTGCCTGGGATTATTTTGAGCCTGGTTTCTATTCTACGACAAGACTGATGCACGGCGATTGAACACAGAACATCGCGACAGGAAGCTACCTTTGTGACTTCCTTGTAAAGCCACGGAGGTTATGTGGACAAATGACCCTTGGTGAAGCAAGACAGTCCGGACTTTTGACTACGGCTTCGCCCCGGACTTTTCTACCCGTGTCGGATGAAGAATGTGGACATTGCAGCGGCGTGTCTGGATACAGTTAAGCAACAAGCGACGAGTCATACGGACCGTGCGGCTAGGTTTTAGCCTGACACTACTGCGCCACTGGACAGTTCAGCCTGACTACCTCAGTTCGATGAAAACGATGACTTTCTGCCTCTAGAGGGCAGCAGTTAGACAGAATTTTAGACAACAACATTTGAAATCCATGTAGAATTCGAACTTATCAATGCATGTAGCTGTTAACCTAATAGATTTGTTAGAGTTTTGTACATGTTTCGAAATAATGTTAAATGTATCTGCATTCTTTTGTTAATTTTCATTCAGACACTTCGTACGTTTTCACCTTTTGTCTTGGTATTGTTAGCTTAGTCTGTGTGTAACTGTGAACGTTTTAAAAGACTGCATGTGTAAATGTAAATGTATGTAATTGAGAGAATGTATCGGCTGGAATGTATTGGTTGTTGTTTATCTCTAATTAAGTGAATAAAATGTCAATCTTTACGAACAATGATTCCGTGTGCTTTCGTTATGACAAGGTGGTATAAGGCAGGGGGCTGGGAGGGGGCAGGGGGGTGTCGGGGGGGTGGGGTTCCGGGCGTAGTAGCATAGCAACGACGCTACTTTCAATGACAAAAGGTGTTTTGAAGGAGTACCCGGATGTGTCTGGACGGGCCGCGTGGTTAGACCAACTGGGGAGATAATTAGGTGATAATTACGCGATAATTACTGCTAAATTATGCACCACTCGTTGGCACACAAAGGCCGACACATGTAATTTCCACACATGTCCACACGTTTACACACTTGTGCGCACAGGTTTTCATCGAAGGACACAAAGTGTACACGCAAATGGTCCGTTTACACAGATGTGCATAGGTTCCCCAAAAGGGACACATCGCATTTTCACTGTGGGAACTCATTGAAACCCGTGGAAATTAGGAATTTCCTAGCAGGTATACACAGGTTTTCAACGCGGAAATCTGTCTGTTCAAGCAGTGCAGACAAGAATCAGACAGACAGAGGCCTAGCCAGACAGGAAGCCAGTCAGAGAATCAGAGAGAGGGTCAGACAGACGGAAAACCAGACAGTCGGAGACCCAGATAGACAGGGAGCCAGACAGAAAATCAGACAGAGGGTCTGACAGACGGAAAACCAGACAGACAGAGACCTAGTCAGACAGGAAGCCAGACAGAGAATCAGACAGAGGGTCTGACAGACGGAAAACCAGACAGCAAGAGACCTAGTCAGACATACAAAAGGGACTGCCCAACAAAGAGTAAGGCAGAGGATAAACAGACAAAAACCAGCCAGCCAGAGACCTAGCCAGACAGGGAGCCAGACAGAGAATCACACAGAGGGTCAGACAGACGGAAAACCAGACAGAAAGAGACCTAGTCAGACAGACAAAGGGCCTGCCCCACAAAGAGCCAGACAGAGGATAAACAGACAAAAATCAGACAGACAGAGACCTAGCCAGACAAGGAGCCAGTCAGAGAATCACACAGAGGGTCAGACGGACGGAAAACAAGACAGACAGAGGCCTAGACATACAGGGAGTCAGACAGACAAAGGGCCTTTCCCATAAAGAGCCAGAATGAGGATAAACAGACAAAAATCAGACACAGAGACCTAGCCAGAGAGGAAGCCAGTCAGAGAATCAGACAGAGGGTCAGACAGACGGAAAACCAGACAGTCAGAGACCTAGACAGACAGGGAGCCAGACAGACAATCAGACAGAGGGTCTGACAGACGGAAAACCAGACAGCCAGAGACCTAGTCGGACAGACAAAGGGCCTGCCCAACAAAGAGCCAGACAGAGGATAAACAGACAAAAATCAGACAGACAGAGACCTAGCCAGACAAGGAGCCAGTCAGAGAATCAGACAGAGGGTCAGACGGACGGAAAACAAGACAGCCAGAGGCCTAGACATACAGGGAGTCAGACAGACAAAGGGCCTTTCCCACAAAGAGCCAGAATGAGGATAAACAGACAAAAATCAGACACCAAGACCTAGCCAGAGAGGAAGCCAGTCAGAGAATCAGACAGAGGGTCAGACAGACGGAAAACCAGACAGTCAGAGACCTAGACAGACAGGGAGCCAGACAGAGAATCAGACAGAGGGTCAGACAGACGGAAAACCAGACAGCCAGAGACCTAGTCAGACAGACAAAGGGCCTGCCCCACAAAGAGCCAGACAGAGGATAAACAGACAAAAATAAGACAGACAGAAACCTAGTGAGACAGTGGGCCAGACAGAGAATCAGACAGAGGGTCAGACAGACGGAAAACCAGACAGCCAGAGACCTAGACAGACAGGGAGCCAGACAGAGAATCAGACAGAGGGTCTGACAGACGGAAAACCAGACAGACATAGACCTAGTTGGACAAACAAAGGGCCTGCCCAACAAAGAGCCAGACAGAGGATAAACAGACAAAAATCAGACAGACAGAGACCTAGCCAGACAAGAAGCCAGTTAGAGAATCAGACAGAGGGTCAGACAGACGGAAAATCAGACAGCCAGAGACCTAGTCAGACAGGAAGCAAGTCAGAGAATCAGACAGAGGGTCAGACAGACGGAAAACCAGACAGCCAGAGACCTAGTCAGAAAGGGAGCCAGACAGAGAATCAGACAGAGGGTCAGACAGACGGAAAACCAGACAGCCAAAGACCTAGTCAGACAGACAAAGGGCCTGTCCCACAAAGTGTCAGACAGAGGATAAACAGACAAACACCGGACACCCAGAGACCTAGCCAGACAGGAAGCCAGTCAGAGAATCAGACAGAGGGTCAGACAGACATAAAACCAGACAGCCAGAGACCTAGACAGACAGGGAGCCAGACAGAGAATCAGAAAGAGGGTCAGACAGACGGAAAACCAGACAGCCAGAGACCAAGTCAGACAGACAATGGGTCTGCCCCACAAAGAGCCAGACAGAGGATAAACAGACAAAAATCATGCGGACAGAGACCTAGCCAGACAGGAAGCCAGTCAGAGAATCAGACAGAGGGTCAGATAGACGGAACACCAGACAGACAGAAACCTAGACAGACAAAGAGCCAGACAGAGAATCAGACATAGGGTCAGACAGACGGAAAACCAGACAGCCAGAGACCTAGTCAAACAGGGAGCCAGACAGAGAATCAGACAGAGGGTCTGACAGACGGAAAACCAGACAGCCAAAGACCTAGTCAGACAGACAAAGGGCCTGCCCCACAAAGAGCCAGACAGAGGATAAACAGACAAAAATCAGACAGACAGAGACCTAGCAAGACAGGGAGCCAGTCAGAGAATCAGACAGAGGGTCATACAGACGGAAAACAAGACAGCCAGAGGCCTAGACATACAGGGAGTCAGACAGACAAAGGGCCTGCCACACAAAGAGCCAGAAAGAGTATAAACAGACAAAAATCAGACACAGAGACCTAGCCAGAGAGGAAGCCAGTCAGAGAATCAGACAGAGTGTCAGACAGACGGAAAACCAGACAGTCAGAGACCTAGACAGACAGGGAGCCAGACAGAGAATCAGACAGAGGGTCTGACAGACGGAAAACCAGACAGACAGAGACCCAGTCGGACAGACAAAGGGCCTGCCCAACAAAGAGCCAGACAGAGGATAAACAGACAAAAACCAGACAGACAGAGACCTAGCCAGACAAGAAGCCAGTTAGAGAATCAGACAGACGGCCAGACAGACGGAAAACCAGACAGCCATAAGACCTAGTCAGACAGGAAGCAAGTCAGAGAATAAGACAGAGGGTCAGACAGACGGAAAACCAGACAGCCAGAGACCTAGTCAAACAGGGAGCCAGACAGAGAATCAGACAGAGGGTCAGACAGACGGAAAAGCAGACAGCCAAAGACCTAGTCAGACAGACAAAGGGCCTGCCCCACAAAGAGCCAGACAGAGGATAAACAGACAAGAATCAGACAGACAGAGGCCTAGCCAGACAGGAAGCCAGTCAGAGAATCAGATAGAGGGTCAGACAGACGGAAAACCAGACAGTCGGAGACCTAGATAGACAGGGAGCCAGACAGAAAATCAGACAGAGGGTCTGACAGACGGAAAACCAGACAGACAGAGACCTAGTCAGACAAGAAGCCAGACAGAGAATCAGACAGAGGGTCTGACAGACGGAAAACCAGACAGCAAGAGACCTAGTCAGACATACAAAAGGGACTGCCCAACAAAGAGTAAGGCAGAGGATAAACAGACAAAAACCAGACAGCCAGAGACCTAGCCAGACAGGGAGCCAGACAGAGAATCACACAGAGGGTCAGACAGACGGAAAAGCAGACAGCCAGAGACCTAGTCAGACAGACAAAGGGCCTGCCCCACAAAGAGCCAGACAGAGGATAAACAGACAAAAATCAGACAGACAGAGACCTAGCCAGACAAGGAGCCAGTCAGAGAATCAGACAGAGGGTCAGACAGACGGAAAACAAGAAAGACAGAGGCCTAGACATACAGGGAGTCAGACAGACAAAGGGCCTTTCCCACAAAGAGCCAGAATGAGGATTAACAGACAAAAATCAGACAGACAGAGACCTAGCCAGACAAGAAGCCAGTTAGAGAATCAGACAGAGGGTCAGACAGACGGAAAATCAGACAGCCAGAGACCTAGTCAGACAGGAAGCAAGTCAGAGAATCAGACAGAGGGTCAAACAGACGGAAAACCAGACAGCCAGAGACCTAGTCAGAAAGGGAGCCAGACAGAGAATCAGACAGAGGGTCAGACAGACGGAAAACCAGACAGCCAAAGACCTAGTCAGACAGACAAAGGGCCTGTCCCACAAAGTGTCAGACAGAGGATAAACAGACAAACACCGGACACCCAGAGACCTAGCCAGACAGGAAGCCAGTCAGAGAATCAGACAGAGGGTCAGACAGACATAAAACCAGACAGCCAGAGACCTAGACAGACAGGGAGCCAGACAGAGAATCAGAAAGAGGGTCAGACAGACGGAAAACCAGACAGCCAGAGACCAAGTCAGACAGACAATGGGTCTGCCCGACAAAGAGCCAGACAGAGGATAAACAGACAAAAATCATGCGGACAGAGACCTAGCCAGACAGGAAGCCAGTCAGAGAATCAGACAGAGGGTCAGATAGACGGAACACCAGACAGACAGAAACCTAGACAGACAAAGAGCCAGACAGAGAATCAGACATAGGGTCAGACAGACGGAAAACCAGACAGCCAGAGACCTAGTCAAACAGGGAGCCAGACAGAGAATCAGACAGAGGGTCTGACAGACGGAAAACCAGACAGCCAAAGACCTAGTCAGACAGACAAAGGGCCTGCCCCACAAAGAGCCAGACAGAGGATAAACAGACAAAAATCAGACAGACAGAGACCTAGCAAGACAGGGAGCCAGTCAGAGAATCAGACAGAGGGTCATACAGACGGAAAACAAGACAGCCAGAGGCCTAGACATACAGGGAGTCAGACAGACAAAGGGCCTGCCCCACAAAGAGCCAGAAAGAGTATAAACAGACAAAAATCAGACACAGAGACCTAGCCAGAGAGGAAGCCAGTCAGAGAATCAGACAGAGTGTCAGACAGACGGAAAACCAGACAGTCAGAAACCTAGACAGACAGGGAGCCAGACAGAGAATCAGACAGAGGGTCTGACAGACGGAAAACCAGACAGACAGAGACCCAGTCGGACAGACAAAGGGCCTGCCCAACAAAGAGCCAGACAGAGGATAAAAAGACAAAAATCAGACAGACAGAGACCTAGCCAGACAAGAAGCCAGTTAGAGAATCAGACAGACGGTCAGACAGACGGAAAACCAGACAGCCATAAGACCTAGTCAGACAGGAAGCAAGTCAGAGAATAAGACAGAGGGTCAGACAGACGGAAAACCAGACAGCCAGAGACCTAGTCAAACAGGGAGCCAGACAGAAAATCAGACAGAGGGTCAGACAGACGGAAAAGCAGACAGCCAAAGACCTAGTCAGACAGACAAAGGGCCTGCCCCACAAAGAGCCAGACAGAGGATAAACAGACAAGAATCAGACAGACAGAGGCCTAGCCAGACAGGAAGCCAGTCAGAGAATCAGAGAGAGGGTCAGACAGACGGAAAACTAGACAGTCGGAGACCTAGATAGACAGGGAGCCAGACAGAAAATCAGACAGAGGGTCTGACAGACGGAAAACCAGACAGACAGAGACCTAGTCAGACAGGAAGCCAGACAGAGAATCAGACAGAGGGTCTGACAGACGGAAAACCAGACAGCAAGAGACCTAGTCAGACATACAAAAGGGACTGCCCAACAAAGAGTAAGGCAGAGGATAAACAGACAAAAACCAGACAGCCAGAGACCTAGCCAGACAGGGAGCCAGACAGAGAATCACACAGAGGGTCAGACAGACGGAAAACCAGACAGCCAGAGACCTAGTCAGACAGACAAAGGGCCTGCCCCAAAAAGAGCCAGACAGAGGATAAACAGACAAAAATCAGACAGACAGAGACCTAGCCAGACAAGGAGCCAGTCAGAGAATCAGACAGAGGGTCAGACAGACGGAAAACAAGACAGACAGAGGCCTAGACATACAGGGAGTCAGACAGACAAAGGGCCTTTCCCACAAAGAGCCAGAATGAGGATAAACAGACAAAAATCAGACACAGAGACCTAGCCAGAGAGGAAGCCAGTCAGAGAATCAGACAGATGGTCAGACAGACGGAAAACCAGACAGTCAGAGACCTAGACAGACAGGGACCCAGACAGAGAATCAGACAGAGGGTCTGACAGACGGAAAACCAGACAGCCAGAGACCTAGTCGGACAGACAAAGGGCCTGCCCAACAAAGAGCCAGACAGAGGATAAACAGACAAAAATCAGACAGACAGAGACCTAGCCAGACAAGGAGCCAGTCAGAGAATCAGACAGAGGGTCAGACAGACGGAAAACAAGACAGACAGAGGCCTAGACATACAGGGAGTCAGACAGACAAAGGGCCTTTCCCACAAAGAGCCAGAATGAGGATAAACAGACAAAAATCAGACACCAAGACCTAGCCAGAGAGGAAGCCAGTCAGAGAATCAGACAGAGGGTCAGACAGACGGAAAACCAGACAGTCAGAGACCTAGACAGACAGGGAGCCAGACAGAAACTCAGTCAGAGGGTCTGGCAGACGGACAACCAGACAGACAGAGACCTAGTCGGACAGACAAAGGGCCTGCCCCACAAAGAGCCATACAAAAATCAGACAGACAGAGACCTAGCCAGACAGGAAGCCAGTCAGAGAATCAGACAGAGGGTCAGACAGACGGAAAACCAGACAGCCAGAGACCAAGTCAGACAGGGAGCCAGACAGAAAATCAGACAGAGTCAGACAGACGGAAAACCAGACAGACAGAGACCTAGTCGGACAGACAAAAGACGTGCCAAACAAGAGCTAGACAGAGGATAAACAGACAAAAATCAGACAGACAGAGACCTAGCCAGACAGGGATCCAGACAGAGAATCGGACAGAGGGTCAAACAGACGGAAAACCAGACAGCCAAAGACCTAGTCAGACAGGGAGCCAAACAGAGAATCAGACAGAGGGTCAGACAGACGGAAAACCAGACAGTCAGAGACCTAGACAGACAGGGAACCAGGCAGAGAATCAGACAGAGGGTCAGACAGACGGAAAACCATACTGCCAGAGACCTTGACAGACAGGGAGCCAGACAGAGAATCAGACAGAGAGTCAGACAGACGGAAAACCAGACAGCCAGAGACCTAGTCAGACAGGAAGCCAGACAGAGAATCAGACAGAAGGTCAGACAGACGGAAAACCAGACAGCTAGAGACCTAGTCAGACAGGGAACTAGACAGAGAATCAGATAGAGGGTCAGACAGACGGAAAACCAGACAGTCAGAGACCTAGACAGACAGGGAACCAGACAGAGAATCAGACAGAGGATCTGACAGACGGAAAACCAGACAGACAGAGACCTAGTCAAACAGACAAAGGGCCTGCCCGACAAAGAGCCAGACAGAGGATAAACAGACAAAAATCAGACAGACAGAGACCTAGCCAGACAGGAAGCCAGTCAGAAAATCAGACAGAGGGTCAGACAGACGGAAAACCAGACAGCTAGAGACCTAGTCAGACAGGGAACTAGACAGAGAATCAGATAGAGGGTCAGACAGACGGAAAAACAGACAGTCAGAGACCTAGACAGACAGGGAACCAGACAGAAAATCAGAAAAAAGGGTCTGACAGACGGAAAACCAGACAGCCAGAGACCTAGTCGGACAGACAAAGGGCCTGCCCAACAAAGAGCCAGACAGAGGATAAACAGACAAAAATCAGACAGACAGAGACCTAGCCAGACAAGGAGCCAGTCAGAGAATCAGACAGAGGGTCAGACGGACGGAAAACAAGACAGCCAGAGGCCTAGACATACAGGGAGTCAGACAGACAAAGGGCCTTTCCCACAAAGAGCCAGAATGAGGATAAACAGACAAAAATCAGACACCAAGACCTAGCCAGAGAGGAAGTCAGTCAGAGAATCAGACAGAGGGTCAGACAGACGGAAAACCAGACAGTCAGAGACCTAGACAGACAGGGAGCCAGACAGAGAATCAGACAGAGGGTCAGACAGACGGAAAACCAGACAGCCAGAGACCTAGTCAGACAGACAAAGGGCCTGCCCGACAAAGAGCCAGACAGAGGATAAACAGACAAAAATAAGACAGACAGAAACCTAGTGAGACAGTGGGCCAGACAGAGAATCAGACAGAGGGTCAGACAGACGGAAAACCAGACAGCCAGAGACCTAGACAGACAGGGAGCCAGACAGAGAATCAGACAGAGGGTCTGACAGACGGAAAACCAGACAGACATAGACCTAGTTGGACAAACAAAGGGCCTGCCCAACAAAGAGCCAGACAGAGGATAAACAGACAAAAATCAGACAGACAGAGACCTAGCCAGACAAGAAGCCAGTTAGAGAATCAGACAGAGGGTCAGACAGACGGAAAATCAGACAGCCAGAGACCTAGTCAGACAGGAAGCAAGTCAGAGAATCAGACAGAGGGTCAGACAGACGGAAAACCAGACAGCCAGAGACCTAGTCAGTAAGGGAGCCAGACAGAGAATCAGACAGAGGGTCAGACAGACGGAAAACCAGACAGCCAAAGACCTAGTCAGACAGACAAAGGGCCTGTCCCACAAAGTGTCAGACAGAGGATAAACAGACAAACACCGGACACCCAGAGACCTAGCCAGACAGGAAGCCAGTCAGAGAATCAGACAGAGGGTCAGACAGACATAAAACCAGACAGCCAGAGACCTAGACAGACAGGGAGCCAGACAGAGAATCAGAAAGAGGGTCAGACAGACGGAAAACCAGACAGCCAGAGACCAAGTCAGACAGACAATGGGTCTGCCCCACAAAGAGCCAGACAGAGGATAAACAGACAAAAATCATGCGGACAGAGACCTAGCCAGACAGGAAGCCAGTCAGAGAATCAGACAGAGGGTCAGATAGACGGAACACCAGAAAGACAGAAACCTAGACAGACAAAGAGCCAGACAGAGAATCAGACATAGGGTCAGACAGACGGAAAACCAGACAGCCAGAGACCTAGTCAAACAGGGAGCCAGACAGAGAATCAGACAGAGGGTCTGACAGACGGAAAACCAGACAGCCAAAGACCTAGTCAGACAGACAAAGGGCCTGCCCCACAAAGAGCCAGACAGAGGATAAACAGACAAAAATCAGACAGACAGAGACCTAGCAAGACAGGGAGCCAGTCAGAGAATCAGACAGAGGGTCATACAGACGGAAAACAAGACAGCCAGAGGCCTAGACATACAGGGAGTCAGACAGACAAAGGGCCTGCCACACAAAGAGCCAGAAAGAGTATAAACAGACAAAAATCAGACACAGAGACCTAGCCAGAGAGGAAGCCAGTCAGAGAATCAGACAGAGTGTCAGACAGACGGAAAACCAGACAGTCAGAGACCTAGACAGACAGGGAGCCAGACAGAGAATCAGACAGAGGGTCTGACAAACGGAAAACCAGACAGACAGAGACCCAGTCGGACAGACAAAGGGCCTGCCCAACAAAGAGCCAGACAGAGGATAAACAGACAAAAACCAGACAGACAGAGACCTAGCCAGACAAGAAGCCAGTTAGAGAATCAGACAGACGGCCAGACAGACGGAAAACCAGACAGCCATAAGACCTAGTCAGACAGGAAGCAAGTCAGAGAATAAGACAGAGGGTCAGACAGACGGAAAACCAGACAGCCAGAGACCTAGTCAAACAGGGAGCCAGACAGAGAATCAGACAGAGGGTCAGACAGACGGAAAAGCAGACAGCCAAAGACCTAGTCAGACAGACAAAGGGCCTGCCCCACAAAGAGCCAGACAGAGGATAAACAGACAAGAATCAGACAGACAGAGGCCTAGCCAGACAGGAAGCCAGTCAGAGAATCAGATAGAGGGTCAGACAGACGGAAAACCAGACAGTCGGAGACCTAGATAGACAGGGAGCCAGACAGAAAATCAGACAGAGGGTCTGACAGACGGAAAACCAGACAGACAGAGACCTAGTCAGACAGGAAGCCAGACAGAGAATCAGACAGAGGGTCTGACAGACGGAAAACCAGACAGCAAGAGACCTAGTCAGACATACAAAAGGGACTGCCCAACAAAGAGTAAGGCAGAGGATAAACAGACAAAAACCAGACAGCCAGAGACCTAGCCAGACAGGGAGCCAGACAGAGAATCACACAGAGGGTCAGACAGACGGAAAAGCAGACAGCCAGAGACCTAGTCAGACAGACAAAGGGCCTGCCCCACAAAGAGCCAGACAGAGGATAAACAGACAAAAATCAGACAGACAGAGACCTAGCCAGACAAGGAGCCAGTCAGAGAATCAGACAGAGGGTCAGACAGACGGAAAACAAGACAGACAGAGGCCTAGACATACAGGGAGTCAGACAGACAAAGGGCCTTTCCCACAAAGAGCCAGAATGAGGATAAACAGACAAAAATCAGACAGACAGAGACCTAGCCAGACAAGAAGCCAGTTAGAGAATCAGACAGAGGGTCAGACAGACGGAAAATCAGACAGCCAGAGACCTAGTCAGACAGGAAGCAAGTCAGAGAATCAGACAGAGGGTCAGACAGACGGAAAACCAGACAGCCAGAGACCTAGTCAGAAAGGGAGCCAGACAGAGAATCAGACAGAGGGTCAGACAGACGGAAAACCAGACAGCCAAAGACCTAGTCAGACAGACAAAGGGCCTGTCCCACAAAGTGTCAGACAGAGGATAAACAGACAAACACCGGACACCCAGAGACCTAGCCAGACAGGAAGCCAGTCAGAGAATCAGACAGAGGGTCAGACAGACATAAAACCAGACAGCCAGAGACCTAGACAGACAGGGAGCCAGACAGAGAATCAGAAAGAGGGTCAGACAGACGGAAAACCAGACAGCCAGAGACCAAGTCAGACAGACAATGGGTCTGCCCCACAAAGAGCCAGACAGAGGATAAACAGACAAAAATCATGCGGACAGAGACCTAGCCAGACAGGAAGCCAGTCAGAGAATCAGACAGAGGGTCAGATAGACGGAACACCAGACAGACAGAAACCTAGACAGACAAAGAGCCAGACAGAGAATCAGACATAGGGTCAGACAGACGGAAAACCAGACAGCCAGAGACCTAGTCAAACAGGAGGCCAGACAGAGAATCAGACAGAGGGTCTGACAGACGGAAAACCAGACAGCCAAAGACCTAGTCAGAAAGACAAAGGGCCTGCCGCACAAAGAGCCAGACAGAGGATAAACAGACAAAAATCAGACAGACAGAGACCTAGCAAGACAGGGAGCCAGTCAGAGAATCAGACAGAGGGTCATACAGACGGAAAACAAGACAGCCAGAGGCCTAGACATACAGGGAGTCAGACAGACAAAGGGCCTGCCCCACAAAGAGCCAGAAAGAGTATAAACAGACAAAAATCAGACACAGAGACCTAGCCAGAGAGGAAGCCAGTCAGAGAATCAGACAGAGTGTCAGACAGACGGAAAACCAGACAGTCAGAAACCTAGACAGACAGGGAGCCAGACAGAGAATCAGACAGAGGGTCTGACAGACGGAAAACCAGACAGACAGAGACCCAGTCGGACAGACAAAGGGCCTGCCCAACAAAGAGCCAGACAGAGGATAAAAAGACAAAAACCAGACAGACAGAGACCTAGCCAGACAAGAAGCCAGTTAGAGAATCAGACAGACGGTCAGACAGACGGAAAACCAGACAGCCATAAGACCTAGTCAGACAGGAAGCAAGTCAGAGAATAAGACAGAGGGTCAGACAGACGGAAAACCAGACAGCCAGAGACCTAGTCAAACAGGGAGCCAGACAGAAAATCAGACAGAGGGTCAGACAGACGGAAAAGCAGACAGCCAAAGACCTAGTCAGACAGACAAAGGGCCTGCCCCACAAAGAGCCAGACAGAGGATAAACAGACAAGAATCAGACAGACAGAGGCCTAGCCAGACAGGAAGCCAGTCAGAGAATCAGAGAGAGGGTCAGACAGACGGAAAACTAGACAGTCGGAGACCTAGATAGACAGGGAGCCAGACAGAAAATCAGACAGAGGGTCTGACAGACGGAAAACCAGACAGACAGAGACCTAGTCAGACAGGAAGCCAGACAGAGAATCAGACAGAGGGTCTGACAGACGGAAAACCAGACAGCAAGAGACCTAGTCAGACATACAAAAGGGACTGCCCAACAAAGAGTAAGGCAGAGGATAAACAGACAAAAACCAGACAGCCAGAGACCTAGCCAGACAGGGAGCCAGACAGAGAATCACACAGAGGGTCAGACAGACGGAAAACCAGACAGCCAGAGACCTAGTCAGACAGACAAAGGGCCTGCCCCAAAAAGACCCAGACAGAGGATAAACAGATAAAAATCAGACAGACAGAGACCTAGCCAGACAAGGAGCCAGTCAGAGAATCAGACAGAGGGTCAGACAGACGGAAAACAAGACAGACAGAGGCCTAGACATACAGGGAGTCAGACAGACAAAGGGCCTTTCCCACAAAGAGCCAGAATGAGGATGAACAGACAAAAATCAGACACAGAGACCTAGCCAGAGAGGAAGCCAGTCAGAGAATCAGACAGATGGTCAGACAGACGGAAAACCAGACAGTCAGAGACCTAGACAGACAGGGACCCAGACAGAGAATCAGACAGAGGGTCTGACAGACGGAAAACCAGACAGCCAGAGACCTAGTCGGACAGACAAAGGGCCTGCCCAACAAAGAGCCAGACAGAGGATAAACAGACAAAAATCAGACAGACAGAGACCTAGCCAGACAAGGAGCCAGTCAGAGAATCAGACAGAGGGTCAGACAGACGGAAAACAAGACAGACAGAGGCCTAGACATACAGGGAGTCAGACAGACAAAGGGCCTTTCCCACAAAGAGCCAGAATGAGGATAAACAGACAAAAATCAGACACCAAGACCTAGACAGAGAGGAAGCCAGTCAGAGAATCAGACAGAGGGTCAGACAGACGGAAAACCAGACAGTCAGAGACCTAGACAGACAGGGAGCCAGACAGAAACTCAGTCAGAGGGTCTGGCAGACGGACAACCAGACAGACAGAGACCTAGTCGGACAGACAAAGGGCCTGCCCCACAAAGAGCCATACAAAAATCAGACAGACAGAGACCTAGCCAGACAGGAAGCCAGTCAGAGAATCAGACAGAGGGTCAGACAGACGGAAAACCAGACAGCCAGAGACCAAGTCAGACAGGGAGCCAGACAGAAAATCAGACAGAGTCAGACAGACGGAAAACCAGACAGACAGAGACCTAGTCGGACAGACAAAAGACGTGCCCAACAAGAGCTAGACAGAGGATAAACAGACAAAAATCAGACAGACAGAGACCTAGCCAGACAGGGATCCAGACAGAGAATCGGACAGAGGGTCAAACAGACGGAAAACCAGACAGCCAAAGACCTAGTCAGACAGGGAGCCAAACAGAGAATCAGACAGAGGGTCAGACAGACGGAAAACCAGACAGTCAGAGACCTAGACAGACAAGGAACCAGGCAGAGAATCAGACAAAGGGTCAGACAGACGGAAAACCATACTGCCAGAGACCTTGACAGACAGGGAACCAGACAGAAAATCAGACAGAGGGTCAGACAGACGGAAAACCAGACAGCCAGAGACCTAGTCAGACAGGAAGCCAGACAGAGAATCAGACAGAAGGTCAGCATGACGGAAAACCAGACAGCCAGAGACCTAGTCAGACAGGAAGCAAGTCAGAGAATCAGACAGAGGGTCAGACAGACGGAAAAGCAGACAGTCAGAGACCTAGACGGACAGGGAACCAGACAGAGAATCAGACAAAGGGTCAGACAGACGGAAAACCAGACTGCCAGAGACCTAGTCGGACAGACAAAAGACGTGCCCAACAAGAGCCAGACAGAGGATAAACAGACAAAAATCAGACAGACAGAGACCTAGCCAGACAAGGAGCCAGTCAGGGAATCAGACAGAGGGTCAGACAGACGGAAAACCAGACAGTCAGAGACCTAGACAGACAGGGAACCAGACAGAGAATCAGACAAAGGGTCAGACAGACGGAAAACCAGACTGTCAGAGACCTTGACAGACAGGGAGCCAGACAGAGAATCAGACAGAGGGTCAGACAGACGGAAAACCAGACAGCCAGAGACCAAGTCAGACAGGGAGCCAGACAGAAAATCAGACAGAGGGTCTGACAGACGGAAAACCAGACAGACAGAGACCTAGTCGGACAGACAAAAGACGTGCCCAACAAGAGCTAGACAGAGGATAAACAGACAAAAATCAGACAGACAGAGACCTAGCCAGACTGGGAGCCAGACAGAAAATCGGACAGAGGGTCAAACAGACGGAAAACCAGACAGCCAAAGACCTAGTCAGACAGGGAGCCAAACAGAGAATCATATAGAGGGTCAGACAGACGGAAAACCAGACAGTCAGAGACCTAGACAGACAGGGAACCAGACAGAGAATCAGACAGAGGGTCAGACAGACGGAAAACCATACTGCCAGAGACCTTGACAGACAGGGAGCCAGTCAGAGAATCAGACAGAGGGTCAGACAGACGGAAAACCAGACAGCCAGAGAACTAGTCAGACAGGAAGCCAGACAGAAAATCAGACAGAAGGTCAGACAGACGGAAAACCAGACAGCCAGAGACCTAGTCAGACAGGGAACCAGACAGAGAATCAGATAGAGGGTCAGACAGACGGAAAACCAGACAGCTAGAGACCTAGTCAGACAGGGAACTAGACAGAGAATCAGTTAGAGGGTCAGACAGACGGAAAACCAGACAGTCAGAGACCTAGACAGACAGGGAACCAGACAGAGAATCAGAGAGAGGGTCAGACAGACGGAAAACCAGACTGCCAGAGACCTTGACAGACAGGGAGCCAGACAGAGAATCAGACAGAGGGTCTGACAGACGGAAAACCAGACAGACAGAGACCTAGTCGGACAGACAAAGGGCCTGCTCGACAAAGAGCCAGACAGAGGATAAACAGACAAAAATCAGACAGACAGAGACCTAGCCAGACAGGAAGCCAGTCAGAAAATCAGACAGAGGGTCAGACAGACGGAAAACCAGACAGCCAGAGACCTAGACAGACAGGGAGCCAGACAGAGAATCAGACAGAGGGTCTGACAGACGGAAAACCAGACAGCCAGAGACCTAGTCGGACAGACAAAGGGCCTGCCCAACAAAAAGCCAGACAGAGGATAAACAGACAAAAATCAGACAGAGAGAGACCTAGCCAGACAAGAAGCAAGTCAGAGAATCAGACAGAGGGTCAGACAGACGGAAAACCAGACAGTCAGAGACCTAGTCAGACTGGAAGCCAGACAGAGAATCAGACAGAGGGTCTGACAGACGGAAAACCAGACAGCAAGAGACCTAGTCAGACATACAAAAGGGACTGCCCAACAAAGAGTAAGGCAGAGGATAAACAGACAAAAACCAGACAGCCAGAGACCTAGCCAGACAGGGAGCCAGACAAAGAATCACACAGAGGGTCAGACAGACGGAAAACCAGACAGCCAGAGACCTAGTCAGACAGACAAAGGGCCTGCCCCACAAAGAGCCAGACAGAGGATAAACAGACAAAAATCAGACAGACAGAGACCTAGCCAGACAAGGAGCCAGTCAGAGAATCAGACAGAGGGTCAGACAGACGGAAAACAAGACAGACAGAGGCCTAGACATACAGGGAGTCAGACAGACAAAGGGCCTTTCCCACAAAGAGCCAGAATGAGGATAAACAGACAAAAATCAGACACAGAGACCTAGCCAGAGAGGAAGCCAGTCAGAGAATCAGAAGAGGGTCAGACAGACGGAAAACCAGACAGTCAGAGACCTAGACAGACAGGGAGCCAGACAGAGAATCAGACAGAGGGTCTGACAGACGGAAAACCAGACAGCCAGAGACCTAGTCGGACAGACAAAGGGCCTGCCCAACAAAGAGCCAGACAGAGGATAAACAGACAAAAATCAGACAGACAGAGACCTAGCCAGACAAGGAGCCAGTCAGAGAATCAGACAGAGGGTCAGACAGACGGAAAACAAGACAGCCAGAGGCCTAGACATACAGGGAGTCAGACAGACAAAGGGCCTTTCCCACAAAAAGCCAGAATGAGGATAAACAGACAAAAATCAGACACCAAGACCTAGCCAGAGAGGAAGCCAGTCAGAGAATCAGACAGAGGGTCAGACAGACGGAAAACCAGACAGTCAGAGACCTAGACAGACAGGGAGCCAGACAGAAACTCAGTCAGAGGGTCTGGCAGACGGACAACCAGACAGACAGAGACCTAGTCGGACAGACAAAGGGCCTGCCCCACAAAGAGCCATACAAAAATCAGACAGACAGAGACCTAGCCAGACAGGAAGCCAGTCAGAGAATCAGACAGAGGGTCAGACAGACGGAAAACCAGACAGCCAGAGACCAAGTCAGACAGGGAGCCAGACAGAAAATCAGACAGAGTCAGACAGATGGAAAACCAGACAGACAGAGACCTAGTCGGACAGACAAAAGACGTGCCCAACAAGAGCTAGACAGAGGATAAACAGACAAAAATCAGACAGACAGAGACCTAGCCAGACAGGGATCCAGACAGAGAATCGGACAGAGGGTCAAACAGACGGAAAACCAGACAGCCAAAGACCTAGTCAGACAGGGAGCCAAACAGAGAATCAGACAGAGGGTCAGACAGACGGAAAACCAGACAGTCAGAGACCTAGACAGACAGGGAACCAGACAGAGAATCAGACAGAGGGTCAGACAGACGGAAAACCATACTGCCAGAGACCTAGACAGACAGGGAACCAGACAGAGAATCAGACAGAGGGTCTGACAGACGGAAAACCAGACAGACAGAGACCTAGTCGGACAGACAAAGGGCCTGCCCGACAAAGAGCCAGACAGAGGATAAACAGACAAAAATCAGACAGACAGAGACCTAGCCAGACAGGAAGCCAGTCAGAAAATCAGACAGAGGGTCAGACAGACGGAAAACCAGACAGCTAGAGACCTAGTCAGACAGGGAACTAGACAGAGAATCAGATAGAGGGTCAGACAGACGGAAAACCAGACAGTCAGAGACCTAGACAGACAGGGAACCAGACAGAGAATCAGACAGAGGGTCTGATAGACGGAAAACCAGACAGACAGAGACCTAGTCGGACAGACAAAGGGCCTGCCCGACAAAGAGCCAGACAGAGGATAAACAGACAAAAATCAGACAGACAGAGACCTAGCCAGACAGGAAGCCAGTCAGAAAATCAGACAGAGGGTCAGACAGACGGAAAACCAGACAGCCAGAGACCTAGTCAGACAGAGGGACAGTCAGGAAATCAGACAGAGAGTCAGACAGACGGAAAACCAGACAGCCAGAGACCTAGTCAGACAGGAAGCCAGACAGAGAATCAGACAGAAGGTCAGACAGACGGAAAACCAGACAGACGGAGACCTAGTCAGACAGGAAGCCAGACAGAGAATCAGACAGAGGGTCTGACAGACGGAAAACCAGACAGCAAGAGACCTAGTCAGACATACAAAAGGGACTGCCCAACAAAGAGTAAGGCAGAGGATAAACAGACAAAAACCAGACAGCCAGAGACCTAGCCAGACAGGGAGCCAGACAGAGAATCACATAGAGGGTCAGACAGACGGAAAACCAGACAGCCAGAGACCTAGTCAGACAGACAAAGGGCCTTTCCCACAAAGAGCCAGAATGAGGATAAACAGACAAAAATCAGACACAGAGACCTGGCCAGAGAGGAAGACAGTCAGAGAATCAGACAGAGGGTCAGACAGACGGAAAACCAGACAGTCAGAGACCTAGACAGACAGGGAGCCAAACAGAGAATCAGACAGAGGGTCTGACAGACGGAAAACCAGAAAGACAGAGACCTAGTCGGACAGACAAAGGGCCTACCCAACAAAGAGCCAGACAGAGGATAAACAGACAAAAATCAGACAGACAGAGACCTAGCCAGACAAGGAGCCAGTCAGAGAATCAGACAGAGGGTCAGACAGACGGAAAACAAGACAGCCAGAGGCCTAGACATACAAGGAGTCAGACAGACAAAGGGCCTTTCCCACAAAGAGCCAGAATGAGGATAAACAGACAAAAATCAGACACCAAGACCTAGCCAGAGAGGAAGCCAGTCAGAGAATCAGACAGAGGGTCAGACAGACGGAAAACCAGACAGTCAGAGACCTAGACAGACAGGGAGCCAGACAGAAACTCAGTCAGAGGGTCTGGCAGACGGACAACCAGACAGACAGAGACCTAGTCGGACAGACAAAGGGCCTGCCCCACAAAGAGCCATACAAAAATCAGACAGACAGAGACCTAGCCAGACAGGAAGCCAGTCAGAGAATCAGACAGAGGGTCAGACAGACGGAAAACCAGACAGCCAGAGACCAAGTCAGACAGGGAGCCAGACAGAAAATCAGACAGAGTCAGACAGACGGAAAAGCAGACAGACAGAGACCTAGTCGGACGGACAAAAGACGTGCCCAACAAGAGCTAGACAGAGGATAAACAGACAAAAATCAGACAGACAGAGACCTAGCCAGACTGGGAGCCAGACAGAAAATCGGACAGAGGGTCAAACAGACGGAAAACCAGACAGCCAAAGACCTAGTCAGACAGGGAGCCAAACAGAGAATCAGACAGAGGGTCAGACAGACGGAAAACCAGACAGTCAGAGACCTAGACAGACAGGGAACCAGACAGAGAATCAGACAGAGGGTCAGACAGACGGAAAACCATACTGCCAGAGACCTTGACAGACAGGGAGCCAGTCAGAGAATCAGACAGAGGGTCAGACAGACGGAAAACCAGACAGCCAGAGACCTAGTCAGACAGGAAGCCAGACAGAAAATCAGACAGAAGGTCAGACAGACGGAAAACCAGACAGCCAGAGACCTAGTCAGACAGGGAACCAGACAGAGAATCAGATAGAGGGTCAGACAGACGGAAAACCAGACAGCTAGAGACCTAGTCAGACAGGGAACTAGACAGAGAATCAGATAGAGGGTCAGACAGACGGAAAACCAGACAGTCAGAGACCTAGACAGACAGTGAACCAGACAGAGAATCAGACAGTGGGTCAGACAGACGGAAAACCAGACTGCCAGAGACCTTGACAGACAGGAAGCCAGACAGAGAATCAGACAGAGGGTCTGACAGACGGAAAACCAGACAGACAGAGACCTAGTCGGACAGACAAAGGGCCTGCTCGACAAAGAGCCAGACAGAGGATAAACAGACAAAAATCAGACAGACAGAGACCTAGCCAGACAGGAAGCCAGTCAGAAAATCAGACAGAGGGTCAGACAGACGGAAAACCAGACAGCCAGAGACCTAGTCAGACAGAGGGACAGACAGGAAATCAGACAGAGAGTCAGACAGACGGAAAACCAGACAGACAGAGACCTAGTCGGACAGACAAAGGACCTGCCCCAACAAGAGCCAGACAGAGGATAAATAGACAAAAATAAGACAGACAGAGACCTAGTCAGACAGGGAGCCTGACAGAGAATCAGACAGAGGGTCAGACAGACGGAAAACCAGACAGCCAGAGACCTAGTCAGACAGGAAGCCAGACAGAAAATCAGACAGAAGGTCAGACAGACGGAAAACCAGACAGCCAGAGACCTAGTCAGACAGGGAACCAGACAGAGAATCAGATAGAGGGTCAGACAGACGGAAAACCAGACAGCTAGAGACCTAGTCAGACAGGGAACTAGACAGAGAATCAGATAGAGGGTCAGACAGACGGAAAACCAGACAGTCAGAGACCTAGACAGACAGGGAACCAGACAGAGAATCAGACAGAGGGTTAGACAGACGGAAAACCAGACTGCCAGAGACCTTGACAGACAGGGAGCCAGACAGAGAATCAAACAGAGGGTCTGACAGACGGAAAACCAGACAGACAGAGACCTAGTCGGACAGACAAAGGGCCTGCTCGACAAAGAGCCAGACAGAGGATAAACAGACAAAAATCAGACAGACAGAGACCTAGCCAGACAGGAAGCCAGTCAGAAAATCAGACAGAGGGTCAGACAGACGGAAAACCAGACAGCCAGAGACCTAGTCAGACAGAGGGACAGACAGGAAATCAGACAGAGAGTCAGACAGACGGAAAACCAGACAGACAGAGACCTAGTCGGACAGACAAAGGACCTGCCCCAACAAGAGCCAGACAGAGGATAAATAGACAAAAATAAGACAGACAGAGACCTAGTCAGACAGGGAGCCTGACAGAGAATCAGACAGAGGGTCAGACAGACGGAAAACAAGACAGCCAGAGACCTAGACAGACAGGGAGCCAGACAGAGAATCAGACAGAGGGTCTGACAGACGGAAAACCAGACAGCCAGAGACCTAGTCGGACAGACAAAGGGCCTGCCCAACAAAGAGCCAGACGGAGGATAAACAGACTAAAATAAGACAGCTAGAGACCTAGTCAGACAGGGATCCAGACAGAGAATCAGATAGAGGGTCAGACAGACGGAAAACCAGACAGCCAGAGACCTAGTCAGACAGGGAGCCAGACAGAGAATCAGACAGAGGGTCTGACCGACGGAAAACCAGACAGACAGAGACCTAGTCGGACAGACAAAGGGCCTGCCCAACAAAAAGCCAGACAGAGGATAAACAGACAAAAATCAGACAGAGAGAGACCTAGCCAGACAAGAAGCAAGTCAGAGAATCAGACAGAGGGTCAGACAGACGGAAAACCAGACAGTCAGAGACCTAGTCAGACAGGAAGCAAGTCAGAGAATCAGACAGAGGGTCAGACAGACGGAAAACCAGACAGCCAGAGACCTAGTCAGACTGGGAGCCAGACAGAGAATCAGACAGAGGGTCATACATACGGAAAACAAGACAGCCAAAGACCTAGTCAGACAGACAAAGGGCCTGCCCCACAAAGAGCCAGACAGGATATACAGACAATAATCAGACAGACAGAGACTTAGCCAGATAGGAAGCCAGTCAGAGAATCAGACAGAGGGTCAGACACACGGTAAACCAGACAGCCAGGAGCCTAGACATACAGGGAGTCAGACAGAGAATCAGACAAAGGGTCAGACAGACGGAAAACCAGACTGCCAGAGACCTAGTCAGACAGGGAGCCAGACAGAGATTCAGACAGAGGGTCAGACAGACGGAAAACCAGACAGCCAGAGACCTAGTAAGACATACAAAGGGACTGTCCCACAAAGTGTTAGACAGAGGATAAACAGACAAACACCGGACACCCAGAGACCTAGCCAGACAGGAAGCCAGTCAGAGAATCAGACAGAGGGTCAGACAGACGGAAAACCAGACAGCCAGAGACCTAGACAGACAGGGAGCCAGACAGAGAATCAGAAAGAGGGTCAGACAGACGGAAAACCAGACAGCCAGAGACCAAGTCAGACAGACAATGGGTCTGCCCCACAAAGAGCCAGACAGAGGATAAACAGACAAAAATCATGCGGACAGAGACCTAGCCAGACAGGAAGCCAGTCAGAGAATCAGACAGAGGGTCAGATAGACGGAACACCAGACAGACAGAAACCTAGACAGACAAAGAGCCAGACAGAGAATCAGACATAGGGTCAGACAGACGGAAAACCAGACAGCCAGAGACCTAGTCAAACAGGGAGCCAGACAGAGAATCAGACAGAGGGTCTGACAGACGGAAAACCAGACAGCCAAAGACCTAGTCAGACAGACAAAGGGCCTGCCCCACAAAGAGCCAGACAGAGGATAAACAGACAAAAATCAGACAGACAGAGACCTAGCCAGACAGGGAGCCAGTCAGAGAATCAGACAGAGGGTCAGACAGACGGAAAACAAGACAGCCAGAGGCCTAGACATACAGGGAGTCATACAGACAAAGGGCCTGCCCCACAAAGAGCCAGAAAGAGGATAAACAGACAAAAATCAGACACAGAGACCTAGCCAGAGAGGAAGCCAGTCAGAGAATCAGACAGAGTGTCAGACAGACGGAAAACCAGACAGTCAGAGACCTAGACAGACAGGAAGCCAGACAGAGAATCAGACAGAGGGTCTGACAGACGGAAAACCAGACAGACAGAGACCCAGTCGCACAGACAAAGGGCCTGCCCAACAAAGAGCCAGACAGAGGATAAACAGACAAAAACCAGACAGACAGAGACCTAGCCAGACAAGAAGCCAGTTAGAGAATAAGACAGACGGTCAGACAGACGGAAAACCAGACAGCCATAAGACCTAGTCAGACAGACAAAGGGCCTGCCCCACAAAGAGCCAGACAGAGGATAAACAGACAAGAATCAGACAGACAGAGGCCTAGCCAGACAGGAAGCCAGTCAGAGAATCAGACAGAGGGTCAGACAGACGGAAAACCAGACAGTCGGAGACCTAGATAGACAGGGAGCCAGACAGAAAATCAGACAGAGGGTCTGACAGACGGAAAACCAGACAGACAGAGACCTAGTCAGACAGGAAGCCAGACAGAGAATCAGACAGAGGGTCTGACAGACGGAAAACCAGACAGCCAAAGACCTAGTCAGACAGACAAAGGGCTTGCCCCACAAAGAGCCAGACAGAGGATAAACAGACAAGAATCAGACAGACAGAGGCCTAGCCAGACAGGAAGCCAGTCAGAGAATCAGACAGAGGGTCAGACAGACGGAAAACCAGACAGTCGGAGACCTAGATAGACAGGGAGCCAGACAGAAAATCAGACAGAGGGTCTGACAGACGGAAAACCAGACAGACAGAGACCTAGTCAGACAGGAAGCCAGACAGAGAATCAGACAGAGGGTCTGACAGACGGAAAACCAGACAGCAAGAGACCTAGTCAGACATACAAAAGGGACTGCCCAACAAAGAGTAAGGCAGAGGATAAACAGACAAAAACCAGACAGCCAGAGACCTAGCCAGACAGGGAGCCAGACAGAGAATCACACAGAGGGTCAGACAGACGGAAAACCAGACAGCCAGAGACCTAGTCAGACAGACAAAGGGCCTGCCCCACAAAGAGCCAGACAGAGGATAAACAGACAAAAATCAGACAGACAGAGACCTAGCCAGACAAGGAGCCAGTCAGAGAATCAGACAGAGGGTCAGACAGACGGAAAACAAGACGGACAGAGGCCTAGACATACAGGGAGTCAGACAGACAAAGGGCCTTTCCCACAAAGAGCCAGAATGAGGATAAACAGACAAAAATCAGACACAGAGACCTAGCCAGAGAGGAAGCCAGTCAGAGAATCAGACAGAGGGTCAGACAGACGGAAAACCAGACAGCCAGAGACCTAGTCAGACAGACAAAGGGCCTGCCCCACAAAGAGCCAGACAGAGGATAAACAGACAAAAATCAGACAGACAGAGACCTAGCCAGACAAGGAGCCAGTCAGAGAATCAGACAGAGGGTCAGACAGACGGAAAACAAGACAGACAGAGGCCTAGACATACAGGGAGTCAGACAGACAAAGGGCCTTTCCCACAAAGAGCCAGAATGAGGATAAACAGACAAAAATCAGACACAGAGACCTAACCAGAGAGGAAGCCAGTCAGAGAATCAGACAGAGGGTCTGACAGACGGAAAACCAGACAGCCAGAGACCTAGTCGGACAGACAAAGGGCCTGCCCAACAAAGAGCCAGACAGAGGATAAACAGACAAAAATCAGACAGACAGAGACCTAGCCAGACAAGGAGCCAGTCAGAGAATCAGACAGAGGGTCAGACAGACGGAAAACAAGACAGCCAGAGGCCTAGACATACAGGGAGTCAGACAGACAAAGGGCCTTTCCCACAAAGAGCCAGAATGAGGATAAACAGACAAAAATCAGACACCAAGACCTAGCCAGAGAGGAAGCCAGTCAGAGAATCAGACAGAGGGTCAGACAGACGGAAAACCAGACAGTCAGAGACCTAGACAGACAGGGATCCAGACAGAAAATCAGTCAGAGGGTCTGGCAGACGGACAACCAGACAGACAGAGACCTAGTCGGACAGACAAAGGGCCTGCCCCACAAAGAGCCATACAAAAATCAGACAGACAGAGACCTAGCCAGACAGGAAGCCAGTCAGAGAATCAGACAGAGGGTCAGACAGACGGAAAACCAGACAGCCAGAGACCAAGTCAGACAGGGAGCCAGACAGAAAATCAGACAGAGTCAGACAGACGGAAAACCAGACAGACAGAGACCTAGTCGGACAGACAAAAGACGTGCCCAACAAGAGCTAGACAGAGGATAAACAGACAAAAATCAGACAGACAGAGACCTAGCCAGACAGGGATCCAGACAGAGAATCGGACAGAGGGTCAAACAGACGGAAAACCAGACAGCCAAAGACCTAGTCAGACAGGGAGCCAAACAGAGAATCAGACAGAGGGTCAGACAGACGGAAAACCAGACAGTCAGAGACCTAGACAGACAAGGAACCAGGCAGAGAATCAGACAAAGGGTCAGACAGACGGAAAACCATACTGCCAGAGACCTTGACAGACAGGGAGCCAGACAGAAAATCAGACAGAGGGTCAGACAGACGGAAAACCAGACAGCCAGAGACCTAGTCAGACAGGAAGCCAGACAGAGAATCAGACAGAAGGTCAGACTGACGGAAAACCAGACAGCCAGAGACCTAGTCAGACAGGAAGCAAGTCAGAGAATCAGACAGAGGGTCAGACAGACGGAAAAGCAGACAGTCAGAGACCTAGACGGACAGGGAACCAGACAGAGAATCAGACAAAGGGTCAGACAGACGGAAAACCAGACTGCCAGAGACCTAGTCGGACAGACAAAAGACGTGCCCAACAAGAGCCAGACAGAGGATAAACAGACAAAAATCAGACAGACAGAGACCTAGCCAGACAAGGAGCCAGTCAGAGAATCAGACAGAGGGTCAGACAGACGGAAAACCAGACAGTCAGAGACCTAGACAGACAGGGAACCAGACAGAGAATCAGACAAAGGGTCAGACAGACGGAAAACCAGACTGCCAGAGACCTTGACAGACAGGGAGCCAGACAGAGAATCAGACAGAGGGTCTGACAGACGGAAAACCAGACAGACAGAGACCTAGTCGGACAGACAAAGGGCCTGCCCGACAAAGAGCCAGACAGAGGATAAACAGACAAAAATCAGACAGACAGAGACCTAGCCAGACAGGAAGCCAGTCAGAAAATCAGACAGAGGGTCAGACAGACGGAAAACCAGACAGCCAGAGACCTAGTCAGACAGAGGGACAGACAGGAAATCAGACAGAGAGTCAGACAGACGGAAAACCAGACAGACAGAGACCTAGTCGGACAGACAAAGGACCTGCCCCAACAAGAGCCAGACAGAGGATAAATAGACAAAAATAAGACAGACAGAGACCTAGTCAGACAGGGAGCCTGACAGAGAATCAGATAGAGGGTCAGACAGACGGAAAACCAGACAGCCAGAGACCTAGACAGACAGGGAGCCAGACAGAGAATCAGACAGAGGGTCTGACAGACGGAAAACCAGACAGCCAGAGACCTAGTCGGACAGACAAAGGGCCTGCCCCACAAAGAGCCAGACGGAGGATAAACAGACTAAAATAAGACAGCTAGAGACCTAGTCAGACAGGGAGCCAGACAGAGAATCAGATAGAGGGTCAGACAGACGGAAAACCAGACAGCCAGAGACCTAGTCAGACAGGGAGCCAGACAGAGAATCAGACAGAGGGTCTGACCGACGGAAAACCAGACAGACAGAGACCTAGTCGGACAAACAAAGGGCCTGCCCAACAAAGAGCCAGACAGAGGATAAACAGACAAAAATCAGACAGAGAGAGACCTAGCCAGACAAGAAGCAAGTCAGAGAATCAGACAGAGGGTCAGACAGACGGAAAACCAGACAGTCAGAGACCTAGTCAGACAGGAAGCAAGTCAGAGAATCAGACAGAGGGTCAGACAGACGGAAAACCAGACAGCCAAAGACCTGGTCAGACAGACAAAGGGCCTGCCCCACAAAGAGCCAGACAGAGGATAAACAGACAAAAATAAGACAGACAGAAACCTAGTGAGACAGTGAGCCAGACAGAGAATCAGACAGAGGGTCAGACAGACGGAAAACCAGACAGCCAGAGACCTAGACAGAAAGGGAGCCAGACAGAGAATCAGACAGAGGGTCTGACAGACGGAAAACCAGACAGCCAGAGACCTAGTCAGACAGACAAAGGGCCTGCCCCACAAAGAGCCAGACAGAGGATAAACAGACAAAAATCAGACAGACAGAGGCCTAGCCAGACAAGAAGCAAGTCAGAGAATCAGACAGAGAGTCAGACAGACGGAAAACAAGACAGACAGAGGCCTAGACATACAGGGAGTCAGACAGACAAAGGGCCTTTCCCACAAAGAGCCAGAATGAGGATAAACAGACAAAAATCAGACACAGAGACCTAGCCAGAGAGGAAGCCAGTCAGAGAATCAGACAGAGGGTCAGACAGACGGAAAACCAGACAGTCAGAGACCTAGACAGACAGGGAGCCAGACAGAGAATCAGACAGAGGGTCTGACAGACGGAAAACCAGACAGCCAGAGACCTAGTCGGACAGACAAAGGGCCTGCCCAACAAAGAGCCAGACAGAGGATAAACAGACAAAAATCAGACAGACAGAGACCTAGCCAGACAAGGAGCCAGTCAGAGAATCAGACAGAGGGTCAGACAGACGGAAAACAAGACAGCAAGAGGCCTAGACATACAGGGAGTCAGACAGACAAAGGGCCTTTCCCACAAAGAGCCAGAATGAGGATAAACAGACAAAAATCAGACACCAAGACCTAGCCAGAGAGGAAGCCAGTCAGAGAATCAGACAGAGGGTCAGACAGACGGAAAACCAGACAGTCAGAGACCTAGTCAGACAGGGAGCCAGACAGAAAATCAGACAGTGGGTCAGACAGACGGAAAACCAGAAAGACAGAGACCTAGTCGGACAGACAAAGGACCTGCCCCAACAATAGCCAGACAGAGGATAAACAGACAAAAATCAGACAGACAGAGACCTAGCCAGACAGGGAGCCAGTCAGAGAATCAGACAGAGGGTCAGACAGACGCAAAACCAGATAGCTAGAGACCTAGTCAGACAGGGAACCAGACAGAGAATCAGATAGAGGGTCAGACAGACGGAAAACCAGACAGTCAGAGACCTAGACAGACAGGGAACCAGACAGAGAATCAGACAGAGGGTCAGACTGACGGAAAACCAGACTGCCAGAGACCTTGACATACAGGGAGCCGGACAGAAAATCAGACATAGGGTCAGACAGACGGAAAACCAGACAGTCAGAAACCTAGTCAGACAGGGAGCCAGACAGAGAATCACTCAGAAGGTCAGACAGACGGAAAACCAGACAGCTAGAGACCTAGTCAGACAGGGAACCAGACAGAGAATCAGATAGAGTGTCAGACAGACGGAAAACCAGACAGCTAGAGACCTAGTCAGACAGGGAACCAGACAGAGAATCAGATAGAGGGTCAGACAGACGGAAAACCAGACAGTCAGAGACCTAGACAGACAGGGAACCAGACAGAGAATCAGATAGAGGGTCAGACAGACGGAAAACCAGACAGTCAGAGACCTAGACAGACAGGGAACCAGACAGAGAATCAGACAGAGGGTCAGACAGACGGAAAACCAGACTGCCAGAGACCTTGACAGACAGGGAGCCAGACAGAGGATCAGACAGAGGGTCAGACAGACGGAAAACCAGACAGCCAGAGACCTAGTCAGACAGGGAGCCAGACAGAGAATCAGACAGAAGGTCAGACAGACGGTAAACCAGACAGTTAGACACGTAGTCAGACAGGGAGCCAGACAGAGAATCAGACAGAGGGTCAGACAGACGGAAAACCAGACAGCCAAAGACCTAGTCAGACAGACAAAGGGCCTGTCCCACAAAGAGCCAGACAGAGGATAAACAGACAAAAATCAGACAGACAGAGGCCTAGCCAGACAGGAAGCCAGTCAGAGAGTCAGACAGAGGGTCAGACAGACGGAAAACCAGACAGTCAGAGACCTAGACAGACAGGGAGCCAGACAGAAAATCAGACAGAGGGTCTGACAGACGGACAACCAGACAGCCAGAGTCCTAGACCTACAGGGAGTCAGACAGAGAATCAGACAGAGGGTCAGACAGACGGAAAACCAGACAGTCAGAGACCTAGACAGACAGGGAGCCAGACAGAAAATCAGACAGAGGGTCTGACAGACGGACAACCAAACAGCCAGAGTCCTAGACCTACAGGGAGTCGGACAGAAAATCAGACAGTGAGTCAGACAGACGGACAACCAGACAGACAGAGACCTAGTCGGACAAACAAAGGGCCTGCCCCACAAAGAGCCATAAAAAAATCAGACAGACAGAGACCTAGCAAGACAGGAAGCCAGTCAGAGAATCAGACAGAGGGTCAGACAGACGGAAAACCAGACAGCCAGAGACCAAGTCAGACAGGGAGCCAGACAGAAAATCAGACAGAGTCAGACAGACGGAAAACCAGAAAGACAGAGACCTAGTCGGACAGACAAAAGACGTGCCCAACAAGAGCTAGAAAGAGGATAAACAGACAAAAATCAGACAGAGACCTAGCCAGACAGGGATCGAGACAGAGAATCGGACAGAGGGTCAAACAGACGGAAAACCAGACAGCCAAAGACCTAGTCAGACAGGGAGCCAAACAGAGAATCAGACAGAGGGTCAGACAGACGGAAAACCAGACAGTCAGAGACCTAGACAGACAGGGAACCAGGCAGAGAATCAGACAGAGGGTCAGACAGACGGAAAACCATTCTGCCAGAGACCTTGACAGACAGGGAGCCAGACAGAGAATCAGACAGAGCGTCTGACAGACGGAAAACCAGACAGACAGAGACCTAGTCGGACAGACAAAGGGCCTGCCCGACAATGAGCCAGACAGAGGATAAACAGACAAAAATCAGATAGACAGAGACCTAGCCAGACAGGAAGCCAGTCAGAAAATCAGACAGAGGGTCAGACAGACGGAAAACCAGACAGCCAGAGACCTAGTCAGACAGAGGGACAGACAGGAAATCAGACAGAGAGTCAGACTGACGGAAAACCAGACAGACAGAGACCAAGTCGGACAAACAAAGGACCTGCCCCAACAAGAGCCAGACAGAGGATAAATAGACAAAAATAAGACAGACAGAGACCTAGTCAGACAGGGAGCCTGACAGAGAATCAGATAGAGGGTCAGACAGACGGAAAACCAGACAGCCAGAGACCTAGACAGACAGGGAGCCAGACAGAGAATCAGACAGAGGGTCTGACAGACGGAAAACCAGACAGCCAGAGACCTAGTCGGACAGACAAAGGGCCTGCCCCACAAAGAGCCAGACGGAGGAGAAACAGACTAATATAAGACAGCTAGAGACCTAGTCAGACAGGGAGCCAGACAGAGAATCAGATAGAGGGTCAGACAGACGGAAAACCAGACAGCCAGAGACCTAGTCAGACAGAGAGCCAGACAGAGAATCAGACAGAGGGTCTGACCGACGGAAAACCAGACAGACAGAGACCTAGTCGGACAGACAAAGGGCCTGCCCAACAAAGAGCCAGACAGAGGATAAACAGACAAAAATCAGACAGAGAGAGACCTAGCCAGACAAGAAGCAAGTCAGAGAATCAGACAGAGGGTCAGACAGACGGAAAACCAGACAGTCAGAGACCTAGTCAGACAGGAAGCAAGTCAGAGAATCAGACAGAGGGTCAGACAGACGGAAAACCAGACAGCCAGAGACCTAGTCAGACTGGGAGCCAGACAGAGAATCAGACAGAGGGTCATACATACGGAAAACAAGACAGCCAAAGACCTAGTCAGACAGACAAAGGGCCTGCCCCACAAAGAGCCAGACAGGATATACAGACAATAATCAGACAGACAGAGACTTAGCCAGATAGGAAGCCAGTAAGAGAATCAGACAGAGGGTCAGACACACGGTAAACCAGACAGCCAGGAGCCTAGACATACAGGGAGTCAGACAGAGAATCAGACAGAGGGTCAGACAGACGGAAAACCAGACTGCCAGAGACCTAGTCAGACAGGGAGCCAGACAGAGATTCAGACAGAGGGTCAGACAGACGGAAAACCAGACAGCCAGAGACCTAGTAAGACATACAAAGGGACTGTCCCACAAAGTGTCAGACAGAGGATAAACAGACAAACACCGGACACCCAGAGACCTAGCCAGACAGGAAGCCAGTCAGAGAATCAGACAGAGGGTCAGACAGACGGAAAACCAGACAGCCAGAGACCTAGACAGACAGGGAGCCAGACAGAGAATCAGAAAGAGGGTCAGACAGACGGAAAACCAGACAGCCAGAGACCAAGTCAGACTGACAATGGGTCTGCCCCACAAAGAGCCAGACAGAGGATAAACAGACAAAAATCATGCGGACAGAGACCTAGCCAGACAGGAAGCCAGTCAGAGAATAAGACAGAGGGTCAGATAGACGGAACACCAGACAGATAGAAACCTAGACAGACAAAGAGCCAGACAGAGAATCAGACATAGGGTCAGACAGACGGAAAACCAGACAGCCAGAGACCTAGTCAAACAGGGAGCCAGACAGAGAATCAGACAGAGGGTCTGACAGACGGAAAACCAGACAGCCAGAGACCAAGTCAGACAGACAAAGGGCCTGCCCCACAAAGAGCCAGACAGAGGATAAACAGACAAAAATCATGCGGACAGAGACCTAGCCAGACAGGAAGCCAGTCAGAGAATAAGACAGAGGGTCAGATAGACGGAAAACCAGACAGCCAGAGACCTAGACAGACAGGGAGCCAGACAGAGAATCAGAAAGAGGGTCAGACAGACGGAAAACCAGACAGCCAGAGACCAAGTCAGACAGACAATGGGTCTGCCCCACAAAGAGCCAGACAGAGGATAAACAGACAAAAATCAGACAGACAGAGACCTAGCCAGACAGGGAGCCAGTCAGAGAATCAGACAGAGGGTCAGACAGACGGAAAACAAGACAGCCAGAGGCCTAGACATACAGGGAGTCAGACAGACAAAGGACCTGCCCCACAAAGAGCCAGAAAGAGGATAAACAGACAAAAATCAGACACAGAGACCTAGCCAGAGAGGAAGCCAGTCAGAGAATCAGACAGAGTGTCAGACAGACGGAAAACCAGACAGTCAGAGACCTAGACAGACAGGGAGCCAGACAGAGAATCAGAAAGAGGGTCTGACAGACGGAAAACCAGACAGACAGAGACCTAGTCAGACAGACAAAGGGCCTGTCCCACAAAGAGCCAGACAGAGGATAAACAGACAAAAATCAGACAGACAGAGGCCTAGCCAGACAGGAAGCCAGTCAGAGAGTCAGACAGAGGGTCAGACAGACGGAAAACCAGACAGTCAGAGACCTAGACAGACAGGGAGCCAGACAGAAAATCAGACAGAGGGTCTGACAGACGGACAACCAGACAGCTAGAGTCCTAGACCTACAGGGAGTCGGACAGAGAATCAGACAGAGGGTCAGACAGACGGAAAACCAGACAGTCAGAGACCTAGTCAGACAGGGAGCCAGACAGAAAATCAGACAGTGAGTCAGACAGACGGACAACCAGACAGACAGAGACCTAGTCGGACAAACAAAGGGCCTGCCCCACAAAGAGCCATAAAAAAATCAGACAGACAGAGACCTAGCCAGACAGGAAGCCAGTCAGAGAATCAGACAGAGGGTCAGACAGACGGAAAACCAGACAGCCAGAGACCAAGTCAGACAGGGAGCCAGACAGAAAATCAGACAGAGTCAGACAGACGGAAAACCAGACAGACAGAGACCTAGTCGGACAGAGAAAAGACGTGCCCAACAAGAGCTAGAAAGAGGATAAACAGACAAAAATCAGACAGAGACCTAGCCAGACAGGGATCCAGACAGAGAATCAGACAGAGGGTCAAACAGACGGAAAACCAGACAGCCAAAGACCTAGTCAGACAGGGAGCCAAACAGAGAATCAGACAGAGGGTCAGACAGACGGAAAACCAGACAGTCAGATACCTAGACAGACAGGGAACCAGGCAGAGAATCAGACAGAGGGTCAGACAGACGGAAAACCATACTGCCAGAGACCTTGACAGACAGGGAGCCAGACAAAAAATCAGACAGAGGGTCAGACAGACGGAAAACCAGACAGCCAGAGACCTAGTCAGACAGGAAGCCAGACAGAGAATCAGACAGAAGGTCAGATAGACGGAAAACCAGACAGCCAGAGACCTAGTCAGACAGATAACCAGACAGAGAATCAGATAGAGGGTCAAACAGACGGAAAACCAGACAGCTAGAGACCTAGTCAGACAGGGAACTAGACAGAGAATCAGATAGAGGGTCAGACAGACGGAAAACCAGACAGTCAGAGACCTAGACAGACAGGGAACCAGACAGAGAATCAGACAGAGCGTCAGACAGACGGAAAACCAGACTGCCAGAGACCTTGACAGACAGGGAGCCAGACAGAGAATCAGACAGAGCGTCTAACAGACGGAAAACCAGACAGACAGAGACCTAGTTGGACAGACAAAGGGCCTGCCCGACAAAGAGCCAGACAGAGGATAAACAGACAAAAATCAGATAGACAGAGACCTAGCCAGACAGGAAGCCAGTCAGAAAATCAGACAGAGGGTCAGACAGACGGAAAACCAGACAGCCAGAGACCTAGTCAGACAGAGGGACAGACAGGAAATCAGACAGAGAGTCAGACAGACGGAAAACCAGACAGACAGAGACCTAGTCGGACAGACAAAGGACCTGCCCCAACAAGAGCCAGACAGAGGATAAATAGACAAAAATAAGACAGACAGAGACCTAGTCAGACAGGGAGCCTGACAGAGAATCAGATAGAGGGTCAGACAGACGGAAAACCAGACAGCCAGAGACCTAGACAGACAGGGAGCCAGACAGAGAATCAGACAGAGGGTCTGACAGACGGAAAACCAGACAGCCAGAGACCTAGTCGGACAGACAAAGGGCCTGCCCCACAAAGAGCCAGACGGAGGATAAACAGACTAAAATAAGACAGCTAGAGACCTAGTCAGACAGGGAGCCAGACAGAGAATCAGATAGAGGGTCAGACAGACGGAAAACCAGACAGCCAGAGACCTAGTCAGACAGAGAGCCAGACAGAGAATCAGACAGAGGGTCTGACCGACGGAAAACCAGACAGACAGAGACCTAGTCGGACAGACAAAGGGCCTGCCCAACAAAGAGCCAGACAGAGGATAAACAGACAAAAATCAGACAGAGAGAGACCTAGCCAGACAAGAAGCAAGTCAGAGAATCAGACAGAGGGTCAGACAGACGGAAAACCAGACAGTCAGAGACCTAGTCAGACAGGAAGCAAGTCAGAGAATCAGACAGAGGGTCAGACAGACGGAAAACCAGACAGCCAGAGACCTAGTCAGACTGGGAGCCAGACAGAGAATCAGACAGAGGGTCATACATACGGAAAACAAGACAGCCAAAGACCTAGTCAGACAGACAAAGGGCCTGCCCCACAAAGAGCCAGACAGGATATACAGACAAAAATCAGACAGACAGAGACTTAGCCAGATAGGAAGCCAGTAAGAGAATCAGACAGAGGGTCAGACACACGGTAAACCAGACAGCCAGGAGCCTAGACATACAGGGAGTCAGACAGAGAATCAGACAGAGGGTCTGACAGACGGAAAACCAGACAGACAGAGACCCAGTCGGACAGACAAAGGGCCTGCCCAACAAAGAGCCAGACAGAGGATAAACAGACAAAAACCAGACAGACAGAGACCTAGCCAGACAAGAAGCCAGTTAGAGAATCAGACAGACGGTCAGACAGACGGAAAACCAGACAGCCATAAGACCTAGTCAGACAGGAAGCAAGTCAGAGAATAAGACAGAGGGTCAGACAGACGGAAAACCAGACAGCCAGAGACCTAGTCAAACAGGGAGCCAGACATAGAATCAGATAGAGGGTCAGACAGACGTAAAAGCAGACAGCCAAAGACCTAGTCAGACAGACAAAGGGCCTGCCCCACAAAGAGCCAGACAGAGGATAAACAGACAAGAATCAGAGGCCTAGCCAGACAGGAAGCCAGTCAGAGAATCAGACAGAGGGTCAGACAGACGTAAACCAGACAGTCGGAGACCTAGATACACAGGGAGCCAGACAGAAAATCAGACAGAGGGTCTGACAGACGGAAAACCAGACAGACAGAGACCTAGTCAGACAGGAAGCCAGACAGAGAATCAGACAGAGGGTCTGACAGACGGAAAACCAGACAGCCAGAGACCTAGTCAGACATACAAAAGGGACTGCCCAACAAAGAGTAAGGCAGAGGATAAACAGACAAAAACCAGACAGCCAGAGACCTAGCCAGACAGGGAGCCAGACAGAGAATCACACAGAGGGTCAGAAAGACGGAAAACCAGACAGCCAGAGACCTAGTCAGACAGACAAATGGCCTGCCCCACAAAGAGCCAGACAGAGGATAAACAGACAAAAATCAGACAGACAGAGACCTAGCCAGACAAGGAGCCAGTCAGAGAATCAGACAGAGGGTCAGACAGACGGAAAACCAGACAGCCAGAGACCTAGTCAGACAGGAAGCCAGACAGAGAATCAGACAGAAGGTCAGACAGACGGAAAACCAGACAGCCAGAGACCTAGTCAGACAGGGAACCAGACAGAGAATCAGATAGAGGGTCAGACAGACGGAAAACCAGACAGCTAGAGACCTAGTCAGACAGGGAACTAGACAGAGAATCAGATAGAGGGTCAGACAGACGGAAAACCAGACAGTCAGAGACCTAGACAGACAGGGAACCAGACAGAGAATCAGACAGAGGGTCAGACAGACGGAAAACCAGACTGCCAGAGACCTTGACAGACAGGGAGCCGGACAGAAAATCAGACAGAGGGTCAGACAGACGGAAAACCAGACAGCCAGAGACCTAGTCAGACAGGGAGCCAGACAGAGAATCAGACAGAAGATCAGACAGATGGGAAACCAGACAGCTAGAGACCTAGTCAGACAGGGAACCAGACAGAGAATCAGATAGAGGTTCAGACAGACGGAAAACCAGACATCTAGAGACCTAGTCAGACAGGAAATCAGATAGAGGGTCAGACAGACGGAAAAACAGACAGTCAGAGACCTAGACGGACAGGGAACCAGACAGAGAATCAGACAGAGGGTCAGACAGACGGACAACCAGACTGCTAGAGACCTAGTCAGACAGGGAACCAGTCAGAGAATCAGACAGAGTATCAGACAGATGGAAAACCAGACAGTCAGAGACCTAGACAGACAGGGAACCAGACAGAGAATCAGTCAGAGGGTCTGACAGACGGACAACCAGACAGACAGAGACCTAGTCGGACAGACAAAGGGCCTGCCCCACAAAGAGCCATACAAAAATCAGACAGACAGAGACCTAGCCAGACAGGAAGCCAGTCAGAGAATCAGACAGAGGGTCAGACAGACTGAAAACCAGACAGCCAGAGACCAAGTCAGACAGGGAGCCAGACAGAAAATCAGACAGAGAGTCAGACAGACGGAAAACCAGACAGACAGAGACCTAGTCGGACAGACAAAAGACCTGCCCAACAAGAGCTAGACAGAGGATAAACAGACAAAAATCAGACAGACAGAGACCTAGCCAGACAGGGAGCCAGTCAGAGAATCAGACAAAGGGTCAGACAGACGGAAAACCAGACAGCCAGAGACCTAGCCAGACAGGGATCCAGACAGAGAATCGGACAGAGGGTCCAACAGACGGAAAACCAGACAGCCAAAGACCTAGTCAGACAGGGAGCCAAACAGAGAATCAGACAGAGGGTCAGACAGACGGAAAACCAGACAGACAGAGACCTAGTCAGACAGGAAGCCAAACAGAGAATCAGACAGAGGGTCAGACAGACGGAAAACCAGACAGTCAGAGACCTAGACAGACAGGGAACCAGGCAGAGAATCAGACAGAGGGTCAGACAGACGGAAAACCATACTGCCAGAGACCTTGACAGACAGGGAGCCAGACAAAAAATCAGACAGAGGGTCAGACAGACGGAAAACCAGACAGCCAGAGACCTAGTCAGACAGGAAGCCAGACAGAGAATCAGACAGAAGGTCAGATAGACGGAAAACCAGACAGCCAGAGACCTAGTCAGACAGAGAACCAGACAGAGAATCAGATAGAGGGTCAAACAGACGGAAAACCAGACAGCTAGAGACCTAGTCAGACAGGGAACTAGACAGAGAATCAGATAGAGGGTCAGACAGACGGAAAACCAGACAGTCAGAGACCTAGACAGACAGGGAACCAGACAGAGAATCAGACAGAGCGTCAGACAGACGGAAAACCAGACTGCCAGAGACCTTGACAGACAGGGAGCCAGACAGAGAATCAGACAGAGCGTCTAACAGACGGAAAACCAGACAGACAGAGACCTAGTTGGACAGACAAAGGGCCTGCCCGACAAAGAGCCAGACAGAGGATAAACAGACAAAAATCAGATAGACAGAGACCTAGCCAGACAGGAAGCCAGTCAGAAAATCAGACAGAGGGTCAGACAGACGGAAAACCAGACAGCCAGAGACCTAGTCAGACAGAGGGACAGACAGGAAATCAGACAGAGAGTCAGACAGACGGAAAACCAGACAGACAGAGACCTAGTCGGACAGACAAAGGACCTGCCCCAACAAGAGCCAGACAGAGGATAAATAGACAAAAATAAGACAGACAGAGACCTAGTCAGACAGGGAGCCTGACAGAGAATCAGATAGAGGGTCAGACAGACGGAAAACCAGACAGCCAGAGACCTAGACAGACAGGGAGCCAGACAGAGAATCAGACAGAGGGTCTGACAGACGGAAAACCAGACAGCCAGAGACCTAGTCGGACAGACAAAGGGCCTGCCCCACAAAGAGCCAGACGGAGGATAAACAGACTAAAATAAGACAGCTAGAGACCTAGTCAGACAGGGAGCCAGACAGAGAATCAGATAGAGGGTCAGACAGACGGAAAACCAGACAGCCAGAGACCTAGTCAGACAGAGAGCCAGACAGAGAATCAGACAGAGGGTCTGACCGACGGAAAACCAGACAGACAGAGACCTAGTCGGACAGACAAAGGGCCTGCCCAACAAAGAGCCAGACAGAGGATAAACAGACAAAAATCAGACAGAGAGAGACCTAGCCAGACAAGAAGCAAGTCAGAGAATCAGACAGAGGGTCAGACAGACGGAAAACCAGACAGTCAGAGACCTAGTCAGACAGGAAGCAAGTCAGAGAATCAGACAGAGGGTCAGACAGACGGAAAACCAGACAGCCAGAGACCTAGTCAGACTGGGAGCCAGACAGAGAATCAGACAGAGGGTCATACATACGGAAAACAAGACAGCCAAAGACCTAGTCAGACAGACAAAGGGCCTGCCCCACAAAGAGCCAGACAGGATATACAGACAAAAATCAGACAGACAGAGACTTAGCCAGATAGGAAGCCAGTAAGAGAATCAGACAGAGGGTCAGACACACGGTAAACCAGACAGCCAGGAGCCTAGACATACAGGGAGTCAGACAGAGAATCAGACAGAGGGTCAGACAGACGGATAACCAGACTGCCAGAGACCTAGTCAGACAGGGAGCCAGACAGAGATTCAGACAGAGGGTCAGACAGACGGAAAACCAGACAGCCAGAGACCTAGTAAGACATACAAAGGGACTGTCCCACAAAGTGTCAGACAGAGGATAAACAGACAAACACCGGACACCCAGAGACCTAGCCAGACAGGAAGCCAGTCAGAGAATCAGACAGAGGGTCAGACAGACGGAAAACCAGACAGCCAGAGACCTAGGCAGACAGGGAGCCAGACAGAGAATCAGAAAGAGGGTCAGACAGACGGAAAACCAGACAGCCAGAGACCAAGTCAGACGGACAATGGGTCTGCCCCACAAAGAGCCAGACAGAGGATAAACAGACAAAAATCATGCGGACAGAGACCTAGCCAGACAGGAAGCCAGTCAGAGAATAAGACAGAGGGTCAGATAGACGGAACACCAGACAGATAGAAACCTAGACAGACAAAGAGCCAGACAGAGAATCAGACATAGGGTCAGACAGACGGAAAACCAGACAGCCAGAGACCTAGTCAAACAGGGAGCCAGACAGAGAATCAGACAGAGGGTCTGACAGACGGAAAACTAGACAGCCAGAGACCAAGTCAGACAGACAAAGGGCCTGCCCAACAAAGAGCCAGACAGAGGATAAACAGACAAAAATCATGCGGACAGAGACCTAGCCAGACAGGAAGCCAGTCAGAGAATAAGACAGAGGGTCAGATAGACGGAAAACCAGACAGCCAGAGACCTAGACAGACAGGGAGCCAGACAGAGAATCAGAAAGAGGGTCAGACAGACGGAAAACCAGACAGCCAGAGACCAAGTCAGACAGACAATGGGTCTGCCCCACAAAGAGCCAGACAGAGGATAAACAGACAAAAATCAGACAGACAGAGACCTAGCCAGACAGGGAGCCAGTCAGAGAATCAGACAGAGGGTCAGACAGACGGAAAACAAGACAGCCAGAGGCCTAGACATACAGGGAGTCAGACAGACAAAGGGCCTGCCCCACAAAGAGCCAGAAAGAGGATAAACAGACAAAAATCAGACACAGAGACCTAGCCAGAGAGGAAGCCAGTCAGAGAATCAGACAGAGTTTCAGACAGACGGAAAACCAGACAGTCAGAGACCTAGACAGACAGGGAGCCAGACAGAGAATCAGACAGAGGGTCTGACAGACGGAAAACCAGACAGACAGAGACCCAGTCGGACAGACAAAGGGCCTGCCCAACAAAGAGCCAGACAGAGGATAAACAGACAAAAACCAGACAGACAGAGACCTAGCCAGACAAGAAGCCAGTTAGAGAATCAGACAGACGGTCAGACAGACGGAAAACCAGACAGCCATAAGACCTAGTCAGACAGGAAGCAAGTCAGAGAATAAGACAGAGGGTCAGACAGACGGAAAACCAGACAGCCAGAGACCTAGTCAAACAGGGAGCCAGACAGAGAATCAGATAGAGGGTCAGACAGACGTAAAAGCAGACAGCCAAAGACCTAGTCAGACAGACAAAGGGCCTGCCCCACAAAGAGCCAGACAGAGGATAAACAGACAAGAATCAGACAGACAGAGGCCTAGCCAGACAGGAAGCCAGTCAGAGAATCAGACAGAGGGTCAGACAGACGTAAACCAGACAGTCGGAGACCTAGATACACAGGGAGCCAGACAGAAAATCAGACAGAGGGTCTGACAGACGGAAAACCAGACAGACAGAGACCTAGTCAGACAGGAAGCCAGACAGAGAATCAGACAGAGGGTCTGACAGACGGAAAACCAGACAGCCAGAGACCTAGTCAGACATACAAAAGGGACTGCCCAACAAAGAGTAAGGCAGAGGATAAACAGACAAAAACCAGACAGCCAGAGACCTAGCCAGACAGGGAGCCAGACAGAGAATCACACAGAGGGTCAGAAAGACGGAAAACCAGACAGCCAGAGACCTAGTCAGACAGACAAATGGCCTGCCCCACAAAGAGCCAGACAGAGGATAAACAGACAAAAATCAGACAGACAGAGACCTAGCCAGACAAGGAGCCAGTCAGAGAATCAGACAGAGGGTCAGACAGACGGAAAACCAGACAGCCAGAGACCTAGTCAGACAGGAAGCCAGACAGAGAATCAGACAGAAGGTCAGACAGACGGAAAACCAGACAGCCAGAGACCTAGTCAGACAGGGAACCAGACAGAGAATCAGATAGAGGGTCAGACAGACGGAAAACCAGACAGCTAGAGACCTAGTCAGACAGGGAACTAGACAGAGAATCAGATAGAGGGTCAGACAAACGGAAAACCAGACAGTCAGAGACCTAGACAGACAGGGAACCAGACAGAGAATCAGACAGAGGGTCAGACAGACGGAAAACCAGACTGCCAGAGACCTTGACAGACAGGGAGCCGGACAGAAAATCAGACAGAGGGTCAGACAGACGGAAAACCAGACAGCCAGAGACCTAGTCAGACAGGGAGCCAGACAGAGAATCAGACAGAAGATCAGACAGATGGGAAACCAGACAGCTAGAGACCTAGTCAGACAGGGAACCAGACAGAGAATCAGATAGAGGTTCAGACAGACGGAAAACCAGACATCTAGAGACCTAGTCAGACAGGAAATCAGATAGAGGGTCAGACAGACGGAAAAACAGACAGTCAGAGACCTAGACGGACAGGGAACCAGACAGAGAATCAGACAGAGGGTCAGACAGACGGACAACCAGACTGCTAGAGACCTAGTCAGACAGGGAACCAGTCAGAGAATCAGACAGAGTATCAGACAGATGGAAAACCAGACAGTCAGAGACCTAGACAGACAGGGAACCAGACAGAGAATCAGTCAGAGGGTCTGACAGACGGACAACCAGACAGACAGAGACCTAGTCGGACAGACAAAGGGCCTGCCCCACAAAGAGCCATACAAAAATCAGACAGACAGAGACCTAGCCAGACAGGAAGCCAGTCAGAGAATCAGACAGAGGGTCAGACAGACTGAAAACCAGACAGCCAGAGACCAAGTCAGACAGGGAGCCAGACAGAAAATCAGACAGAGAGTCAGACAGACGGAAAACCAGACAGACAGAGACCTAGTCGGACAGACAAAAGACCTGCCCAACAAGAGCTAGACAGAGGATAAACAGACAAAAATCAGACAGACAGAGACCTAGCCAGACAGGGAGCCAGTCAGAGAATCAGACAAAGGGTCAGACAGACGGAAAACCAGACAGACAGAGACCTAGTCAGACAGGGAACCAGACAGAGAATCAGACAGAGGGTCAGACAGACGGAAAACCAGACAGCTAGAGACCTAGTCAGACAGGGAACCAGACAGAGAATCAGATAGAGGGTCAGACAGACGGAAAACCAGACAGTCAGAGACCTAGACAGACAGGGAGCCAGACAGAGAATCAGACAGAGGGTCAGACAGACGGAAAACCAGACTGCCAGAGACCTTGACAGACAGGGAGCCAGACAGAAAATCAGACAGAGGGTCAGACAGACGGAAAACCAGACAGCCAGAGACCTAGTCAGACAGGGAGCCAGACAGAGAATCAGACAGAAGGTCAGACAGATGGAAAACCAGACAGCTTGAGACCTAGTCAGACAGGGAACCAGACAGAGAATCAGATAGAGGGTCAGACAGACGGAAAACCAGACAGCTAGAGACCTAGTCAGACAGGGAACCAGACAGAGAATCAGATAGAGGGTCAGACAGACGGAAAAACAGACGGTCAGAGACCTAGACAGACAGGGAACCAGACAGAGAATCAGACAGAGGGTCAGACAGACGGAAAACCAGACAGACAGAGACCTAGTCAGACAGGGAACCAGACAGAGAATCAGATAGAGGGTCAGACAGACGGAAAACCAGACAGCTAGAGACCTAGTCAGACAGGGAACCAGACAGAGAATCAGATAGAGGGTCAGACAGACGGAAAACCAGACAGTCAGAGACCTAGACAGACAGGGAACCAGACAGAGAATCAGACAGCGGGTTAGACAGACGGAAAACCAGACTGTCAGAGACCTTGACAGACAGGGAGCCAGACAGACAATCAGACAGAGTGTCAGACAGACGGAAAACCAGACAGTTAGATGAAAGCAATGCCGTTCGTCGGTGACCTTGTCTTCCTGCTATGATGACTCGAGTGATTCAGGCAAATCGGAGATGTTCCTCGACCAGAGATTTATTCATACGCAGATAGGTACACAGGACTGTTCAAACAGTGATAACGATAGTACGGACAGTTCTTCTCACTCTATGACAGGTTCACAATCGATTGGATGCCAGTGACAAAGAAACGTACGTTCCGAGGATCAAACTTCTGTAAGCTGCTGCTCCCGTTTCTCGGAGCGGCCCAAGTCAGCTAACAGAGTCTTTCCCAGAGAAAGCTTGTTTCCAAAAACTTCCTGCCGAAAACTTCCCGGTTTGAGAGTGTTTGTCTCTTTTATTTCCTAAGTTTTGGGAGTGGCCTTGATCCACATAAGGTTAAACGACGTCAAGATTCTCTACTCTTATTGGGTAGAAATATGTAAATTTGATTTAATAAGTTCTCAAGAAACTCCGGATCTTCAATGACAATTGAAAGACAGGCCGTGCAGTTCTACCAAATGACCAACTTAGTTTCGCATCAAAAGGCCCCTTGGTGTATGACCTCCAGGGTCAGTTCGGTGGGTTCACGAACTCTTGCCCCGGTCAAACACTTCTAACAATTTCCCTGGGCACTGTCCGCCAAAACTTCTTAACCAATCGAATAGTCGGATTCACTTGTCCAAAGTTTCTGGACTGTACCATCACAGAGTGAGGGAACGAATAACAGGGGTATTGTAACCTTATCGCATAGTACATCACAAAGGATGATCACCACTCATTCATTATACAATAGTTAACGTTGGAACAAGTACTCGCCATTCCTTCAAGTTCATCATAGTTCAGTTACATTAGAAACAGGGAAATCCCTTAGAAAGTCTAACATTGGAGTTGTCTATCTGTTATCATAGCAGTCTTCTATTCAGACGGCGAACGTGGTCATTAACAACATGTCAGCTACGCCTTCTCCGGTGACCGAGATATAGGACGTGGGTACCAGGGGTACACGTCAATCAACAGGAGCGAGTAGCCTCCATAGAGACTCTGGTCAGAGTTATATCAAAATAATACAAAAATAGTAGTATAACTTAACTAGCTTAATCTTACTACTGGCAACAAGTTTCACGTGCGGTGATCTGTTTACAAATATAGTTGGTCCGTTAGCGGGACTTGACCCTTGTCACTAAGTCAACGTAAGTGGTTGTCGCGTCAACTTCGTGGAGACAGAGGCAGGGTTTCACAGCTGTTGGACTGGTGTCACGGCCGGAATGACGTGTCCTTAATAACGTAGTCTCTTACCATCTAGTACGGCCCTGGCCAAGTGGCTGGTCATTTCTTCTTGTGTACTTACTTACTCGTTTACATAGAGACCTAGACAGACAGGGAGCCAGACAGAAAATCAGACAGAGGGTCTGACAGACGGACAACCAGACAGACAGAGACCTAGTCGGACAGACAAAGGGCCTGCCCCACAAAGAGCCATACAAAAATCAGACAGACAGAGACCTAGCCAGACAGGAAACCAGTCAGAGAATCAGACAGAGGGTCAGACAGACGGAAAACCAGACAGTCAGAGACCAAGTCAAACAGGGAGCCAGACAGAAATTTAGACAGAGAGTCAGACAGACGGAAAACCAGACAGACAGAGATCTAGTCAGACAGACAAAGGACCTGCCCCAACAAGAGCCAGACAGAGGATGAACAGACAAAAGTCAAACAGACAGAGACCTAGCCAGACAGGGAGCCAGTCAGAGAATCAGACAGAGGGTCAGACAGACGGAAAACCAGACAGCTAGAGACCTAGTCAGAAAGGTAACCAGACAGAGAATCAGATAGAGGGTCAGACAGACGGCAAACCAGACAGTCAGAGACCTAGACAGACAGGGAACCAGACAGAGAATCAGACAGAGGGTCAGACAGACGGAAAACCAGACAGACAGAGACCTAGACAGACAGGGAACCAGACAGAGAATCAGACAGCGGGTTAGACAGACGGAAAACCAGACTGTCAGAGACCTTGACAGACAGGGAGCCAGACAGACAATCAGACAGAGTGTCAGACAGACGGAAAACCAGACAGTTAGATGAAAGCAATGCCGTTCGTCGGTGACCTTGTCTTCCTGCTATGATGACTCGAGTGATTCAGGCAAATCGGAGATGTTCCTCGACCAGAGATTTATTCATACGCAGATAGGTACACAGGACTGTTCAAACAGTGATAACGATAGTACGGACAGTTCTTCTCACTCTATGACAGGTTCACAATCGATTGGATGCCAGTGACAAAGAAACGTACGTTCCGAGGATCAAACTTCTGTAAGCTGCTGCTCCCGTTTCTCGGAGCGGCCCAAGTCAGCTAACAGAGTCTTTCCCAGAGAAAGCTTGTTTCCAAAAACTTCCTGCCGAAAACTTCCCGGTTTGAGAGTGTTTGTCTCTTTTATTTCCTAAGTTTTGGGAGTGGCCTTGATCCACATAAGGTTAAACGACGTCAAGATTCTCTACTCTTATTGGGTAGAAATATGTAAATTTGATTTAATAAGTTCTCAAGAAACTCCGGATCTTCAATGACAATTGAAAGACAGGCCGTGCAGTTCTACCAAATGACCAACTTAGTTTCGCATCAAAAGGCCCCTTGGTGTATGACCTCCAGGGTCAGTTCGGTGGGTTCACGAACTCTTGCCCCGGTCAAACACTTCTAACAATTTCCCTGGGCACTGTCCGCCAAAACTTCTTAACCAATCGAATAGTCGGATTCACTTGTCCAAAGTTTCTGGACTGTACCATCACAGAGTGAGGGAACGAATAACAGGGGTATTGTAACCTTATCGCATAGTACATCACAAAGGATGATCACCACTCATTCATTATACAATAGTTAACGTTGGAACAAGTACTCGCCATTCCTTCAAGTTCATCATAGTTCAGTTACATTAGAAACAGGGAAATCCCTTAGAAAGTCTAACATTGGAGTTGTCTATCTGTTATCATAGCAGTCTTCTATTCAGACGGCGAACGTGGTCATTAACAACATGTCAGCTACGCCTTCTCCGGTGACCGAGATATAGGACGTGGGTACCAGGGGTACACGTCAATCAACAGGAGCGAGTAGCCTCCATAGAGACTCTGGTCAGAGTTATATCAAAATAATACAAAAATAGTAGTATAACTTAACTAGCTTAATCTTACTACTGGCAACAAGTTTCACGTGCGGTGATCTGTTTACAAATATAGTTGGTCCGTTAGCGGGACTTGACCCTTGTCACTAAGTCAACGTAAGTGGTTGTCGCGTCAACTTCGTGGAGACAGAGGCAGGGTTTCACAGCTGTTGGACTGGTGTCACGGCCGGAATGACGTGTCCTTAATAACGTAGTCTCTTACCATCTAGTACGGCCCTGGCCAAGTGGCTGGTCATTTCTTCTTGTGTACTTACTTACTCGTTTACATAGAGACCTAGACAGACAGGGAGCCAGACAGAAAATCAGACAGAGGGTCTGACAGACGGACAACCAGACAGACAGAGACCTAGTCGGACAGACAAAGGGCCTGCCCCACAAAGAGCCATACAAAAATCAGACAGACAGAGACCTAGCCAGACAGGAAACCAGTCAGAGAATCAGACAGAGGGTCAGACAGACGGAAAACCAGACAGTCAGAGACCAAGTCAAACAGGGAGCCAGACAGAAATTTAGACAGAGAGTCAGACAGACGGAAAACCAGACAGACAGAGATCTAGTCAGACAGACAAAGGACCTGCCCCAACAAGAGCCAGACAGAGGATGAACAGACAAAAGTCAAACAGACAGAGACCTAGCCAGACAGGGAGCCAGTCAGAGAATCAGACAGAGGGTCAGACAGACGGAAAACCAGACAGCTAGAGACCTAGTCAGAAAGGTAACCAGACAGAGAATCAGATAGAGGGTCAGACAGACGGTAAACCAGACAGTCAGAGACCTAGACAGACAGGGAACCAGACAGAGAATCAGACAGAGGGTCAGACAGACGGAAAACCAGACTGCCAGAGACCTTGACATACAGGGAGCCAGACAGAAAATCAGACAGAGGGTCAGACAGACGGAAAACCAGATAGCCAGAGACCTAGTCAGACAGGGAGCCAGACAGAGAATCAGACAGAAGGTCAGACAGACGGAAAACCAGACAGCTAGAGACCTAGTCAGACAGGGAACCAGACAGAGAATCAGATAGAGGGTCAGACAGACGGAAAACCAGACAGCTAGAGACCTAGTCAGACAGGGAACCAGACAGAGAATCAGATAGAGGGTCAGACAGACGGAAAACCAGACAGTCAGAGACCTAGACAGACAGGGAACCAGACAGAGAATCAGACAGAGGGTCAGACAGACGGAAAACCAGACAGCCAGAGACCTAGTCAAACAGGGGGCCAGACAGAGAATCAGACAGAAGGTCAGACAGATGGAAAACCAGACAGCTAGAGACCTAGTCAGACAGGGAACCAGACAGAGAATCACATAGAGGGTCAGACAGACGGAAAACCAGACAGCTAGAGACCTAGTCAGACAGGGAACCAGACAGAGAATCAGATAGAGGGTCAGACAGACGGAAAACCAGACAGTCAGAGACCTAGAGAGACAGGGAACCAGACAGAGAATCACATAGAGGGTCAGACAGACGGAAAACCAGACAGCTAGAGACCTAGTCGGACAGGGAACCAGACAGAGAATCAGATAGAGGGTCAGACAGACGGAAAACCAGACAGCTAGAGACTTAGTCAGACAGGGAACCAGACAGAGAATCAGATAGAGGGTCAGACAGACGGAAAACCAGACAGCTAAAGACCTAGTCAGACAGGGAACCAGACAGAGAATCAGATAGAGGGTCAGACAGACGGAAAACCAGACAGTCAGAGACCTAGTCAGACAGGGAACCAGACAGAGAATCAGACAGAGGGTCAGACAGACGGAAAACCAGACTGCCAGAGACCTTGACAGATAGGGAGCCAGACTGACAATCAGACAGAGGGTCAGACAGACGGAAAACCAGACAGCCAGAGACCTAGTCAGACAGGGAGCCAGACAGAGAATCAGACAGAAGGTCAGACAGACGGTAAACCAGACAGTCAGAGACCTAGTCAGACAGGGAGCTAGACAGAGAATCAGACAGAAGGTCAGATTGACGGAAAACCAGACAGCCAAAGACCTAGTCAGACAGACAAAGGGCCTGTCCCACAAAGAGCCAGACAGAGGATAAACAGACAAAAATCAGACAGACAGAGGCCTAGCCAGACAGGAAGCCAGTCAGAGAGTCAGACAGAGTGTCATACAGACGGAAAACCAGACAGTCAGAGACCTAGACAGACAGAAGGCCAGACAGAAAATCAGACAGGGGGTCTGACAGACGGACAACCAGACAGCTAGAGACCTAGTCAGACAGGGAGCCAGACAGAGAATCAGACAGAGGGTCAGATAGACGGAAAACCAGACAGCTAGAGACCTAGTCAGACAGGGAGCCAGACAGAGAATCAGACAGAAGGTCAGACAGACGGAAAACCAGACAGCTAGAGACCTAGTCAGACAGGGAACCAGACAGAGAATCAGATAGAGGGTCAGACAGACGGAAAACCAGAAAGACAGAGACCTAGTCGGACAGACAAAGGACCTGCCCCAACAAGAGCCAGACAGAGGATAAACAGACAAAAACCAGACAGACAGAGACCTAGCCAGACAGGAAGCCAGTCAGAGAATCAGACAGAGGGTCAGAGAGATTGAAAACCAGACAGTCAGAGACCAAGTCAGACAGGGAGCCAGACAGAGAATCAGACAGAGAGTCAGACAGACGGAAAACCAGAAAGACAGAGACCTAGTCGGACAGACAAAGGACCTGCCCCAACAAGAGCCAGACAGAGGATAAACAGACAAAAATCAGACAGACAGAGACCTAGCCAGACAGGGAGCCAGTCAGAGAATCAGACAGAGGGTCAGACAGACGGAAAACCAGACAGTCAGAGACCTAGACAGACAGGGAACCAGACAGAGAATCAGACAGAGGGTCAGAAAGACGGAAAACCAGACTGCCAGAGACCTTGACATACAGGGAGCCGGACAGAAAATCAGACAGAGGGTCAGACAGACGGAAAACAAGACAGCCAGAGACCTAGTCAGACAGGGAGCCAGACAGAGAATCAGACAGAAGGTCAGACAGACGGAAAACCAGACAGCTAGAGACCTAGTCAGACAGGGAACCAGACAGAGAATCAGATAGAGGGTCAAACAGACGGAAAACCAGACAGCTAGAGACCTATTCAGACAGGGAACCAGACAGAGAATCAGATAGAGGGTCAGACAGACGGAAAACCAGACAGTCAGAGACCTAGACAGACAGGGAACCAGACAGAGAATCAGACAGAGGGTCAGACAGACGGAAAACCAGACTGCCAGAGACCTTGACAGACAGGGAGCCAGACAGAAAATCAGACAGAGGGTCAGACAGACGGAAAACCAGACTGCCAGAGACCTTGACAGACAGGGAGCCAGACAGAGAATCAGACAGAAGGTCAGACAGATGGAAAACCAGACTGCCAGAGACCTTGACAGACAGGGAGCCAGACAGAGAATCAGACAGAAGGTCAGACAGATGGAAAACCAGACAGCTAGAGACCTAGTCAGACAGGGAACCAGACAGAGAATCAGATAGAGGGTCAAACAGACGGAAAACCAGACAGCTAGAGACCTAGTCAGACAGGGAGCCAGACAGAGAATCAGACAGAGGGTCAGACAGACGGAAAACCAGACAGCCAGAGACCTAGTCAGACAGGGAACCAGACAGAGAATCCGATAGAGGGTCAGACAGACGGAAAACCAGACAGTCAGAGACGTAGACAGACAGGGAACCAGACAGAGAATCAGACAGAGGGTCAGACAGACGGAAAACCAGACTGCCAGAGACCTTGACAGACAGGGAGCCAGACAGACAATCAGACAGAGGGTCAGACAGTTGGAAAACCAGACAGCCAGAGACCTAGTCAGACAGGGAACCAGACAGAGAATCAGACAGAAGGTCAGACAGACGGTAAACCAGACAGCCAGAGACCTAGTCAGACAGGGAGCCAGACAGAGAATCAGACAAGAGGTCAGACAGGCGGAAAACCAGACAGCCAGAGACCAAGTCAGACAGGGAGCCAGACAGAAAATAAAACAGAGAGTCAGACAGACGGAAAACCAGAAAGACAGAGACCTAGTCGGACAGACAAAGGACCTGCCCCAACAAGAGCCAGACAGAGGATAAACAGACAAAAATCAGACAGACAGAGACCTAGCCAGACAGGGAGCCAGTCAGAGAATCAGACAGAGGGTCAGACAGACGGAAAACCAGACAGCCAGAGACCTAGTCGGACAGGGATCCAGACAGAGAATCAGACAGAGGGTCAGACAGACGGAAAACTAGACTGCCAGAGACCTTGACATACAGGGAGCCAGACAGAAAATCGGACAGAGGGTCAGACAGACGGAAAACCAGACTGCCAGAGACCTTGACAGACAGGGAGCCAGACAGAGAATCAGACAGAAGGTCAGACAGATGGAAAACCAGACAGCTAGAGACCTAGTCAGACAGGGAACCAGACAGAGAATCAGATAGAGGGTCAGACATACGGAAAACCAGAAAGCTAGAGACCTAGTCAGACAGGGAACCAGACAGAGAACCAGATAGAGGGTCAGACAGACGGAAACCAGACAGTCAGAGACCTAGACAGACAGGGAACGAGACAGAGAATCAGACAGAGGGTCAGACAGACGGAAAACCAGACAGCTAGAGACCTAGTCAGACAGGGAACCAGACAGAGAATCAGATAGAGGGTCAGACAGACGGAAAACCAGACAGCTAGAGACCTAGTCAGACAGGGAACCAGACAGAGAATCAGATAGAGGGTCAGACAGACGGAAAACCAGACAGTCAGAGACGTAGACAGACAGGGAACCAGACAGAGAATCAGACAGAGGGTCAGACAGACGGAAAACCAGACTGCCATAGACCTTGACAGACAGGGAGCCAGACAGACAATCAGACAGAGGGTCAGACAGTCGGAAAACCAGACAGCCAGAGACCTAGTCAGACAGGGAACCAGACAGAGAATCAGACAGAAGGTCAGACAGACGGTAAACCAGACAGCCAGAGACCTAGTCAGACAGGGAGCCAGACAGAGAATCAGACAAGAGGTCAGACAGGCGGAAAACCAGACAGCCAAAGACCTAGTAAGACTGACAAAGGTCCTGTCCCACAAAGAGCCAGACAGAGGATAAACAGACAAAAATCAGACAGACAGAGGCCTAGCCAGACAGGAAGCCAGTCAGAGAGTCAGACAGAGTGTCAGACAGACGGAAAACCAGACAGTCAGAGACCTAGACAGACAGGGAGCCAGACAGAAAATCAGAAGGAGGTTCTGACAGACGGACAACCAGACAGACAGAGACCTATACGGACAGACAAAGGGCCTGCCCCACAAAGAGCCATACAAAAATCAGACAGACAGAGACCTAGCCAGACAGGAATTCAGTCAGAGAATCAGACAGAGGGTCAGACAGACGTAAACCAGACAGCCGACAGGGAGCCAGATAGAAAATAAGACAGAGAGTCAGACAGACGGAAAACCGGAAAGACAGAGACCTAGTCGGACAGACAAAGGACCTGCCCCGACAAGAGCCAGACAGAGGATAAACAGACAAAAATCAGACAGACAGAGACCTAGCCAGACAGGGAGCCAGTCAGAGAATCAGACAGAGGGTCAGACAGACGGAAAACCAGACAGTCAGACACGTAGTCAGACAGGGAGCCAGACAGAGAATCAGACAGAGGGTCAGACAGACGGAAAACCAGACAGCCAAAGACCTAGTCAGACAGACAAAGGGCCTGTCCCACAAAGAGCCAGACAGAGGATAAACAGACAAAAATCAGACAGACAGAGGCCTAGCCAGACAGGAAGCCAGTCAGAGAGTCAGACAGAGTGTCATACAGACGGAAAACCAGACAGTCAGAGACCTAGACAGACAGGGAGCCAGACAGAAAATCAGACAGAGGGTCTGACAGACGGACAACCAGACAGCCAAAGACCTAGTCAGACAGGGAGCCAAACAGAGAATCAGACAGAAGGTCAGACAGATGGAATACCAGACAGCTAGAGACCTAGTCAGTCAGGGAACCAGACAGAGAATCAGATAGAGGGTCAGACAGACGGAAAACCAGATAGTCAGAGACCTAGACAGACAGGGAACCAGACAGAGAATCTGACAGAGGGTCAGACAGACGGAAAACCAGACAGCTAGAGACCTAGTCAGACAGGGAACCAGACAGAGAATCAGATAGAGGGTCAGACAGACGGAAAACCAGACAGCTAGAGACCTAGTCAGACAGGGAACCAGACAGAGAATCAGATAGAGGGTCAGACAGACGGAAAACCAGACTGCCAGAGACCTTGACAGACAGGGAGCCAGACAGACAATCAGACAGAGGGTCAGACAGTCGGAAAACCAGACAGCCAGAGACCTAGTCAGACAGGGAACCAGACAGAGAATCAGACAGAAGGTCAGACAGACGGTAAACCAGACAGTCAGAGACCTAGATAGACATGGAACCAGACAGAGAATCAGACAGAGGGTCAGACAGACGGAAAACCAGACAGCTAGAGACCTAATCAAACAGGGAACCAGACAGAGAATCAGATAGAGGGTCAGAAAGACGGAAAACCAGACAGCTAGAGACCTAGTCAGACAGGGAACCAGACAGAGAATCAGATAGAGGGTCAGACAGACGGAAAACCAGACAGCTAGAGACCTAGTCAGACAGGGAGCCAGACAGAGAATCAGATAGAGGGTCAGACAGACGGAAAACCAGACAGCTAGAGACCTAGTCAGACAGGGAACCAGACAGAGAATCAGATAGAGGGTCAGACAGACGGAAAACCAGACAGCCAGAGACCTAGTCAGACAGGGAGCCAGACAGAGAATCACTCAGAATGTCAGACAGACGGAAAACCAGACAGCTAGAGACCTAGTCAGACAGGGAACCAGACAGAGAATCAGATAGAGGGTCAGAAAGACGGAAAACCAGACAGTCAGAGACCTAGACAGACAGGGAACCAGACAGAGAATCAGACAGAGGGTCAGACAGACGGAAAACCAGACAGCCAGAGACCTAGTCAGACAGGGAGCCAGACAGAGAAACAGACAGAAGGTCAGACACACGGAAAACCAGACAGCTAGAGACCTAGTCAGACAGGGAACCAGACAGAGAATCAGATAGAGGGTCAGACAGACGGAAAACCAGACAGCTAGAGACCTAGTCAGACAGGGAACCAGACAGAGAATCAGATAGAGGGTCAGAAAGACGGAAAACCAGACTGCCAGAGACCTTGACAGACAGGGAGCCAGACAGAAAATCAGACAGAGGGTCAGACAGACGGAAAACCAGATTGCCAGAGACCTTGACAGACAGGGAGCCAGACAGAAAATCAGACAGAGGGTCAGACAGACGGAAAACCAGACAGCCAGAGACCTTGACAGACAGGGGCCCAGACAGCAAATCAGACAGTGGGTCAGACAGACGGAAAAGCAGACAGACAGAGACCTAGTCCGACGGACAAAGGACCTGCCCCAACAAGAGCCAGACAGAGGATAAACAGACAAAAATAAGACAGCTAGAGACCTAGTCAGACAGGGAGCCAGACAGAGAATCAGATATAGGGTCAGACAGACGGAAAACCAGACAGCTAGAGACCTAGTCAGACAGGGAACCAGACAGAGAATCAGATAGAAGGTCAGACAGACGGAAAACCAGACAGACAGAGACCTAGTCAGACAGGGAGCCAGACAGAGAATCAGATAGAGGGTCAGACAGACGGAAAACCAGACAGCTAGAGACCTAGTCAGACAGGGAATCAGACAGAGAATCAGATAGAGGGTCAGACAGACGGAAAACCAGACAGCTAGAGACCTAGTCAGACAGGGAACCAGACAGAGAATCAGATAGAGGGTCAGACAGACGGAAAACCAGACAGCTAGAGACCTAGTCAGACAGGGAACCAGACAGAGAATCAGATAGAGGGTCAGACAGACGGAAAACCAGACTGCCAGAGACCTAGACAGACAAGAAGCCAGACAGAAAATCAGATAGAGGGTCAGACAGACGGAAAACCAGACAGCTAGAGACCTAGTCAGACAGGGAACCAGACAGAGAATCAGATAGAGGGTCAGAAAGACGGAAAACCAGACAGTCAGAGACCTAGACAGACAAGGAACCAGACAGAGAATCAGACAGAGGGTCAGACAGACGGAAAACCAGACAGCCAGAGACCTAGTCAGACAGGGAGCCAGACAGAGAATCAGACAGAAGGTCAGACAGACGGAAAACCAGACATCTAGAGACCTAGTCAGACAGGGAATCAGACAGAGAATCAGATAGAGGGTCAGACAGACGGAAAACCAGACAGCTAGAGACCTAGTCAGACAGGGAACCAGATAGAGAATCAGATAGAGGGTCAGACAGACGGAAAACCAGACAGTCAGAGACCTAGACAGACAGGGAACCAGACAGAGAATCAGACAGAGGGTCAGACAGACGGAAAACCAGACAGCTAGAGACCTAGTCAAACAGGGAACCAGACAGAGAATCAGATAGAGGGTCAGAAAGACGGAAAACCAGACAGCTAGAGACCTAGTCAGACAGGGAACCAGACAGAGAATCAGATAGAGGGTCAGACAGACGGAAAACCAGACAGCTAGAGACCTAGTCAGACAGGGAGCCAGACAGAGAATCAGATAGAGGGTCAGACAGACGAAAAACCAGACAGCTAGAGACCTAGTCAGACAGGGAACCAGACAGAGAATCAGATAGAGGGTCAGACAGACGGAAAACCAGACTGCCAGAGACCTAGACAGACAAGAAGCCAGACAGAAAATCAGATAGAGGGTCTGACAGACGGAAAACCAGACAGCTAGAGACCTAGTCAGACAGGGAACCAGACAGAGAATCAGATAGAGGGTCAGAAAGACGGAAAACCAGACAGTCAGAGACCTAGACAGACAAGGAACCAGACAGAGAATCAGACAGAGGGTCAGACAGACGGAAAACCAGACAGCCAGAGACCTAGTCAGACAGGGAACCAGACAGAGAATCAGACAGAAGGTCAGACACACGGAAAACCAGACATCTAGAGACCTAGTCAGACAGGGAATCAGACAGAGAATCAGATAGAGGGTCAGACAGACGGAAAACCAGACAGTCAGAGACCTAGACGGACAGGGAACCAGACAGAGAATCAGATAGAAGGTCAGACAGACGGAAAACCAGACAGACAGAGACCTAGTCAGACAGGGAGCCAGACAGAGAATCAGATAGAGGGTCAGACAGACGGAAAACCAGACAGCTAGAGACCTAGTCAGACAGGGAATCAGACAGAGAATCAGATAGAGGGTCAGACAGACGGAAAACCAGACAGCTAGAGACCTAGTCAGACAGGGAACGTGACAGAGAATCAGATAGAGGGTCAGACAGACAGAAAACCAGACAGCTAGAGACCTAGTCAGACAGGGAACCAGACAGAGAATCAGATAGAGGGTCAGACAGACGGAAAACCAGACTGCCAGAGACCTAGACAGACAAGAAGCCTGACAGAAAATCAGATAGAGGGTCAGACAGACGGAAAACCAGACAGCTAGAGACCTAGTCAGACAGGGAACCAGACAGAGAATCAGATAGAGGGTCAGAAAGACGGAAAACCAGACAGTCAGAGACCCAGACAGACATGGAACCAGACAGAGAATCAGACAGAGGGTCAGACAGACGGAAAACCAGACAGCCAGAGACCTAGTCAGACAGGGAGCCAGACAGAGAATCAGACAGAAGGTCAGACAGACGGAAAACCAGACATCTAGAGACCTAGTCAGACAGGGAATCAGACAGAGAATCAGATAGAGGGTCAGACAGACGGAAAACCAGACAGCTAGAGACCTAGTCAGACAGGGAACCAGATAGAGAATCAGATAGAGGGTCAGACAGACGGAAAACGAGACAGTCAGAGACCTAGACAGACAGGGAACCAGACAGAGAATCAGACAGAGGGTCAGACAGACGGAAAACCAGACAGCTAGAGACCTAGTCAAACAGGGAACCAGACAGAGAATCAGATAGAGGGTCAGACAGACGGAAAACCAGACAGTCAGAGACCTAGACGGACAGGGAACCAGACAGAGAATCAGACAGAGGGTCAGACAGACGGAAAACCCAGACTGCCAGAGACCTTGACAGACAGGGAGCCAGACAGAAAATCAGACAGAGGGTCAGACAGACGGAAAACCAGACAGCCAGAGACCAAGTCAGACAGGGAGCCAGACAGAAAATCAGACAGTGAGTCAGACAGACGAAAAACCAGAAAGACAGAGACCTAGTCCGACGGACAAAGGACCTGCCCCAACAAGAGCCAGACAGAGGATAAACAGACAAAAATCAGACAGACAGAGACCTAGCCAGACAGGGACCCAGTCAGAGAATCAGACAGAGGGTCATACAGACGGAAAACCAGACAGCCAGAGACCTAGTCAGACAGGGATCCAGACAGAGAATCGGACAGAGGGTCAAACAGACGGAAAACCAGATAGCCAGAGACCTAGTCAGACAGGGAGCCAAACAGAGAATCAGACAGAGGGTCAGACAGAACGGAAAACCAGACAGCCAGAGACCTAGTCAGACAGGAAGCCACGTCAGAGAATCAGACGGATAGTCAGACAAACGGAAAACCAGACAGACAGAGAACTAGTCGGACAGATAAAGGACCTGCCCCAAAAAGAGCCAGACGGAGGATAAACAGACAAAAATAAGACAGCTAGAGACCTAGTCAGACAGGGAGCCAGACGGAGAATCAGATAGAGGGTCAGACAGACGGAAAACCAGACAGCTAGAGACCTAGTCAGACAGGGAACCAGACAGAGAATCAGATAGAGGGTCAGAAAGACGGAAAACCAGACAGCCAGAGACCTTGACAGACAGGGAACCAGACAGAGAATCAGATAGAGGGTCAGACAGACGGAAAACCAGACTGCCAGAGACCTAGTCAGACAGGGAATCAGACAGAGAATCAGATAGAGGGTCAGACAGACGGAAAACCAGACAGCTAGAGACCTAGTCAGACAGGGAATCAGACAGAGAATCAGATAGAGGGTCAGACAGACGGAAAACCAGACAGTCAGAGACGTAGACAGACAGGGAACCAGACAGAGAATCAGACAGAGGGTCAGACAGACGGAAAACCAGACTGCCAGAGACCTTGACAGACAGGGAGCCAGACAGAACATCAGACAGAGGGTGAGACAGACGGAAAATCAGACAGCCAGAGACCTTGACAGACAGGGGCCCAGACAGCAAATCAGACAGTGGGTCAGACAGACGGAAAACCAGACAGACAGAGACCTAGTCAGACAGGGAGCCAGACAGAGAATCACTCAGAAGGTCAGACAGACGGAAAACCAGACAGCTAGAGACCTAGTCAGACAGGGAACCAGACAGAGAATCAGATAGAGGGTCAGACAGACGGAAAACCAGACAGCTAGAGACCTAGTCAGACAGGGAACCAGACAGAGAATCAGATAGAGGGTCAGACAGACGGAAAACCAGACAGCTAGAGACCTAGTCAGACAGGGAACCAGACAGAGAATCAGATAGAGGGTCAGACAGACGGAAAACCAGACAGTCAGAGACCTAGACAGACAGGGAACCAGACAGAGAATCAGACAGAGGGTCAGACAGACGGAAAACCAGACTGCCAGAGACCTTGACAGACAGGGGCCCAGATAGCAAATCAGACAGAGGGTCAGACAGACGGAAAACCAGACAGACAGAGACCTAGTCAGACAGGGAGCCAGACAGAGAATCACTCAGAAGGTCAGACAGACGGAAAACCAGACAGCTAGAGACCTAGTCAGACAGGGAACCAGACAGAGAATCAGATAGAGGGTCAGACAGACGGAAAACCAGACAGCTAGAGACCTAGTCAGACAGGGAACCAGACAGAGAATCAGATAGAGGGTCAGAAAGACGGAAAACTAGACAGTCAGAGACCTAGACAGACAGGGAACCAGACAGAGAATCAGACAGAGGGTCAGACAGACGGAAAACCAGACAGCCAGAGTCCTTGACAGACAGGGGCCCAGACAGCAAATCAGACAGTGGGTCAGACAGACGGAAAACCAGACAGTCAGAGACCTAGTCAGACAGGGAACCAGACAGAGAATCAGATAGAGGGTCAGACAGACGGAAAACCAGACAGCTAGAGACCTAGTCAGACAGGGAACCAGACAGAGAATCAGATAGAGGGTCAGACAGACGGAAAACCAGACAGCTAGAGACCTAGTCAGACAGGGAATCAGACAGAGAATCAGATAGAGGGTCAGACAGACGGAAAACCAGACAGTCAGAGACCTAGACAGACAAGGAACCAGACAGAGAATCAGACAGAGGGTCAGACAGACGGAAAACCAGACTGCCAGAGACCTTGACAGACAGGGAGCCAGACAGAAAATCAGACAGAGGGTCAGACAGACGGAAAACCAGACAGCCAGAGACCTTGACAGACAGGGGCCCAGACAGCAAATCAGACAGTGGGTCAGACAGACGGAAAACCAGACAGACAGAGACCTAGTCAGACAGGGAGCCAGACAGAGAATCAGATAGAGGGTCAGACAGACGGAAAACCAGACAGCTAGAGACCTAGTCAGACAGGGAATCAGACAGAGAATCAGATAGAGGGTCAGACAGACGGAAAACCAGACAGCCAGAGACCTAGTCAGACAGGGATCCAGACAGAGAATCGGACAGAGGGTCAAACAGACGGAAAACCAGATAGCCAGAGACCTAGTCTGACAGGGAGCCAAACAGAGAATCAGACAGAGGGTCAGACAGAACGGAAAACCAGACAGCGAGACCTAGTCAGACAGGAAGCCACGTCAGAGAATCAGACGGATAGTCAGACAGACGGAAAACCAGACAGACAGAGAACTAGTCGGACAGATAAAGGACCTGCTCCAACAAGAGCCAGACGGAGGATAAACAGACAAAAATAAGACAGCTAGAGACCTAGTCAGACAGGGAGCCAGACAGAGAATCAGATAGAGGGTCAGACAGACGGAAAACCAGACAGCTAGAGACCTAGTCAGACAGGGAACCAGACAGAGAATCAGATAGAGGGTCAGACAGACGGAAAACCAGACAGTCAGAGACCTAGTCAGACAGGGAACCAGACAGAGAATCAGACAGAGGGTCAGACAGACGGAAAACCAGACTGCCAGAGACCTTGACAGACAGGGGCCCAGACAGCAAATCAGACAGAGGGTCAGACAGACGGAAAACCAGACAGACAGAGACCTAGTCAGACAGGGAGCCAGACAGAGAATCACTCAGAAGGTCAGACAGACGGAAAACCAGACAGCTAGAGACCTAATCAGACAGGGAACCAGACAGAGAATCAGATAGAGGGTCAGACAGACGGAAAACCAGACAGCTAGAGACCTAGTCAGACAGGGAACCAGACAGAGAATCAGATAGAGGGTCAGACAGACGGAAAACCAGACAGTCAGAGACCTTGACAGACAGGGAACCAGACAGAGAATCAGATAGAGGGTCAGAAAGACGGAAAACCAGACTGCCAGAGACCTATTCAGACAGGGAATCAGACAGAGAATCAGATAGAGGGTCAGACAGACGGAAAACCAGACAGCTAGAGACCTAGTCAGACAGGGAATCAGACAGAGAATCAGATAGAGGGTCAGACAGACGGAAAACCAGACAGTCAGAGACGTAGACAGAGAGGGAACCAGACAGAGAATCAGACAGAGGGTCAGACAGACGGAAAACCAGACTGCCAGAGACCTTGACAGGGAGCCAGACAGAACATCAGACAGAGGGTCAGACAGACGGAAAATCAGACAGCCAGAGACCTTGACAGACAGGGGCCAAGACAGCAAATCAGACAGTGGGTCAGACAGACGGAAAACCAGACAGACAGAGACGTAGACAGACAGGGAGCCAGACAGAGAATCACTCAGAAGGTCAGACAGACGGAAAACCAGACAGCTAGAGACCTAGTCAGACAGGGAACCAGACAGAGAATCAGATAGAGGGTCAGACAGACGGAAAACCAGACAGCTAGAGACCTAGTCAGACAGGGAACCAGACAGAGAATCAGATAGAGGGTCAGACAGACGCAAAACCAGACAGCTAGAGACCTAGTCAGACAGGGAACCAGACAGAGAATCAGATAGAGGGTCAGACAGACGGAAAACCAGACAGTCAGAGACCTTGACAGACAGGGAGCCAGACAGAGAATCAGACAGAGGGTCAAACAGACGGAAAATCAGACAGCCAGAGACCTTGACAGACAGGGGCCCAGACAGCAAATCAGACAGTGGGTCAGACAGACGGAAAACCCGACAGACAGAGACCTATTCAGACAGGGAGCCAGACAGAGAATCACTCAGAAGGTCAGACAGACGGAAAACCAGACAGCTAGAGACCTAGTCAGACAGGGAACCAGACAGAGAATCAGATAGAGGGTCAGAAAGACGGAAAACCAGACTGCCAGAGACCTAGTCAGACAGGGAATCAGACAGAGAATCAGATAGAGGGTCAGACAGACGAAAAAACCAGACAGCTAGAGACCTAGTCAGACAGGGAATCAGACAGAGAATCAGATAGAGGGTCAGACAGACGGAAAACCAGACAGTCAGAGACGTAGACAGACAGGGAACCAGACAGAAAATCAGACAGAGGGTCAGACAGACGGAAAACCAGACTGCCAGAGACCTTGACGGACAGGGAGACAGACAGCATATCAGACAGAGGGTCAGACAGACGGAAAACCAGACAGACAGAGACCTATTCAGACAGGGAGCCAGACAGAGAATCACTCAGAAGGTCAGACAGACGGAAAACCAGACAGCTAGAGACCTAGTCAGACAGGGAACCAGACAGAGAATCAGATAGAGGGTCAGACAGACGGAAAACCAGACAGCTAGAGACCTAGTCAGACAGGGAACCAGACAGAGAATCAGATAGAGGGTCAGACAGACGCAAAACCAGACAGCTAGAGACCTAGTCAGACAGGGAACCAGACAGAGAATCAGATAGAGGGTCAGACGGACGGAAAACCAGACAGTCAGAGACCTAGACAGACAGGGAACCAGACAGAGAATCAGACAGAGGGTCAGACAGACGGAAAACCAGACTGCCAGAGACCTTGACAGACAGGGGCCCAGACAGCAAATCAGACAGAGGGTCAGACAGACGGAAAACCAGACAGACAGAGACCTAGTCAGACAGGGAGCCAGACAGAGAATCACTCAGAAGGTCAGACAGACGGAAAACCAGACAGCTAGAGACCTAGTCAGACAGGGAACCAGACAGAGAATCAGATAGAGGGTCAGACAGACGGAAAACCAGACAGCTAGAGACCTAGTCAGACAGGGAACCAGACAGAGAATCAGATAGAGGGTCAGAAAGACGGAAAACCAGACAGTCAGAGACCTAGACAGACAGGGAACCAGACAGAGAATCAGACAGAGGGTCAGACAGACGGAAAACCAGACAGCCAGAGACCTTGACAGACAGGGGCCCAGACAGCAAATCAGACAGTGGGTCAGACAGACGGAAAACCAGACAGACAGAGACCTAGTCAGACAGGGAGCCAGACAGAGAATCACTCAGAAGGTCAGACAGACGGAAAACCAGACAGCTAGAGACCTAGTCAGACAGGGAACCAGACAGAGAATCAGATAGAGGGTCAGACAGACGGAAAACCAGACAGCTAGAGACCTAGTCAGACAGGGAATCAGACAGAGAATCAGATAGAGGGTCAGACAGACGGAAAACCAGACAGTCAGAGACCTAGACAGACAAGGAACCAGACAGAGAATCAGACAGAGGGTCAGACAGACGGAAAACCAGACTGCCAGAGACCTTGACAGACAGGGAGCCAGACAGAAAATCAGACAGAGGGTCAGACAGACGGAAAACCAGACAGCCAGAGACCTTGACAGACAGGGGCAAAGACAGCAAATCAGACAGTGGGTCAGACAGACGGAAAACCAGACAGACAGAGACCTAGTCAGACAGGGAGCCAGACAGAGAATCAGATAGAGGGTCAGACAGACGGAAAACCAGACAGCTAGAGACCTAGTCAGACAGGGAATCAGACAGAGAATCAGATAGAGGGTCAGACAGACGGAAAACCAGACAGCTAGAGACCTAGTCAGACAGGGAACCAGACAGAGAATCAGATAGAGGGTCAGACAGACGGATAACCAGACAGCTAGAGACCTTGACAGACAGGGAACCAGACAGAGAATCAGATAGAGGGTCAGACAGACGGAAAACCAGACTGCCAGAGACCTAGACAGACAAGAAGCCAGACAGAAAATCAGATAGAGGGTCAGACAGACGGAAAACCAGACAGCTGGAGACCTAGTCAGACAGGGAACCAGACAGAGAATCAGATAGAGGGTCAGACAGACGGAAAACCAGACAGTCAGAGACCTAGACAGACAAGGAACCAGACAGAGAATCAGACAGAGGGTCAGACAGACGGAAAACCAGACAGCAAGAGACCTAGTCAGACAGGGAATCAGACAGAGAATCAGACAGAAGGTCAGACAGACGGAAAACCAGACATATAGAGACCTAGTCAGACAGTGAATCAGACAGAGAATCAGATAGAGGGTCAGACAGACGGAAAACCAGACAGCTAGAGACCTAGTCAGACAGGGAACCAGATAGAGAATCAGATAGAGGGTCAGACAGACGGAAAACCAGACAGTCAGAGACCTAGACAGACAGGGAACCAGACAGAGAATCAGACAGAGGGTCAGACAGACAGAAAACCAGACAGCTAGAGACCTAGTCAGACAGGGAACCAGACAGAGAATCAGATAGAGGGTCAGACAGACGGAAAACCAGACAGTCAGAGACCTAGACAGACAGGGAACCAGACAGAGAATCAGACAGAGGGTCCGACAGACGGAAAATTATACAGCTAGAGACCTAGTCAGACAGGGAACCAGACAGAGAATCAGATAAAGGGTCAGACAGACGGAAAACCAGACAGCTAGAGACCTAGTCAGACAGGGAACCAGACAGAGAATCAGATAGAGGGTCAGACAGACGGAAAACCAGACAGCTAGAGACCTAGTCAGACAGGGAACCAGACAGAGAATCAGATAGAGGGTCAGACAGACGGAAAACCAGACAGCCAGAGACCTAGTCAGACAGGGAGCCAGACAGAGAATCACTCAGAAGGTCAGACAGACGGAAAACCAGACAGCTAGAGACCTAGTCAGACAGGGAACCAGACAGAGAATCAGAAAGTGGGTCAGACAGACGGAAAACCAGACAGCTAGAGACCTAGTCAGACAGGGAACCAGACAGAGAATCAGATAGAGGGTCAGAAAGACGAAAAACCAGACAGTCAGAGACCTAGACAGACAGGAACCAGACAGAGAATCAGACAGAGGGTCAGACAGACTGAAAACCAGACAGCCAGAGACCTTGACAGACAGGGGCCCAGACAGCAAATCAGACAGTGGGTCAGACAGACGGAAAACCAGACAGACAGAGACCTAGTCAGACAGGGAGCCAGACAGAGAATCACTCAGAAGGTCAGACAGACGGAAAACCAGACAGCTAGAGACCTAGTCAGACAGGGAACCAGACAGAGAATCAGATAGAGGGTCAGACAGACGGAAAACCAGACAGCTAGAGACCTAGTCAGACAGGGAATCAGACAGAGAATCAGATAGAGGGTCAGACAGACGGAAAACCAGACAGTCAGAGACCTAGACAGACAGGGAACCAGACAGAGAATCAGACAGAGGGTCAGACAGACGGAAAACCAGACTGCCAGAGACCTTGACAGACAGGGAGCCAGGCAGAAAATCAGACAGAGGGTCAGACAGACGGAAAACCAGACTGCCAGAGACCTAGTCAGACAGGGAGCCAGACAGAGAATCAGATAGAGGGTCAGACAGACTGAAAACCAGACAGCTAGAGACCTAGTCAGACAGGGAATCAGACAGAGAATCAGATAGAGGGTCAGACAGACGGAAAACCAGACAGCTAGAGACCTAGTCAGACAGGGAACCAGACAGAGAATCAGATAGAGGGTCAGACAGACGGATAACTAGACAGCTAGAGACCTAGTCAGACAGGGAACCAGACAGAGAATCAGATAGAGGGTCAGACAGACGGAAAACCAGACTGCCAGAGACCTAGACGGACAAGAAGCCAGACAGAAAATCAGATAGAGGGTCAGACAGACGGAAAACCAGACAGCTAGAGACCTAGTCAGACAGGGAACCAGACAGAGAATCAGATATAGGGTCAGAAAGACGGAAAACCAGACAGTCAGAGACCTAGACAGACAAGGAACCAGACAGAGAATCAGACAGAGGGTCAGACAGACGGAAAACCAGACAGCCAGAGACCTAGTCAGACAGGGAGCCAGACAGAGAATCAGACAGAAGGTCAGACAGACGGAAAACCAGACATCTAGAGACCTAGTCAGACAGGGAATCAGACAGAGAATCAGATAGAGGGTCAGACAGACGGAAAACCAGACAGCCAGAGACCTAGTCAGACAGGGAACCAGATAGAGAATCAGATAGAGGTTCAGACAGACGGAAAACCAGACAGTCAGAGACCTAGACGGACAGGGAACCAGACAGAGAATCAGACAGAGGGTCAGACAGACGGAAAACCAGACAGCTAGAGACCTAGTCAGACAGGGAACCAGACAGAGATTCAGATAGAGGGTCAGACAGACGGAAAACCAGACAGTCAGAGACCTAGACAGACAGGGAACCAGACACAGAATCAGACAGAGGGTCCGACAGACGGAAAACCATACAGCTAGAGACCTAGTCAGACAGGGAACCAGACAGAGAATCAGATAGAGGGTCAGACAGACGGAAAACCAGACAGCTGGAGACCTAGTCAGACAGGGAACCAGACAGAGAATCAGATAGAGGGTCAGACAGACGGAAAACCAGACAGTCAGAGACCTAGACAGACAGGGAACCAGACAGAGAATCAGACAGAGGGTCAGACAGACGGAAAACCAGACTGCCAGAGACCTTGACAGACAGGGAGCCAGACAGAAAATCAGACAGAGGGTCAGACAGACGGAAAACCAGACAGCCAGAGACCTTGACAGACAGGGGCCCAGACAGCAAATCAGACAGTGGGTCAGACAGACGGAAAACCAGACGGACAGAGACCTAGTCAGACAGGGAGCCAGACAGAGAATCAGATAGAGGGTCAGACAGACGGAAAACCAGACAGCTAGAGACCTAGTCAGACAGGGAACCAGACAGAGAATCAGATAGAGGGTCAGACAGACGGAAAACCAGACAGTCAGAGACCTAGACAGACAGGGAACCAGACAGAGAATCAGACAGAGGGTCAGACAGACGGAAAACCAGACTTCCAGAGACCTTGACAGACAGGGAGCCAGACAGAAAATCAGACAGAGGGTCAGACAGACGGAAAACCAGACAGCCAGAGACCTTGACAGACAGGGGCAAAGACAGCAAATCAGACAGTGGGTCAGACAGACGGAAAACCAGACAGACAGAGACCTAGTCAGACAGGGAGCCAGACAGAGAATCAGATAGAGGGTCAGACAGACGGAAAACCAGACAGCTAGAGACCTAGTCAGACAGGGAATCAGACAGAGAATCAGATAGAGGGTCAGACAGACGGAAAACCAGACAGCTAGAGACCTAGTCAGACAGGGAACCAGACAGAGAATCAGATAGAGGGTCAGACAGACGGATAACCAGACAGCTAGAGACCTTGACAGACAGGGAACCAGACAGAGAATCAGATAGAGGGTCAGACAGACGGAAAACCAGACTGCCAGAGACCTAGACAGACAAGAAGCCAGACAGAAAATCAGATAGAGGGTCAGACAGACGGAAAACCAGACAGCTGGAGACCTAGTCAGACAGGGAACCAGACAGAGAATCAGATAGAGGGTCAGACAGACGGAAAACCAGACTGCCAGAGACCTAGTCAGACAGGGAATCAGACAGAGAATCAGACAGAAGGTCAGACAGACGGAAAACCAGACATATAGAGACCTAGTCAGACAGTGAATCAGACAGAGAATCAGATAGAGGGTCAGACAGACGGAAAACCAGACAGCTAGAGACCTAATAAGACAGGGAACCAGATAGAGAATCAGATAGAGGGTCAGACAGACGGAAAACCAGACAGTCAGAGACCTAGACAGACAGGGAACCAGACAGAGAATCAGACAGAGGGTCAGACAGACAGAAAACCAGACAGCTAGAGACCTAGTCAGACAGGGAACCAGACAGAGAATCAGATAGAGGGTCAGACAGACGGAAAACCAGACAGTCAGAGACCTAGACAGACAGGGAACCAGACAGAGAATCAGACAGAGGGTCCGACAGACGGAAAATTATACAGCTAGAGACCTAGTCAGACAGGGAACCAGACAGAGAATCAGATAAAGGGTCAGACAGACGGAAAACCAGACAGCTAGAGACCTAGTCAGACAGGGAACCAGACAGAGAATCAGATAGAGGGTCAGACAGACGGAAAACCAGACAGCTAGAGACCTAGTCAGACAGGGAACCAGACAGAGAATCAGATAGAGGGTCAGACAGACGGAAAACCAGACAGCCAGAGACCTAGTCAGACAGGGAGCCAGACAGAGAATCACTCAGAAGGTCAGACAGACGGAAAACCAGACAGCTAGAGACCTAGTCAGACAGGGAACCAGACAGAGAATCAGAAAGTGGGTCAGACAGACGGAAAACCAGACAGCTAGAGACCTAGTCAGACAGGGAACCAGACAGAGAATCAGATAGAGGGTCAGAAAGACGAAAAACCAGACAGTCAGAGACCTAGACAGACAGGAACCAGACAGAGAATCAGACAGAGGGTCAGACAGACTGAAAACCAGACAGCCAGAGACCTTGACAGACAGGGGCCCAGACAGCAAATCAGACAGTGGGTCAGACAGACGGAAAACCAGACAGACAGAGACCTAGTCAGACAGGGAGCCAGACAGAGAATCACTCAGAAGGTCAGACAGACGGAAAACCAGACAGCTAGAGACCTAGTCAGACAGGGAACCAGACAGAGAATCAGATAGAGGGTCAGACAGACGGAAAACCAGACAGCTAGAGACCTAGTCAGACAGGGAATCAGACAGAGAATCAGATAGAGGGTCAGACAGACGGAAAACCAGACAGTCAGAGACCTAGACAGACAGGGAACCAGACAGAGAATCAGACAGAGGGTCAGACAGACGGAAAACCAGACTGCCAGAGACCTTGACAGACAGGGAGCCAGGCAGAAAATCAGACAGAGGGTCAGACAGACGGAAAACCAGACTGCCAGAGACCTAGTCAGACAGGGAGCCAGACAGAGAATCAGATAGAGGGTCAGACAGACTGAAAACCAGACAGCTAGAGACCTAGTCAGACAGGGAATCAGACAGAGAATCAGATAGAGGGTCAGACAGACGGAAAACCAGACAGCTAGAGACCTAGTCAGACAGGGAACCAGACAGAGAATCAGATAGAGGGTCAGACAGACGGATAACTAGACAGCTAGAGACCTAGTCAGACAGGGAACCAGACAGAGAATCAGATAGAGGGTCAGACAGACGGAAAACCAGACTGCCAGAGACCTAGACGGACAAGAAGCCAGACAGAAAATCAGATAGAGGGTCAGACAGACGGAAAACCAGACAGCTAGAGACCTAGTCAGACAGGGAACCAGACAGAGAATCAGATATAGGGTCAGAAAGACGGAAAACCAGACAGTCAGAGACCTAGACAGACAAGGAACCAGACAGAGAATCAGACAGAGGGTCAGACAGACGGAAAACCAGACAGCCAGAGACCTAGTCAGACAGGGAGCCAGACAGAGAATCAGACAGAAGGTCAGACAGACGGAAAACCAGACATCTAGAGACCTAGTCAGACAGGGAATCAGACAGAGAATCAGATAGAGGGTCAGACAGACGGAAAACCAGACAGCCAGAGACCTAGTCAGACAGGGAACCAGATAGAGAATCAGATAGAGGTTCAGACAGACGGAAAACCAGACAGTCAGAGACCTAGACGGACAGGGAACCAGACAGAGAATCAGACAGAGGGTCAGACAGACGGAAAACCAGACAGCTAGAGACCTAGTCAGACAGGGAACCAGACAGAGATTCAGATAGAGGGTCAGACAGACGGAAAACCAGACAGTCAGAGACCTAGACAGACAGGGAACCAGACACAGAATCAGACAGAGGGTCCGACAGACGGAAAACCATACAGCTAGAGACCTAGTCAGACAGGGAACCAGACAGAGAATCAGATAGAGGGTCAGACAGACGGAAAACCAGACAGCTGGAGACCTAGTCAGACAGGGAACCAGACAGAGAATCAGATAGAGGGTCAGACAGACGGAAAACCAGACAGTCAGAGACCTAGACAGACAGGGAACCAGACAGAGAATCAGACAGAGGGTCAGACAGACGGAAAACCAGACTGCCAGAGACCTTGACAGACAGGGAGCCAGACAGAAAATCAGACAGAGGGTCAGACAGACGGAAAACCAGACAGCCAGAGACCTTGACAGACAGGGGCCCAGACAGCAAATCAGACAGTGGGTCAGACAGACGGAAAACCAGACGGACAGAGACCTAGTCAGACAGGGAGCCAGACAGAGAATCAGATAGAGGGTCAGACAGACGGAAAACCAGACAGCTAGAGACCTAGTCAGACAGGGAACCAGACAGAGAATCAGATAGAGGGTCAGACAGACGGAAAACCAGACAGTCAGAGACCTAGACAGACAGGGAACCAGACAGAGAATCAGACAGAGGGTCAGACAGACGGAAAACCAGACTTCCAGAGACCTTGACAGACAGGGAGCCAGACAGAAAATCAGACAGAGGGTCAGACAGACGGAAAACCAGACAGCCAGAGACCTTGACAGACAGGGGCAAAGACAGCAAATCAGACAGTGGGTCAGACAGACGGAAAACCAGACAGACAGAGACCTAGTCAGACAGGGAGCCAGACAGAGAATCAGATAGAGGGTCAGACAGACGGAAAACCAGACAGCTAGAGACCTAGTCAGACAGGGAATCAGACAGAGAATCAGATAGAGGGTCAGACAGACGGAAAACCAGACAGCTAGAGACCTAGTCAGACAGGGAACCAGACAGAGAATCAGATAGAGGGTCAGACAGACGGATAACCAGACAGCTAGAGACCTTGACAGACAGGGAACCAGACAGAGAATCAGATAGAGGGTCAGACAGACGGAAAACCAGACTGCCAGAGACCTAGACAGACAAGAAGCCAGACAGAAAATCAGATAGAGGGTCAGACAGACGGAAAACCAGACAGCTGGAGACCTAGTCAGACAGGGAACCAGACAGAGAATCAGATAGAGGGTCAGACAGACGGAAAACCAGACTGCCAGAGACCTAGTCAGACAGGGAATCAGACAGAGAATCAGACAGAAGGTCAGACAGACGGAAAACCAGACATATAGAGACCTAGACAGACAAGGAACCAGACAGAGAATCAGACAGAGGGTCAGACAGACGGAAAACCAGACAGCAAGAGACCTAGTCAGACAGGGAATCAGACAGAGAATCAGACAGAAGGTCAGACAGACGGAAAACCAGACATATAGAGACCTAGTCAGACAGTGAATCAGACAGAGAATCAGATAGAGGGTCAGACAGACGGAAAACCAGACAGCTAGAGACCTAGTCAGACAGGGAACCAGATAGAGAATCAGATAGAGGGTCAGACAGACGGAAAACCAGACAGTCAGAGACCTAGACAGACAGGGAACCAGACAGAGAATCAGACAGAGGGTCAGACAGACAGAAAACCAGACAGCTAGAGACCTAGTCAGACAGGGAACCAGACAGAGAATCAGATAGAGGGTCAGACAGACGGAAAACCAGACAGTCAGAGACCTAGACAGACAGGGAACCAGACAGAGAATCAGACAGAGGGTCCGACAGACGGAAAATTATACAGCTAGAGACCTAGTCAGACAGGGAACCAGACAGAGAATCAGATAGAGGGTCAGACAGACGGAAAACCAGACAGCTAGAGACCTAGTCAGACAGGGAACCAGACAGAGAATCAGATAGAGGGTCAGACAGACGGAAAACCAGACAGCTAGAGACCTAGTCAGACAGGGAACCAGACAGAGAATCAGATAGAGGGTCAGACAGACGGAAAACCAGACAGCCAGAGACCTAGTCAGACAGGGAGCCAGACAGAGAATCACTCAGAAGGTCAGAAAGACGGAAAACCAGACAGCTAGAGACCTAGTCAGACAGGGAACCAGACAGAGAATCAGAAAGTGGGTCAGACAGACGGAAAACCAGACAGCTAGAGACCTAGTCAGACAGGGAACCAGACAGAGAATCAGATAGAGGGTCAGAAAGACGAAAAACCAGACAGTCAGAGACCTAGACAGACAGGGAACCAGACAGAGAATCAGACAGAGGGTCAGACAGACGGAAAACCAGACAGCCAGAGACCTTGACAGACAGGGGCCCAGACAGCAAATCAGACAGTGGGTCAGACAGACGGAAAACCAGACAGACAGAGACCTAGTCAGACAGGGAGCCAGACAGAGAATCACTCAGAAGGTCAGACAGACGGAAAACCAGACAGCTAGAGACCTAGTCAGACAGGGAACCAGACAGAGAATCAGATAGAGGGTCAGACAGACGGAAAACCAGACAGCTAGAGACCTAGTCAGACAGGGAATCAGACAGAGAATCAGATAGAGGGTCAGACAGACGGAAAACCAGACAGTCAGAGACCTAGACAGACAGGGAACCAGACAGAGAATCAGACAGAGGGTCAGACAGACGGAAAACCAGACTGCCAGAGACCTTGACAGACAGGGAGCCAGGCAGAAAATCAGACAGAGGGTCAGACAGACGGAAAACCAGACAGACAGAGACCTAGTCAGACAGGGAGCCAGACAGAGAATCAGATAGAGGGTCAGACAGACTGAAAACCAGACAGCTAGAGACCTAGTCAGACAGGGAATCAGACAGAGAATCAGATAGAGGGTCAGACAGACGGAAAACCAGACAGCTAGAGACCTAGTCAGACAGGGAACCAGACAGAGAATCAGATAGAGGGTCAGACAGACGGATAACTAGACAGCTAGAGACCTAGTCAGACAGGGAACCAGACAGAGAATCAGATAGAGGGTCAGACAGACGGAAAACCAGACTGCCAGAGACCTAGACGGACAAGAAGCCAGACAGAAAATCAGATAGAGGGTCAGACAGACGGAAAACCAGACAGCTAGAGACCTAGTCAGACAGGGAACCAGACAGAGAATCAGATATAGGGTCAGAAAGACGGAAAACCAGACAGTCAGAGACCTAGACAGACAAGGAACCAGACAGAGAATCAGACAGAGGGTCAGACAGACGGAAAACCAGACAGCCAGAGACCTAGTCAGACAGGGAGCCAGACAGAGAATCAGACAGAAGGTCAGACAGACGGAAAACCAGACATCTAGAGACCTAGTCAGACAGGGAATCAGACAGAGAATCAGATAGAGGGTCAGACAGACGGAAAACCAGACAGCCAGAGACCTAGTCAGACAGGGAACCAGATAGAGAATCAGATAGAGGTTCAGACAGACGGAAAACCGAGACAGGCAGAGACCTAGACGGACAGGGAACCAGACAGAGAATCAGACAGAGGGTCAGACAGACGGAAAACCAGACAGCTAGAGACCTAGTCAGACAGGGAACCAGACAGAGATTCAGATAGAGGGTCAGACAGACGGAAAACCAGACAGTCAGAGACCTAGACAGACAGGGAACCAGACAGAGAATCAGACAGAGGGTCCGACAGACGGAAAACCATACAGCTAGAGACCTAGTCAGACAGGGAACCAGACAGAGAATCAGATAGAGGGTCAGACAGACGGAAAACCAGACAGCTGGAGACCTAGTCAGACAGGGAATCAGACAGAGAATCAGATAGAGGGTCAGACAGACGGAAAACCAGACAGTCAGAGACCTAGACAGACAGGGAACCAGACAGAGAATCAGACAGAGGGTCAGACAGACGGAAAACCAGACTGCCAGAGACCTTGACAGACAGGGAGCCAGACAGAAAATCAGACAGAGGGTCAGACAGACGGAAAACCAGACAGCCAGAGACCTTGACAGACAGGGGCCCAGACAGAAAATCAGACAGTGGGTCAGACAGACGGAAAACCAGACGGACAGAGACCTAGTCAGACAGGGAGCCAGACAGAGAATCAGATAGAGGGTCAGACAGACGGAAAACCAGACAGCTAGAGACCTAGTCAGACAGGGAACCAGACAGAGAATCAGATAGAGGGTCAGACAGACGGAAAACCAGACAGTCAGAGACCTAGACAGACAGGGAACCAGACAGAGAATCAGACAGAGGGTCAGACAGACGGAAAACCAGACTTCCAGAGACCTTGACAGACAGGGAGCCAGACAGAAAATCAGACAGAGGGTCAGACAGACGGAAAACCAGACAGCCAGAGACCTTGACAGACAGGGGCCCAGACAGCAAATCAGACAGTGGGTCAGACGGACGGAAAACCAGCCAGACAGAGACCTAGTCAGACAGGGAACCAGACAGAGAATCACTCAGAAGGTCAGACAGACGGAAAACCAGACAGCTAGAGACCTAGTCAGACAGGGAACCAGACAGAGAATCAGATAGAGGGTCAGACAGACGGAAAACCAGACAGCTAGAGACCTAGTCAGACAGGGAATCAGACAGAGAATCAGATAGAGGGTCAGACAGACGGAAACCAGACAGCTAGAGACCTAGTCAGACAGGGAACGAGACAGAGAATCAGATAGAGGGTCAGACAGACGGAAAACCAGAAAGACAGAGACCTAGTCAGACAGGGAACTAGACAGAGAATCAGATAGAGGGTCAGACAGACGGAAAACCAGACTGCCAGAGACCTAGACAGACAAGAAGCCAGACAGAAAATCAGATAGAGGGTCAGACAGACGGAAAACCAGACAGCTAGAGACCTAGTCAGACAGGGAACCAGACAGAGAATCAGATAGAGGGTCAGAAAGACGGAAAACCAGACAGTCAGAGACCTAGTCAGACAAGGAACCAGACAGAGAATCAGACAGAGGGTCAGACAGACGGAAAACCAGACAGCCAGAGACCTAGTCAGACTGGGAGCCAGACAGAGAATCAGACAGAAGGTCAGACAGACGGAAAACCAGACATCTAGAGACCTAGTCAGACAGGGAATCAGACAGAGAATCAGATAGAGGGTCAGACAGACGGAAAACCAGACAGCTAGAGACCTAGTCAGACAGGGAACCAGATAGAGAATCAGATAGAGGGTCAGACAGACGGAAAACCAGACAGTCAGAGACCTAGACAGACAGGGAACCAGACAGAGAATCAGATAGAGGGTCAGACAGACGGAAAACCAGACAGCTAGAGACCTAGTCAGACAGGGAACCAGATAGAGAATCAGATAAAGAGTCAGACAGACGGAAAACCAGACAGTTAGAGACCTAGTCAGACAGGGAACCAGACAGAGAATCAGACAGAGGGTCAGACAGACGGAAAACCAGACAGCTAGAGACCTAGTCAGACAGGGAACCAGACAGAGAATCAGATAGAGGGTCAGACAGACGGAAAACCAGACAGCTAGAGACCTAGTCAGACAGGAAACCAGACAGAGAATCAGATATAGGGTCAGACAGACGGAAAACCAGACAGTCAGAGACCTAGACAGACAGGGAACCAGACAGAGAATCAGACAGAGGGTCAGACAGACGGAAAATCAGACAGCCAGAGACCTTGACAGACAGGGAGCCAGACAGAAAATCAGACAGATGGTCAGACAGACTGAAAACCAGACAGCCAGAGACCAAGTCAGACAGGGAGCCAGACAGAAAATCAGACAGTGAGTCAGACAGACGGAAAACCAGAAAGACAGAGACCTAGTCCGACGGACAAAGGACCTGCCCCAACAAGAGCCAGACAGAGGATAAACAGACAAAAAACAGACAGACAGAGACCTAGCCAGACAGGGACCCAGTCAGAGAATCAGACAGAGGGTCATACAGACGGAAAACCAGACAGCCAGAGACCTAGTCAGACAGGGATCCAGACAGAGAATCGGACAGAGGGTCAGACAGACGGAAAACCAGACAGCCAGAGACCTAGTCAGACAGGGAGCCAGACAGAAAATCAGACAGAGGGTCAGACAGACGGAAAACCAGACAGCCAGAGACCAAGTCAGACAGGGAGCCAGACAGAAAATCAGACAGTGAGTCAGACAGACGGAAAACCAGAAAGACAGAGACCTAGTCCGACGGACAAAGGACCTGCCCCAACAAGAGCCAGACAGAGGATAAACAGACAAAAAACAGACAGACAGAGACCTAGCCAGACAGGGACCCAGTCAGAGAATCAGACAGAGGGTCATACAGACGGAAAACCAGACAGCCAGAGACCTAGTCAGACAGGGATCCAGACAGAGAATCGGACAGAAGGTCAGACAGACGGAAAACCAGACAGCCAGAGACCTAGTCAGACAGGGAGCCAGACAGAGAATCAGACAAAGGGTCAGACAGACGGAAAACCAGACAGCCAGAGACCCAGTCAGACAGGAAGCCAAACAGAGAATCAGACGGAGAGTCAGACAGACGGAAAACCAGACAGACAGAGAACTAGTCGGACAGACAAAGGACCTGCCCCAACAAGAGCCAGACGGAGGATAAACAGACAAAATATGTCAGCTAGAGACCTAGTCAGACAGGGAGCCAGACAGAGAATCAGATAGAGGGTCAGACAGACGGAAAACCAGACAGCTAGAGACCTAGTCAGACAGGGAACCAGACAGAGAATCAGATAAAGGGGCAGACAGACGGAAAACCAGACAGTCAGAGACCTAGACAGACAGGGAACCAGACAGAGAATCAGACAGAGGGTCAGACAGACGGAAAACCAGACTGCCAGAGACCTTGACAGACAGGGGCTCGGACAGCAAATCAGACAGAGGGTCAGACAGACGGAAAACCAGACAGCTAGAGACCTAGTCAGACAGGGAGCCAGACAGAGAATCACTCAGAAGGTCAGACAGACGGAAAACCAGACAGCTAGAGACCTAGTCAGACAGGGAACCAGACAGAGAATCAGATAGAGGGTCAGACAGACGGAAAACCAGACAGCTAGAGACCTAGTCAGACAGGGAACCAGACAGAGAATCAGATAGAGGGTCAGAAAGACGGAAAACCAGACTGTCAGAGACCTAGACAGACAGGGAACCAGACAGAGAATCAGACAGAGGGTCAGACAGACGGAAAACCAGACAGCCAGAGACCTAGTCAGACAGGGAGCCAGACAGAGAATCACTCAGAAGGTCACACAGACGGAAAACCAGACAGCTAGAGACCTAGTCAGACAGGGAACCAGACAGAGAATCAGATAGAGGGTCAGACAAACTCAAAACCAGACAGCTAGAGACCTATTCAGACAGGGAACCAGACAGAGAATCAGATAGAGGGTAAGACAGACGGAAAACCAGACAGCTAGAGACCTAGTCAGACAGGGAGCCAGACAGAGAATCAGACAGAAGGTCAGACAGACGGAAAACCAGACTTCTAGAGACCTAGTCAGACAGGGAATCAGACAGAGAATCAGATAGAGGGTCAGACAGACGGAAAACCAGACAGCTAGAGACTTAGTCAGACAGGGAACCAGATAGAGAATCAGATAGAGGGTCAGACAGACGGAAAACCAGACAGTCAGAGACCTAGACAGACAGGGAACCAGACAGAGAATCAGACAGAGGGTCAGATAGACGGAAAACCAGACAGCTAGAGACCTAGTCAGACAGGGAACCAGACAGAGAATCAGATAGAGGGTCAGACAGACGGAAAACCAGACAGCTAGAGACCTAGTCAGACAGGGAACCAGACAGAGAATCAGATAGAGGGACAGACAGACGGAAAACCAGACTGCCAGAGACCTTGACAGACAGGGGCCCAGACAGCAAATCAGACAGAGGGTCAGACAGACGGAAAACCAGACAGCCAGAGACCTAGTCAGACAGGGAGCCAGACAGAGAATCACTCAGAAGGTCAGACAGACGGAAAAACCAGACAGCTAGAGACCTAGTCAGACAGGGAACCAGACAGAGAATCAGATAGAGGGTCAGACAGACGGAAAACCAGACTGCCAGAGACCTAGACAGACAAGAAGCCAGACAAAAAATCAGATAGAGGGTCAGACAGACGGAAAACCAGACAGTCAGAGACCTAGACAGACAGGGAGCCAGTCAGAGAATCAGACAGAGGGTCAGACGGACGGAAAACCAGACAGCCAGAGACCTAGTCAGACAGGGATCCAGACTGAGAATCGGACAGAGGGTCAAACAGACGGAAAACCAGACAGCCAGAGACCTAGTCAGACAGGGAGCCAAACAGAGAATCAGACAGAGGGTCAGACAGACGGAAAACCAGACAGACAGAGACCCAGTCACACAGGAAGCCAAACATAGAATCAGACAGAGGGTCAGACAGCCAGAGACCTAGTCAGACCGGAAGTCAAGTCAGAGAATCAGACAGAGAGTCATACAGACGGAAAACCAGACAGACAGAGACCTAGTCGGACAGACAAAGGACCTGCCCCAACAAGAGCCAGACGGAGGATAAACAGACAAAAATAAGACAGCTAGAGACCTAGTCAGACAGGGAGCCAGACAGAGAATCAGATAGAGGGTCAGACAGACGGAAAACCAGACAGCTAGAGACCTAGTCAGACAGGGAACCAGACAGAGAATCAGATAGAGGGTCAGACAGACGGAAAACCAGACAGCTAGAGACCTAGTCAGACAGGGAACCAGATAGAGAATCAGATAGAGGGTCAGACAGACGGAAAACCAGACAGCTAGAGACCTAGTCAGACAGGGAACCAGACAGAGAATCAGATAGAGGGTCAGACAGACGGAAAACCAGACAGCTAGAGAACTAGTCAGACAGTGAACCAGACAGAGAATCAGATAGAGGGTCAGAAAGACGGAAAACCAGACAGCCAGAGACCTAGACAGACAGGGAACCAGACAGAGAATCAGACAGAGGGTCAGACAGACGGAAAACCAGACTGCCAGAGACCTTGACAGACAGGGAGCCAGACAAAAAATCAGACAGAGGGTCAGACAGACGGAAAACCAGACAGCCAGAGACCTTGACAGACAGGGGCCCAGACAGCAAATCAAACAGTGGGTCAGACAGACGGAAAACCAGACAGACAGAGACCTAGTCAGACAGGGAGCCAGACAGAGAATCACTCAGAAGGTCAGACAGACGGAAAACCAGACAGCTAGAGACCTAGTCAGACAGGGAACCGGACAGAGAATCAGATAGAGGGTCAGACAGACGGAAAACCAGACAGCTAGAGACCTAGTCAGACAGGGAACCAGACAGAGAATCAGATAGAGGGTCAGACAGACGGAAAACCAGACAGCCAGAGACCTAGTCAGACAGGGAGCCAGACAGAGAATCAGACAGAAGGTCAGACAGACGGAAAACCAGACATCTAGAGACCTAGTCAGACAGGGAATCAGACAGAGAATCAGATAGAGGGTCAGACAGACGGAAAACCAGACAGCTAGAGACATAGTCAGACAGGGAACCAGATAGAGAATCAGATAGAGGGTCAGACAGACGGAAAACCAGACTGCCAGAGACCTAGACAGACAGGGAACCAGACAGAGAATCAGACAGAGGGTCAGACAGACGGAAAACCAGACAGCTAGAGACCTAGTCAGACAGGGAACCAGACAGAGAATCAGATAGAGGGTCAGACAGACGGAAAACCAGACAGTCAGAGACCTAGACGGACAGGGAACCAGACAGAGAATCAGATAGAGGGTCAGAAAGACGGAAAACCAGACAGCTAGAGACCTAGTTAGACAGGGAACAAGACAGAGAATCAGATAGAGGGACAGACAGACGGGAAACCAGACTGCCAGAGACCTTGACAGACAGGGGCCCAGACAGCAAATCAGTCAGAGGGTCAGACAGACGGAAAACCAGACAGCCAGAGACCTAGTCAGACAGGGAGCCAGACAGAGAATCACTCAGAAGGTCAGACAGACGGAAAAACCAGACAGCTAGAGACCTAGTCAGACAGGGTACCAGACAGAGAATCAGATAGAGGGTCAGACAGACGGAAAACCAGACTGCCAGAGACCTAGACAGACAAGAAGCCAGACAGAAAATCAGATAGAGGGTCAGACAGACGGAAAACCAGACAGTCAGAGACCTAGACAGACAGGGAACCAGACAGAAAATCAGACAGTGGGTCAGACAGACGGAAAACCAGACTGCCAGAGACCTTGACAGACAGGGAGCCAGACAGAAAATCAGACAGATTGTCAGACAGACGGAAAACCAGACAGCCAGAGACCAAGTCAGACAGGGAGCCAGACAGAAAATCAGACAGAGAGTCAGACAGACGGAAAACCAGAAAGACAGAGACCTAGTCGGACGGACAAAGGACCTGCCCCAACAAGAGCCAGACAGAGGATAAACAGACAAAAATCAGACAGACAGAGACCTAGCCAGACAGGGAGCCAGTCAGAGAATCAGACAGAGGGTCAGACGGACGGGAAACCAGACAGCCAGAGACCTAGTCAGACAGGGATCCAGACAGAGAATCGGACAGAAGGTCAAACAGACGGAAAACCAGACAGCCAGAGACCTAGTCAGACAGGGAGCCAAACAGAGAATCAGACAGAGGGTCAGACAGACGGAAAACCAGACAGACAGAGACCCAGTCAGACAGGAAGCCAAACAGAGAATCAGACAGAGGGTCAGACAGCCAGAGACCTAGTCAGACCGGAAGCCAAGTCAGAGAATCAGACAGAGAGTCAGACAGACGGAAAACCAGACAGACAGAGACCTAGTCGGACAGACAAAGGACCTGCCCCAACAAGAGCCAGACGGAGGATAAACAGACAAAAATAAGACAGCTAGAGACCTAGTCAGACAGGGAGCCAGACAGAGAATCAGATAGAGGGTCAGACAGACGGAAAACCAGACAGCTAGAGACCTAGTCAGACAGGGAACCAGACAGAGAATCAGATAGAGGGTCAGACAGACGGAAAACCAGACAGTCAGAGACCTAGACAGACAGGGAACCAGACAGAGTATCAGACAGAGGGTCAGACAGACGGAAAACCAGACTGCCAGAGACCTTGACAGACAGGGGCCCAGACAGAGAATCAGACAGAGGGTCAGACAGACGGAAAACCAGGCAGCCAGAGACCTTGACAGACAGGGAGCCAGACAGAGAATCACTCAGAAGGTCAGACAGAAGGAAAACCAGACAGCTAGAGACCTAGTCAGACAGGGAACCAGACAGAGAATAAGATAGAGGGTCAGATAGAGGGTCAAACAGACGGAAAACCAGACAGACGGAGACCTAGACAGACAAGAAGCCTGACAGAAAATCAGATAGAGGGTCAGACAGACGGAAAACCAGACAGCTAGAGACCTAGTCAGACAGGGAACCAGACAGAGAATCAGATAGAGGGTCAGACAGACGGGTAACCAGACAGACAGAGACCTAGTCAGACAGGGAGCCAGACAGAGAATCACTCAGAAGGTCAGATAGACGGAAAACCAGACAGCTAGAGACCTAGTCAGACAGGGAACCAGACAGAGAATCAGATAGAGGGTCAGACAGACGGAAAACCAGACAGCTAGAGACCTAGTCAGACAGGGAATCAGACAGAGAATCAGATAGAGGGTCAGACAGACGGAAAACCAGACAGCTAGAGACCTAGTCAGACAGGGAACCAGACAGAGAATCAGATAGAGGGTCAGACAGACGGAAAACCAGACAGTCAGAGACCTAGACGGACAGGGAGCCAGACAGAGAATCAGACAGAGGGTCAGACAGACGGAAAACCAGACTGCCAGAGACCTTGACAGACAGGGGCCCAGACAGCAAATAAGACAGAGGGTCAGACAGACGGAAAACCAGACAGACAGAGACCTAGTCAGACAGGGAGCCAGACAGAGAATCACTCAGAAGGTCAGACAGACGGAAAACCAGACAGCTAGAGACCTAGTCAGACAGGGAACCAGACAGAGAATCAGATAGTGGGTCAGACAGACGGAAAACCAGACAGCTAGAGACCTATTCAGACAGGGAACCAGACAGAGAATCAGATAGTGGGTCAGACAGACGGAAAACCAGACAGCTAGAGACCTATTCAGACAGGGAACCAGACAGAGAATCAGATAGAGGGTCGGACAGACGGAAAACCAGACAGCTAGAGACCTAGTCAGACAGGGAATCAGACAGAGAATCAGATAGAGGGTCAGACAGACGGAAAACCAGACAGCTAGAGACCTAGTCAGACAGGGAACCAGACAGAGAATCAGATAGAGGGTCAGACAGACGGATAACCAGACAGCTAGAGACCTAGTCAGACAGGGAACCAGACAGAGAATCAGATAGAGGGTCAGACAGACGGAAAACCAGACTGCCAGAGACCTAGACAGACAAGAAGCCAGACAGAAAATCAGATAGAGGGTCAGACAGACGGAAAACCAGACAGCTAGAGACCTAGTCAGACAGGGAACCAGACAGAGAATCAGATAGAGGGTCAGAAAGACGGAAAACCAGACAGTCAGAGACCTAGACAGACAAGGAACCAGACAGAGAATCAGACAGAGGGTCAGACAGACGGAAAACCAGACAGCCAGAGACCTAGTCAGACAGGGAGCCAGACAGAAAATCAGACAGAAGGTCAGACAGACGGAAAACCAGACATCTAGAGACCTAGTCAGACAGGGAATCAGACAGAGAATCAGATAGAGGGTCAGAAAGACGGAAAACCAGACAGCTAGAGACCTAGTCAGACAGGGAACCAGATAGAGAATCAGATAGAGGGTCAGACAGACGGAAAACCAGACAGTCAGAGACCTAGACGGACAGGGAACCAGACAGAGAATCAGATAGAGGGTCAGACAGACGGAAAACCAGACAGCCAGAGACCTAGTCAGACAGGAAGCAAGTCAGAGAATCAGACAGAGGGTCAGACAGACGGAAAAACAGACAGACAGAGACCTAGTCAGACAGACAAAGGGCCTGCTCCACAAAGATCCAGACATAGGATAAACAGAGAAAAACCTGACACAGAGACCTAGCCAGAGAGGAAGCCAGTCAGAGAATCAGACAGAGGGTCGGACAGACTGAAAACCAAACAGCCAGAGGCCTAGACATACAGAGAGTCAGACAGAGAATAAGACAGAGGGTCAGACCGACGGAAAACCAGACAGCCAGAGACCTAGTCAGACAGGGAGCCAGACAGAGAATCAGAAAGAGGGTCAGACAGACGGAAAACCAAACAGCCAGAGACCTAGTCAGACATACAAAGGGACTGCCCCACAAAGAGTCAGAGAGAGGATAAACAGACAAAAACAGACAGACAGAGACCTAGCCAGACAGGAAGCCAGTCAGGGAATCAGACAGAGGGTCAGACAGACGGAAAACCAGACAGCCAGAGACCTAGACAGACAGGGAGCCAGACAGAAAATCAGACAAAGGGTCAGACAGACGGAAAACAAGACAGCCAGAGACCTATTCAAATAGGGAGCCAGACAGAGAATCAGACAGACGGTCAGACAGACGGAAAACCAGACAGCCAAAGACCTAGTCAGACAGACAAAGGGACTGCCCTACAAAGAGCGAGATAGAGGATGAACAGACAAAAATCAGACACACAGAGACCTAGCCAGACAGGAAGCCAGTCATAGAATCAGACATGGGGTCAGATGAACGGAACACCAGACAGACAGAGACCTAGACAGACAGGGAGCCGGACAGAGAACCAGACAGATGGTCAGACAGACGGAAAACAAGACAGCCAGAGACCTTGACAGACAGGGGCCCAGACAGCAAATCAGACAGAGGGTCAGACAGACGGAAAACAAGACAGCCAGAGACCTTGACAGACAGGGGCCCAGACAGCAAATCATACAGAGGATCAGACAGACGGAAAACCAGACAGCCAGAGACCTAGTCAGACAGGGAGCCAGACAGAGAATCACTCAGAAGGTCAGACAGACGGAAAACCAGACAGCCAAAGACCTAGTCAGACAGACAAATGGCTTGTCCCACAAAGAGCCAGACAGAGGATAAACAGACATAAATCAGACAGAGAGAGGCCTAGCCAGACAGGAAGCCAGTCAGAGAATCAGACAGAGGGTAAGACAGACGGAAAACCAGACAGTCAGAGACCAAGTCAGACAGGGAATCAGACAGAGAATCAGATAGAGGGTCAGACAGACGGATAACTAGACAGCTAGAGACCTAGTCAGACAGGGAACCAGACAGAGAATCAGATAGAGGGTCAGACAGACGGAAAACCAGACTGCCAGAGACCTAGACGGACAAGAAGCCAGACAGAAAATCAGATAGAGGGTCAGACAGACGGAAAACCAGACAGCTAGAGACCTAGGCAGACAGGGAACCAGACAGAGAATCAGATATAGGGTCAGAAAGACGGAAAACCAGACAGTCAGAGACCTAGACAGACAAGGAACCAGACAGAGAATCAGACAGAGGGTCAGACAGACGGAAAACCAGACAGCCAGAGACCTAGTCAGACAGGGAGCCAGACAGAGAATCAGACAGAAGGTCAGACAGACGGAAAACCAGACATCTAGAGACCTAGTCAGACAGGGAATCAGACAGAGAATCAGATAGAGGGTCATACAGACGGAAAACCAGACAGCCAGAGACCTAGTCAGACAGGGAACCAGATAGAGAATCAGATAGAGGTTCAGACAGACGGAAAACCAGAGAGTCAGAGACCTAGACGGACAGGGAACCAGACAGAGAATCAGACAGAGGGTCAGACAGACGGAAAACCAGACAGCTAGAGACCTAGTCAGACAGGGAACCAGACAGAGATTCAGATAGAGGGTCAGACAGACGGAAAACCAGACAGTCAGAGACCTAGACAGACAGGGAACCAGACAGAGAATCAGACAGAGGGTCCGACAGACGGAAAACCAGACAGCTAGAGACCTAGTCAGACAGGGAACCAGACAGAGAATCAGATAGAGGGTCAGACAGACGGAAAACCAGACAGTCAGAGACCTAGACAGACAGGGAACCAGACAGAGAATCAGACAGAGGGTCAGACAGACGGAAAACCAGACTTCCAGAGACCTTGACAGACAGGGAGCCAGACAGAAAATCAGACAGAGGGTCAGACAGACGGAAAACCAGACAGCCAGAGACCTTGACAGACAGGGGCCCAGACAGCAAATCAGACAGTGGGTCAGACGGACGGAAAACCAGCCAGACAGAGACCTAGTCAGACAGGGAGCCAGACAGAGAATCACTCAGAAGGTCAGACAGACGGAAAACCAGACAGCTAGAGACCTAGTCAGACAGGGAACCAGACAGAGAATCAGATAGAGGGTCAGACAGACGGAAAACCAGACAGCTAGAGACCTAGTCAGACAGGGAATCAGACAGAGAATCAGATAGAGGGTCAGACAGACGGAAACCAGACAGCTAGAGACCTAGTCAGACAGGGAACGAGACAGAGAATCAGATAGAGGGTCAGACAGACGGAAAACCAGACAGCTAGAGACCTAGTCAGACAGGGAACTAGACAGAGAATCAGATAGAGGGTCAGACAGAGGGAAAACCAGACTGCCAGAGACCTAGACAGACAAGAAGCCAGACAGAAAATCAGATAGAGGGTCAGACAGACGGAAAACCAGACAGCTAGAGACCTAGTCAGACAGGGAACCAGACAGAGAATCAGATAGAGGGTCAGAAAGACGGAAAACCAGACAGTCAGAGACCTAGTCAGACAAGGAACCAGACAGAGAATCAGACAGAGGGTCAGACAGACGGAAAACCAGACAGCCAGAGACCTAGTCAGACTGGGAGCCAGACAGAGAATCAGACAGAAGGTCAGACAGACGGAAAACCAGACATCTAGAGACCTAGTCAGACAGACAAAGGGACTGCCCTACAAAGAGCGAGATAGAGGATGAACAGACAAAAATCAGACACACAGAGACCTAGCCAGACAGGAAGCCAGTCATAGAATCAGACATGGGGTCAGATGAACGGAACACCAGACAGACAGAGACCTAGACAGACAGGGAGCCGGACAGAGAACCAGACAGATGGTCAGACAGACGGAAAACAAGACAGCCAGAGACCTTGACAGACAGGGGCCCAGACAGCAAATCAGACAGAGGGTCAGACAGACGGAAAACAAGACAGCCAGAGACCTTGACAGACAGGGGCCCAGACAGCAAATCATACAGAGGATCAGACAGACGGAAAACCAGACAGCCAGAGACCTAGTCAGACAGGGAGCCAGACAGAGAATCACTCAGAAGGTCAGACAGACGGAAAACCAGACAGCCAAAGACCTAGTCAGACAGACAAATGGCTTGTCCCACAAAGAGCCAGACAGAGGATAAACAGACATAAATCAGACAGAGAGAGGCCTAGCCAGACAGGAAGCCAGTCAGAGAATCAGACAGAGGGTAAGACAGACGGAAAACCAGACAGTCAGAGACCTAGTCAGACAGGGAATCAGACAGAGAATCAGATAGAGGGTCAGACAGACGGATAACTAGACAGCTAGAGACCTAGTCAGACAGGGAACCAGACAGAGAATCAGATAGAGGGTCAGACAGACGGAAAACCAGACTGCCAGAGACCTAGACGGACAAGAAGCCAGACAGAAAATCAGATAGAGGGTCAGACAGACGGAAAACCAGACAGCTAGAGACCTAGGCAGACAGGGAACCAGACAGAGAATCAGATATAGGGTCAGAAAGACGGAAAACCAGACAGTCAGAGACCTAGACAGACAAGGAACCAGACAGAGAATCAGACAGAGGGTCAGACAGACGGAAAACCAGACAGCCAGAGACCTAGTCAGACAGGGAGCCAGACAGAGAATCAGACAGAAGGTCAGACAGACGGAAAACCAGACATCTAGAGACCTAGTCAGACAGGGAATCAGACAGAGAATCAGATAGAGGGTCATACAGACGGAAAACCAGACAGCCAGAGACCTAGTCAGACAGGGAACCAGATAGAGAATCAGATAGAGGTTCAGACAGACGGAAAACCAGAGAGTCAGAGACCTAGACGGACAGGGAACCAGACAGAGAATCAGACAGAGGGTCAGACAGACGGAAAACCAGACAGCTAGAGACCTAGTCAGACAGGGAACCAGACAGAGATTCAGATAGAGGGTCAGACAGACGGAAAACCAGACAGTCAGAGACCTAGACAGACAGGGAACCAGACAGAGAATCAGACAGAGGGTCCGACAGACGGAAAACCAGACTTCCAGAGACCTTGACAGACAGGGAGCCAGACAGAAAATCAGACAGAGGGTCAGACAGACGGAAAACCAGACAGCCAGAGACCTTGACAGACAGGGGCCCAGACAGCAAATCAGACAGTGGGTCAGACGGACGGAAAACCAGCCAGACAGAGACCTAGTCAGACAGGGAGCCAGACAGAGAATCACTCAGAAGGTCAGACAGACGGAAAACCAGACAGCTAGAGACCTAGTCAGACAGGGAACCAGACAGAGAATCAGATAGAGGGTCAGACAGACGGAAAACCAGACAGCTAGAGACCTAGTCAGACAGGGAATCAGACAGAGAATCAGATAGAGGGTCAGACAGACGGAAACCAGACAGCTAGAGACCTAGTCAGACAGGGAACGAGACAGAGAATCAGATAGAGGGTCAGACAGACGGAAAACCAGACAGCTAGAGACCTAGTCAGACAGGGAACTAGACAGAGAATCAGATAGAGGGTCAGACAGAGGGAAAACCAGACTGCCAGAGACCTAGACAGACAAGAAGCCAGACAGAAAATCAGATAGAGGGTCAGACAGACGGAAAACCAGACAGCTAGAGACCTAGTCAGACAGGGAACCAGACAGAGAATCAGATAGAGGGTCAGAAAGACGGAAAACCAGACAGTCAGAGACCTAGTCAGACAAGGAACCAGACAGAGAATCAGACAGAGGGTCAGACAGACGGAAAACCAGACAGCCAGAGACCTAGTCAGACTGGGAGCCAGACAGAGAATCAGACAGAAGGTCAGACAGACGGAAAACCAGACATCTAGAGACCTAGTCAGACAGGGAACCGGACAGAGAATCAGATAGAGGGTCAGACAGACGGAAAACCAGACAGCTAGAGACCTAGTCAGACAGGGAACCAGATAGAGAATCAGATAGAGGGTCAGACAGACGGAAAACCAGACAGTCAGAGACCTAGACAGACAGGGAACCAGACAGAGAATCAGATAGAGGGTCAGACAGACGGAAAACCAGACAGCTAGAGACCTAGTCAGACAGGGAACCAGATAGAGAATCAGATAAAGGGTCAGACAGACGGAAAACCAGACAGTTAGAGACCTAGTCAGACAGGGAACCAGACAGAGAATCAGACAGAGGGTCAGACAGACGGAAAACCAGACAGCTAGAGACCTAGTCAGACAGGGAACCAGACAGAGAATCAGATAGAGGGTCAGACAGACGGAAAACCAGACAGCTAGAGACCTAGTCAGACAGGAAACCAGACAGAGAATCAGATATAGGGTCAGACAGACGTAAAACCAGACAGTCAGAGACCTAGACAGACAGGGAACCAGACAGAGAATCAGACAGAGGGTCAGACAGACGGAAAATCAGACAGCCAGAGACCTTGACAGACAGGGAGCCAGACAGAAAATCAGACAGATGGTCAGACAGACTGAAAACCAGACAGCCAGAGACCAAGTCAGACAGGGAGCCAGACAGAAAATCAGACAGTGAGTCAGACAGACGGAAAACCAGAAAGACAGAGACCTAGTCCGACGGACAAAGGACCTGCCCCAACAAGAGCCAGACAGAGGATAAACAGACAAAAAAACAGACAGACAGAGACCTAGCCAGACAGGGACCCAGTCAGAGAATCAGACAGAGGGTCATACAGACGGAAAACCAGACAGCCAGAGACCTAGTCAGACAGGGATCCAGACAGAGAATCGGACAGAGGGTCAGACAGACGGAAAACCAGACAGCCAGAGACCTAGTCAGACAGGGAGCCAGACAGAAAATCAGACAGAGGGTCAGACAGACGGAAAACCAGACAGCCAGAGACCAAGTCAGACAGGGAGCCAGACAGAAAATCAGACAGTGAGTCAGACAGACGGAAAACCAGAAAGACAGAGACCTAGTCCGACGGACAAAGGACCTGCCCCAACAAGAGCCAGACAGAGGATAAACAGACAAAAAACAACCAGACAGAGACCTAGCCAGACAGGGACCCAGTCAGAGAATCAGACAGAGGGTCATACAGACGGAAAACCAGACAGCCAGAGACCTAGTCAGACAGGGATCCAGACAGAGAATCGGACAGAAGGTCAGACAGACGGAAAACCAGACAGCCAGAGACCTAGTCAGACAGGGAGCCAGACAGAGAATCAGACAGAGGGTCAGACAGACGGAAAACCAGACAGCCAGAGACCCAGTCAGACAGGAAGCCAAACAGAGAATCAGACGGAGAGTCAGACAGACGGAAAACCAGACAGACAGAGAACTAGTCGGACAGACAAAGGACCTGCCCCAACAAGAGCCAGACGGAGGATAAACAGACAAAATATGTCAGCTAGAGACCTAGTCAGACAGGGAGCCAGACAGAGAATCAGATAGAGGGTCAGACAGACGGAAAACCAGACAGCTAGAGACCTAGTCAGACAGGGAACCAGACAGAGAATCAGATAGAGGGTCAGACAGACGGAAAACCAGACAGTCAGAGACCTAGACAGACAGGGAACCAGACAGAGAATCAGACAGAGGGTCAGACAGACGGAAAACCAGACTGCCAGAGACCTTGACAGACAGGGGCTCGGACAGCAAATCAGACAGAGGGTCAGACAGACGGAAAACCAGACAGCTAGAGACCTAGTCAGACAGGGAGCCAGACAGAGAATCACTCAGAAGGTCAGACAGACGGAAAACCAGACAGCTAGAGACCTAGTCAGACAGGGAACCAGACAGAGAATCAGATAGAGGGTCAGACAGACGGAAAACCAGACAGCTAGAGACCTAGTCAGACAGGGAACCAGACAGAGAATCAGATAGAGGGTCAGAAAGACGGAAAACCAGACTGTCAGAGACCTAGACAGACAGGGAACCAGACAGAGAATCAGACAGAGGGTCAGACAGACGGAAAACCAGACAGCCAGAGACCTTGACAGACAGGGAGCCAGACAGAAAATCAGACAGAGGGTCAGACAGACGGAAAACCAGACAGCCAGAGACCTTGCCAGACAGGGGGCCAGACAGCAAATTAAACAGTGGGTCAGACAGACGGAAAACCAGACAGACAGAGACCTAGTCAGACAGGGAGCCAGACAGAGAATCACTCAGAAGGTCACACAGACGGAAAACCAGACAGCTAGAGACCTAGTCAGACAGGGAACCAGACAGAGAATCAGATAGAGGGTCAGACAGACTCAAAACCAGACAGCTAGAGACCTAGTCAGACAGGGAACCAGACAGAGAATCAGATAGAGGGTAAGACAGACGGAAAACCAGACAGCTAGAGACCTAGTCAGACAGGGAGCCAGACAGAGAATCAGACAGAAGGTCAGACAGACGGAAAACCAGACTTCTAGAGACCTAGTCAGACAGGGAATCAGACAGAGAATCAGATAGAGGGTCAGACAGACGGAAAACCAGACAGCTAGAGACTTAGTCAGACAGGGAACCAGATAGAGAATCAGATAGAGGGTCAGACAGACGGAAAACCAGACAGACAGAGACCTAGACAGACAGGGAACCAGACAGAGAATCAGACAGAGGGTCAGATAGACGGAAAACCAGACAGCTAGAGACCTAGTCAGACAGGGAACCAGACAGAGAATCAGATAGAGGGACAGACAGACGGAAAACCAGACTGCCAGAGACCTTGACAGACAGGGGCCCAGACAGCAAATCAGACAGAGGGTCAGACAGACGGAAAACCAGACAGCTAGAGACCTAGTCAGACAGGGAGCCAGACAGAGAATCAGACAGAAGGTCAGACAGACGGAAAACCAGACTTCTAGAGACCTAGTCAGACAGGGAATCAGACAGAGAATCAGATAGAGGGTCAGACAGACGGAAAACCAGACAGCTAGAGACTTAGTCAGACAGGGAACCAGATAGAGAATCAGATAGAGGGTCAGACAGACGGAAAACCAGACAGACAGAGACCTAGACAGACAGGGAACCAGACAGAGAATCAGACAGAGGGTCAGATAGACGGAAAACCAGACAGCTAGAGACCTAGTCAGACAGGGAACCAGACAGAGAATCAGATAGAGGGTCAGACAGACGGAAAACCAGACAGCTAGAGACCTAGTCAGACAGGGAACCAGACAGAGAATCAGATAGAGGGACAGACAGACGGAAAACCAGACTGCCAGAGACCTTGACAGACAGGGGCCCAGACAGCAAATCAGACAGAGGGTCAGACAGACGGAAAACCAGACAGCCAGAGACCTAGTCAGACAGGGAGCCAGACAGAGAATCACTCAGAAGGTCAGACAGACGGAAAAACCAGACAGCTAGAGACCTAGTCAGACAGGGAACCAGACAGAGAATCAGATAGAGGGTCAGACAGACGGAAAACCAGACTGCCAGAGACCTAGACAGACAAGAAGCCAGACAAAAAATCAGATAGAGGGTCAGACAGACGGAAAACAAGACAGTCAGAGACCTAGACAGACAGGGAGCCAGTCAGAGAATCAGACAGAGGGTCAGACGGACGGAAAACCAGACAGCCAGAGACCTAGTCAGACAGGGATCCAGACTGAGAATCGGACAGAGGGTCAAACAGACGGAAAACCAGACAGCCAGAGACCTAGTCAGACAGGGAGCCAAACAGAGAATCAGACAGAGGGTCAGACAGACGGAAAACAAGACAGACAGAGACCCAGTCACACAGGAAGCCAAACAGAGAATCAGACAGAGGGTCAGACAGCCAGAGACCTAGTCAGACCGGAAGTCAAGTCAGAGAATCAGACAGAGAGTCAGACAGACGGAAAACCAGACAGACAGAGACCTAGTCGGACAGAGAAAGGACCTGCCCCAACAAGAGCCAGACGGAGGATAAACAGACAAAAATAAGACAGCTAGAGACCTAGTCAGACAGGGAGCCAGACAGAGAATCAGATAGAGGGTCAGACAGACGGAAAACCAGTCAGCTAGAGACCTAGTCAGACAGGGAACCAGACAGAGAATCAGATAGAGGGTCAGACAGACGGAAAACCAGACAGCTAGAGACCTAGTCAGACAGGGAACCAGATAGAGAATCAGATAGAGGGTCAGACAGACGGAAAACCAGACAGCTAGAGACCTAGTCAGACAGGGAACCAGACAGAGAATCAGATAGAGGGTCAGACAGACGGAAAACCAGACAGCTAGAGAACTAGTCAGACAGTGAACCAGACAGAGAATCAGATAGAGGGTCAGAAAGACGGAAAACCAGACAGTCAGAGACCTAGACAGACAGGGAACCAGACAGAGAATCAGACAGAGGGTCAGACAGACGGAAAACCAGACTGCCAGAGACCTTGACAGACAGGGAGCCAGACAAAAAATCAGACAGAGGGTCAGACAGACGGAAAACCAGACAGCCAGAGACCTTGACAGACAGGGGCCCAGACAGCAAATCAAACAGTGGGTCAGACAGACGGAAAACCAGACAGACAGAGACCTAGTCAGACAGGGAGCCAGACAGAGAATCACTCAGAAGGTCAGACAGACGGAAAACCAGACAGCTAGAGACCTAGTCAGACAGGGAACCGGACAGAGAATCAGATAGAGGGTCAGACAGACCGAAAACCAGACAGCTAGAGACCTAGTCAGACAGGGAACCAGACAGAGAATCAGACAGAGGGTCAGACAGACGGAAAACCAGACAGCCAGAGACCCAGTCAGACAGGAAGCCAAACAGAGAATCAGACGGAGAGTCAGACAGACGGAAAACCAGACAGACAGAGAACTAGTCGGACAGACAAAGGACCTGCCCCAACAAGAGCCAGACGGAGGATAAACAGACAAAATATGTCAGCTAGAGACCTAGTCAGACAGGGAGCCAGACAGAGAATCAGATAGAGGGTCAGACAGACGGAAAACCAGACAGCTAGAGACCTAGTCAGACAGGGAACCAGACAGAGAATCAGATAGAGGGTCAGACAGACGGAAAACCAGACAGTCAGAGACCTAGACAGACAGGGAACCAGACAGAGAATCAGACAGAGGGTCAGACAGACGGAAAACCAGACAGCTAGAGACCTAGTCAGACAGGGAACCAGACAGAGAATCAGATAGAGGGTCAGACAGACGGAAAACCAGACAGCTAGAGACCTAGTCAGACAGGGAACCAGACAGAGAATCAGATAGAGGGTCAGAAAGACGGAAAACCAGACTGTCAGAGACCTAGACAGACAGGGAACCAGACAGAGAATCAGACAGAGGGTCAGACAGACGGAAAACCAGACAGCCAGAGACCTTGACAGACAGGGAACCAGACAGAAAATCAGATAGAGGGTCAGACAGACGGAAAACCAGACAGCCAGAGACCTTGCCAGACAGGGGGCCAGACAGCAAATTAAACAGTGGGTCAGACAGACGGAAAACCAGACAGACAGAGACCTAGTCAGACAGGGAGCCAGACAGAGAATAACTCAGAAGGTCACACAGACGGAAAACCAGACAGCTAGAGACCTAGTCAGACAGGGAACCAGACAGAGAATCAGATAGAGGGTCAGACAGACTCAAAACCAGACAGCTAGAGACCTAGTCAGACAGGGAACCAGACAGAGAATCAGATAGAGGGTAAGACATACGGAAAACCAGACAGCTAGAGACCTAGTCAGACAGGGAGCCAGACAGAGAATCAGACAGAAGGTCAGACAGACGGAAAACCAGACTTCTAGAGACCTAGTCAGACAGGGAATCAGACAGAGAATCAGATAGAGGGTCAGACAGACGGAAAACCAGACAGCTAGAGACTTAGTCAGACAGGGAACCAGATAGAGAATCAAATAGAGGGTCAGACAGACGGAAAACCAGACAGTCAGAGACCTAGACAGACAGGGAACCAGACAGAGAATCAGACAGAGGGTCAGATAGACGGAAAACCAGACAGCTAGAGACCTAGTCAGACAGGGAACCAGACAGAGAATCAGATAGAGGGTCAGACAGACGGAAAACCAGACAGCTAGAGACCTAGTCAGACAGGGAACCAGACAGAGAATCAGATAGAGGGACAGACAGACGGAAAACCAGACAGCTAGAGACCTAGTCAGACAGGGAGCCAGACAGAGAATCACTCAGAAGGTCAGACAGACGGAAAAACCAGACAGCTAGAGACCTAGTCAGACAGGGAACCAGACAGAGAATCAGATAGAGGGTCAGACAGACGAAAAACCAGACTGCCAGAGACCTAGACAGACAAGAAGCCAGACAAAAAATCAGATAGAGGGTCAGACAGACGGAAAACCAGACAGTCAGAGACCTAGACAGACAGGGAGCCAGTCAGAGAATCAGACAGAGGGTCAGACGGACGGAAAACCAGACAGCCAGAGACCTAGTCAGACAGGGATCCAGACTGAGAATCGGACAGAGGGTCAAACAGACGGAAAACCAGACAGCCAGAGACCTAGTCAGACAGGGAGCCAAACAGAGAATCAGACAGAGGGTCAGACAGACGGAAAACCAGACAGACAGAGACCCAGTCACACAGGAAGCCAAACAGAGAATCAGACAGAGGGTCAGACAGCCAGAGACCTAGTCAGACCGGAAGTCAAGTCAGAGAATCAGACAGAGAGTCAGACAGACGGAAAACCAGACAGACAGAGACCTAGTCGGACAGACAAAGGACCTGCCCCAACAAGAGCCAGACGGAGGATAAACAGACAAAAATAAGACAGCTAGAGACCTAGTCAGACAGGGAGCCAGACAGAGAATCAGATAGAGGGTCAGACAGACGGAAAACCAGACAGCTAGAGACCTAGTCAGACAGGGAACCAGACAGAGAATCAGATAGAGGGTCAGACAGACGGAAAACCAGACAGCTAGAGACCTAGTCAGACAGGGAACCAGACAGAGAATCAGATAGAGGGTCAGACAGACGGAAAACCAGACAGCTAGAGACCTAGTCAGACAGGGAACCAGACAGAGAATCAGATAGAGGGTCAGACAGACGGAAAACCAGACAGCTAGAGAACTAGTCAGACAGTGAACCAGACAGAGAATCAGATAGAGGGTCAGAAAGACGGAAAACCAGACAGTCAGAGACCTAGACAGACAGGGAACCAGACAGAGAATCAGACAGAGGGTCAGACAGACGGAAAACCAGACTGCCAGAGAACTTGACAGACAGGGAGCCAGACAAAAAATCAGACAGAGGGTCAGACAGACGGAAAACCAGACAGCCAGAGACCTTGACAGACAGGGGCCCAGACAGCAAATCAAACAGTGGGTCAGACAGACGGAAAACCAGACAGACAGAGACCTAGTCAGACAGGGAGCCAGACAGAGAATCACTCAGAAGGTCAGACAGACGGAAAACCAGACAGCTAGAGACCTAGTTAGACAGGGAACCGGACAGAGAATCAGATAGAGGGTCAGACAGACGGAAAACCAGACAGCTAGAGACCTAGTCAGACAGGGAACCAGACAGAGAATCAGATAGAGGGTCAGACAGACGGAAAACCAGACAGCCAGAGACCTAGTCAGACAGGGAGCCAGACAGAGAATCAGACAGAAGGTCAGACAGACGGAAAACCAGACATCTAGAGACCTAGTCAGACAGGGAATCAGACAGAGAATCAGATAGAGGGTCAGACAGACGGAAAACCAGACAGTCAGAGACCTAGACAGACAGGGAACCAGACAGAGAATCAGATAGAGGGTCAGACAGACGGAAAACCAGACAGCTAGAGAACTAGTCAGACAGTGAACCAGACAGAGAATCAGATAGAGGGTCAGAAAGACGGAAAACCAGACAGTCAGAGACCTAGACAGACAGGGAACCAGACAGAGAATCAGACAGAGGGTCAGATAGACGGAAAACCAGACAGCTAGAGACCTAGTCAGACAGGGAACCAGACAGAGAATCAGATAGAGGGTCAGACAGACGGAAAACCAGACAGCTAGAGACCTAGTCAGACAGGGAACCAGACAGAGAATCAGATAGAGGGACAGACAGACGGAAAACCAGACTGCCAGAGACCTTGACAGACAGGGGCCCAGACAGCAAATCAGACAGAGGGTCAGACAGACGGAAAACCAGACAGCCAGAGACCTAGTCAGACAGGGAGCCAGACAGAGAATCACTCAGAAGGTCAGACAGACGGAAAAACCAGACAGCTAGAGACCTAGTCAGACAGGGAACCAGACAGAGAATCAGATAGAGGGTCAGACAGACGAAAAACCAGACTGCCAGAGACCTAGACAGACAAGAAGCCAGACAAAAAATCAGATAGAGGGTCAGACAGACGGAAAACCAGACAGTCAGAGACCTAGACAGACAGGGAGCCAGTCAGAGAATCAGACAGAGGGTCAGACGGACGGAAAACCAGACAGCCAGAGACCTAGTCAGACAGGGATCCAGACTGAGAATCGGACAGAGGGTCAAACAGACGGAAAACCAGACAGCCAGAGACCTAGTCAGACAGGGAGCCAAACAGAGAATCAGACAGAGGGTCAGACAGACGGAAAACCAGACAGACAGAGACCCAGTCACACAGGAAGCCAAACAGAGAATCAGACAGAGGGTCAGACAGCCAGAGACCTAGTCAGACCGGAAGTCAAGTCAGAGAATCAGACAGAGAGTCAGACAGACGGAAAACCAGACAGACAGAGACCTAGTCGGACAGACAAAGGACCTGCCCCAACAAGAGCCAGACGGAGGATAAACAGACAAAAATAAGACAGCTAGAGACCTAGTCAGACAGGGAGCCAGACAGAGAATCAGATAGAGGGTCAGACAGACGGAAAACCAGACAGCTAGAGACCTAGTCAGACAGGGAACCAGACAGAGAATCAGATAGAGGGTCAGACAGACGGAAAACCAGACAGCTAGAGACCTAGTCAGACAGGGAACCAGATAGAGAATCAGATAGAGGGTCAGACAGACGGAAAACCAGACAGCTAGAGACCTAGTCAGACAGGGAACCAGACAGAGAATCAGATAGAGGGTCAGACAGACGGAAAACCAGACAGCTAGAGAACTAGTCAGACAGTGAACCAGACAGAGAATCAGATAGAGGGTCAGAAAGACGGAAAACCAGACAGTCAGAGACCTAGACAGACAGGGAACCAGACAGAGAATCAGACAGAGGGTCAGACAGACGGAAAACCAGACTGCCAGAGAACTTGACAGACAGGGAGCCAGACAAAAAATCAGACAGAGGGTCAGACAGACGGAAAACCAGACAGCCAGAGACCTTGACAGACAGGGGCCCAGACAGCAAATCAAACAGTGGGTCAGACAGACGGAAAACCAGACAGACAGAGACCTAGTCAGACAGGGAGCCAGACAGAGAATCACTCAGAAGGTCAGACAGACGGAAAACCAGACAGCTAGAGACCTAGTTAGACAGGGAACCGGACAGAGAATCAGATAGAGGGTCAGACAGACGGAAAACCAGACAGCTAGAGACCTAGTCAGACAGGGAACCAGACAGAGAATCAGATAGAGGGTCAGACAGACGGAAAACCAGACAGCCAGAGACCTAGTCAGACAGGGAGCCAGACAGAGAATCAGACAGAAGGTCAGACAGACGGAAAACCAGACATCTAGAGACCTAGTCAGACAGGGAATCAGACAGAGAATCAGATAGAGGGTCAGACAGACGGAAAACCAGACAGCTAGAGAAATAGTCAGACAGGGAACCAGATAGAGAATCAGATAGAGGGTCAGACAGACGGAAAACCAGACTGCCAGAGACCTAGACAGACAGGGAACCAGACAGAGAATCAGACAGAGGGTCAGACAGACGGAAAACCAGACAGCTAGAGACCTAGTCAGACAGGGAACCAGACAGAGAATCAGATAGAGGGTCAGACAGACGGAAAACCAGACAGTCAGAGACCTAGACAGACAGGGAACCAGACAGAGAATCAGATAGAGGGTCAGAAAGACGGAAAACCAGACAGCTAGAGACCTAGTTAGACAGGGAACAAGACAGAGAATCAGATAGAGGGACAGACAGACGGGAAACCAGACTGCCAGAGACCTTGACAGACAGGGGCCCAGACAGCAAATCAGTCAGAGGGTCAGACAGACGGAAAACCAGACAGCCAGAGACCTAGTCAGACAGGGAGCCAGACAGAGAATCACTCAGAAGGTCAGACAGACGGAAAAACCAGACAGCTAGAGACCTAGTCAGACAGGGAACCAGACAGAGAATCAGATAGAGGGTCAGACAGACGGAAAACCAGACTGCCAGAGACCTAGACAGACAAGAAGCCAGACAGAAAATCAGATAGAGGGTCAGACAGACGGAAAACCAGACAGTCAGAGACCTAGACAGACAGGGAACCAGACAGAAAATCAGACAGAGGGTCAGACAGACGGAAAACCAGACTGCCAGAGACCTTGACAGACAGGGAGCCAGACAGAAAATCAGACAGATTGTCAGACAGACGGAAAACCAGACAGCCAGAGACCAAGTCAGACAGGGAGCCAGACAGAAAATCAGACAGAGAGTCAGACAGACGGAAAACCAGAAAGACAGAGACCTAGTCGGACGGACAATTAACTCAGAAGGTCAGATAGACGGAAAACCAGACAGCTAGAGACCTAGTCAGACAGGGAACCAGACAGAGAATCAGATAGAGGGTCAGACAGACGGAAAACCAGACAGCTAGAGACCTAGTCAGACAGGGAATCAGACAGAGAATCAGATAGAGGGTCAGACAGACGGAAAACCAGACAGCTAGAGACCTAGTCAGACAGGGAACCAGACAGAGAATCAGATAGAGGGTCAGACAGACGGAAAACCAGACAGTCAGAGACCTAGACGGACAGGGAACCAGACAGAGAATCAGACAGAGGGTCAGACAGACGGTAAACCAGACTGCCAGAGACCTTGACAGACAGGGGCCCAGACAGCAAATAAGACAGAGGGTCAGACAGACGGAAAACCAGACAGACAGAGACCTAGTCAGACAGGGAGCCAGACAGAGAATCACTCAGAAGGTCAGACAGACGGAAAACCAGACAGCTAGAGTCCTAGTCAGACAGGGAACCAGACAGAGAATCAGATAGTGGGTCAGACAGACGGAAAACCAGACAGCTAGAGACCTATTCAGACAGGGAACCAGACAGAGAATCAGATAGTGGGTCAGACAGACGGAAAACCAGACAGCTAGAGACCTATTCAGACAGGGAACCAGACAGAGAATCAGATAGAGGGTCAGACAGACGGAAAACCAGACAGCTAGAGACCTAGTCAGACAGGGAATCAGACAGAGAATCAGATAGAGGGTCAGACAGACGGAAAACCAGACAGCTAGAGACCTAGTCAGACAGGGAACCAGACAGAGAATCAGATAGAGGGTCAGACAGACGGATAACCAGACAGCTAGAGACCTAGTCAGACAGGGAACCAGACAGAGAATCAGATAGAGGGTCAGACAGACGGAAAACCAGACTGCCAGAGACCTAGACAGACAAGAAGCCAGACAGAAAATCAGATAGAGGGTCAGACAGACGGAAAACCAGACAGCTAGAGACCTAGTCAGACAGGGAACCAGACAGAGAATCAGATAGAGGGTCAGAAAGACGGAAAACCAGACAGTCAGAGACCTAGACAGACAAGGAACCAGACAGAGAATCAGACAGAGGGTCAGACAGACGGAAAACCAGACAGCCAGAGACCTAGTCAGACAGGGAGCCAGACAGAAAATCAGACAGAAGGTCAGACAGACGGAAAACCAGACATCTAGAGTCCTAGTCAGACAGGGAATCAGACAGAGAATCAGATAGAGGGTCAGACAGACGGAAAACCAGACAGCTAGAGACCTAGTCAGACAGGGAACCAGATAGAGAATCAGATAGAGGGTCAGACAGACGGAAAACCAGACAGTCAGAGACCTAGACGGACAGGGAACCAGACAGAGAATCAGATAGAGGGTCAGACAGACGGAAAACCAGACAGCCAGAGACCTATTCAGACAGGAAGCAAGTCAGAGAATCAGACAGAGGGTCAGACAGACGGAAAAACAGACAGACAGAGACCTAGTCAGACAGACAAAGGGCCTGCTCCACAAAGATCCAGACATAGGATAAACAGAGAAAAACCTGACACAGAGACCTAGCCAGAGAGGAAGCCAGTCAGAGAATCAGACAGAGGGTCGGACAGACTGAAAACCAAACAGCCAGAGGCCTAGACATACAGAGAGTCAGACAGAGAATAAGACAGAGGGTCAGACAGACGGAAAACCAGACAGCCAGAGACCTAGTCAGACAGGGAGCCAGACAGAGAATCAGAAAGAGGGTCAGACAGACGGAAAACCAAACAGCCAGAGACCTAGTCAGACATACAAAGGGACTGCCCCACAAAGAGTCAGAGAGAGGATAAACAGACAAAAAACAGACAGACAGAGACCTAGCCAGACAGGAAGCCTGTCAGGGAATCAGACAGAGGGTCAGACAGACGGAAAACCAGACAGCCAGAGACCTAGACAGACAGGGAGCCAGACAGAAAATCAGACAAAGGGTCAGACAGACGGAAAACAAGACAGCCAGAGACCTATTCAAACAGGGAGCCAGACAGAGAATCAGACAGACGGTCAGACAGACGGAAAACCAGACAGCCAAAGACCTAGTCAGACAGACAAAGGGACTGCCCTACAAAGAGCGAGATAGAGGATGAACAGACAAAAATCAGACACACAGAGACCTAGCCAGACAGGAAGCCAGTCATAGAATCAGACATGGGGTCAGATGAACGGAACACCAGACAGACAGAGACCTAGACAGACAGGGAGCCGGACAGAGAACCAGACAGAGGGTCAGACAGACGGAAAACAAGACAGCCAGAGACCTTGACAGACAGGGGCCCAGACAGCAAATCAGACAGAGGGTCAGACAGACGGAAAACAAGACAGCCAGAGACCTTGACAGACAGGGGCCCAGACAGCAAATCAGACAGAGGATCAGACAGACGGAAAACCAGACAGCCAGAGACCTAGTCAGACAGGGAGCCAGACAGAGAATCACTCAGAAGGTCAGACAGACGGAAAACCAGACAGCCAAAGACCTAGTCAGACAGACAAATGGCTTGTCCCACAAAGAGCCAGACAGAGGATAAACAGACATAAATCAGACAGAGAGAGGCCTAGCCAGACAGGAAGCCAGTCAGAGAATCAGACAGAGGGTAAGACAGACGGAAAACCAGACAGTCAGAGACCTAGTCAGACAGGGAGCAAGACAGAGAATCAGACAGAAGGTCAGACAGACGGAAAACCAGACATCTAGAGACCCAGTCAGACAGGGAATCAGACAGAGAATCAGATAGAGGGTCAGACAGACGGAAAACCAGACAGCTAGAGACCTAGTCAGACAGGGAACCAGATAGAGAATCAGACAGAGGGTCAGACAGACGGAAAACCAGACAGCCAGAGACCTAGTCAGACAGGGAGCCAAACAGAGAATCAGACAGAGGGTCAGACAGACGGAAAACCAGACAGCCAGAGACCCAGTCAGACAGGAAGGCAAACAGAGAATCAGACAGAGGGTCAGACAGACGGAAAACCAGACAGACAGAGACCTAGTCAGACAGGAAGCCAAGTCAGAGAATCAGACAGAGAGTCAGATAGACGGAAAACCAGACAGACAGAGACCTAGTCGGACAGACAAAGGACCTGCCCCAACAAGAGCCAGACGGAGGATAAACAGACAAAAATAAGACAGCTAAGACCTAGTCAGACAGGGAACCAGACAGAGAATCAGATAGAGGGTCAGACAGACGGAAAACCAGACAGCTAGAGACCTAGTCAGACAGGGAACCAGACAAAGAATCAGATAGAGGGTCAGGCAGACGGAAAACCAGACAGTCAGAGACCTAGACAGACAGGGAACCAGAAAGCAAATCAGACAGAGGGTCAGACAGACGGAAAACCAGACAGCCAGAGACCTAGTCAGACAGGGAGCCAGACAGGGAATCACTCAGAAGGTCAGACAGACGGAAAACCAGACAGCCAGAGACCTAGTCAGACAGGGAACCAGACAGAGAATCAGATAGAGGGTCAGACAGACGGAAAACCAGACAGCTAGAGGCCTAGTCAGACAGGGAACCAGACAGAGAATCAGATAGAGGGTCAGAAAGACGGAAAACCAGACAGCTACAGACCTAGTTAGACAGGGAACCAGACAGAGAATCAGACAGAGGGTCAGACAGACGGACAACCAGACAGCTAGAGACCTAGACAGACAGGGAACCAGATAGCAAATCAGACAGAAGGTCAGACAGACGGTAAACCAGACAGCCAGAGACCTAGTCAGACAGGGAGCCAGACAGAGAATCAGACAGAAGGTCAGACAGACGGTAAACCAGACAGCCAGAGACCTAGTCAGACAGGGAACCAGACAGAGAATCAGATAGAGGGTCAGAAAGACGGAAAACCAGACAGTCAGAGACCTAGACAGACAGGGAACCAGACAGAGAATCAGACAGTGGGTCACACAGACGGAAAACTAGACTGCCAGAGACCTTGACAGACAGGGAGCCAGACAGAGAATCAGACAGAGGGTCAGACAGACGGAAAACCAGACAGCTACAGACCTAGTTAGACAGGGAACCAGACAGAGAATCAGATAGAGGGTCAGACAGACGGTAAACCAGATAGCCAGAGACCTAGTCAGACAGGGAACCAGACAGAGAATCAGACAGAGGGTCAGACAGACGGAAACCGAGACAGGCAGAGACCTAGTCAGACAGGGACCCAGACAGAGAATCAGATAGAGGGTCAGACAGACGGTAAACCAGACAGCCAGAGACCTAGTCAGACAGGGAACCAGAGAGAGAATCAGACAGAGGGTCAGTCTGACGGAAACCGAGAAAGGCAGAGACCTAGTCAGACAGGGTCCCAGACAGAGAATCAGACAGAAGGTCAGACAGACGGAAAACCAGACATCTAGAGACCTAGTCAGACAGGGAATCAGACAGAGAATCAGATAGAGGGTCAGACAGACGGAAAACCAGACAGCTAGAGACCTAGTCAGCCAGGGAACCAGATAGAGAATCAGATAGAGGGTCAGACAGACGGAAAACCAGACAGTCAGAGACCTTGACAGACAGGGAACCAGACAGAGAATCAGACAGAGGGTCACACAGACGGAAAACTAGACTGCCAGAGACCTTGACAGACAGGGAACCAGACAGAGAATCAGACAGAGGGTCAGACAGACGGAAAACCAGACAGCTACAGACCTAGTTAGACAGGGAACCAGACAGAGAATCAGATAGAGGGTCAGACAGACGGTAAACCAGATAGCCAGAGACCTAGTCAGACAGGGAACCAGACAGAGAATCAGACAGAGGGTCAGACAGACGGAAACCGAGACAGGCAGAGACCTAGTCAGACAGGGACCCAGACAGAGAATCAGATAGAGGGTCAGACAGACGGTAAACCAGACAGCCAGAGACCTAGTCAGACAGGGAACCAGACAGAGAATCAGACAGAGGGTCAGACAGACGGAAACCGAGAAAGGCAGAGACCTAGTCAGACAGGGACCCAGACAGAGAATCAGACAGAAGGTCAGACAGACGGAAAACCAGACATCTAGAGACCTAGTCAGACAGGGAATCAGACAGAGAATCAGATAGAGGGTCAGACAGACGGAAAACCAGACAGCTAGAGACCTAGTCAGACAGGGAACCAGATAGAGAATCAGATAGAGGGTCAGGCAGACAGAAAACCAGACAGTCAGAGACCTAGACAGACAGGGAACCAGATAGCAAATCAGACAGAGGGTCAGACAGACGGAAAACCAGACAGCCAGAGACCTAGTCAGACAGGGAGCCAGACAGGGAATCACTCAGAAGGTCAGACAGACGGAAAACCAGACAGCCAGAGACCTAGTCAGACAGGGAACCAGACAGAGAATCAGACAGAGGGTCACACAGACGGAAAACCAGACAGCTAGAGACCTAGTCAGACAGGGAACCAGACAGAGAATCAGATAGAGGGTCAGAAAGACGGAAAACCAGACAGCTACAGACCTAGTTAGACAGGGAACCAGACAGAGAATCAGATAGAGGGTCAGACAGACGGAAAACCAGACAGCTAGAGACCTAGACAGACAGGGAACCAGATAGCAAATCAGACAGAAGGTCAGACAGACGGTAAACCAGACAGCCAGAGACCTAGTCAGACAGGGAGCCAGACAGAGAATCAGACAGAAGGTCAGACAGACGGTAAACCAGACAGCCGGAGACCTAGTCAGACAGGGAACCAGACAGAGAATCAGATAGAGGGTCAGAAAGACGGAAAACCAGACAGTCAGAGACCTAGACAGACAGGGAACCAGACAGAGAATCAGACAGAGGGTCACACAGACGGAAAACTAGACTGCCAGAGACCTTGACAGACAGGGAGCCGGACAGAGAATCAGACAGAGGGTCAGACAGACGGAAAACCAGACAGCTACAGACCTAGTTAGACAGGGAACCAGACAGAGAATCAGATAGAGGGTCAGACAGACGGTAAACCAGATAGCCAGAGACCTAGTCAGACAGGGAACCAGACAGAGAATCAGACAGAGGGTCCGACAGACGGAAACCGAGAAAGGCAGAGACCTAGTCAGACAGGGACCCAGACAGAGAATCAGACAGAAGGTCAGACAGACGGAAAACCAGACAGCCAGAGACCTAGTCAGACAGGGAACCAGACAGAGAATCAGACAGAGGGTCAGACAGACGGAAACCGAGAAAGGCAGAGACCTAGTCAGACAGGGACCCAGACAGAGAATCAGACAGAAGGTCAGACAGACGGAAAACCAGACATCTAGAGACCTAGTCAGACAGGGAATCAGACAGAGAATCAGATAGAGGGTCAGACAGACGGAAAACCAGACAGCTAGAGACCTAGTCAGCCAGGGAACCAGATAGAGAATCAGATAGAGGGTCAGACAGACGGAAAACCAGACAGTCAGAGACCTTGACAGACAGGGAACCAGACAGAGAATCAGACAGAGGGTCAGACAGACGGAAAACCAGACAGCTACAGACCTAGTTAGACAGGGAACCAGACAGAGAATCAGATAGAGGGTCAGACAGACGGAAAACCAGACAGACAGAGACCTAGTCGGACAGACAAAGGACCTGCCCCAACAAGAGCCAGACGGAGGATAAACAGACAAAAATAAGACAGCTAGAGACCTAGTCAGACAGGGAACCAGACAGAGAATCAGATAGATGGTCAGACAGACGGAAAACCAGACAGCTAGAGACCTAGTCAGACAGGGAACCAGACGAAGAATCAGATAGAGGGTCAGGCAGACGGAAAACCAGACAGTCAGAGACCTAGACAGACAGGGAACCAGATAGCAAATCAGACAGAGGGTCAGACAGACGGACAACCAGACAGCCAGAGACCTAGTCAGACAGGGAGCCAGACAGGGAATCACTCAGAAGGTCAGACAGACGGAAAACCAGACAGCCAGAGACCTAGTCAGACAGGGAACCAGACAGAGAATCAGATAGAGGGTCAGACAGACGGAAAACCAGACAGCTAGAGACCTAGTCAGACAGGGAACCAGACAGAGAATCAGATAGAGGTTCAGAAAGACGGTAAACCAGACAGTTACAGACCTAGTTAGACAGGGAACCAGACATAAATCAGATAGAGGGTCAGACAGACGGAAAACCAGACAGCTACAGACCTAGTCAGACAGGGAACCAGACAGAGAATCAGACAGAGGGTCAGACAGACGGAAAACCAGACAGTCAGAGACCTAGACAGACAGGGAACCAGACAGAGAATCAGAAAGAGGGTCAGACAGACGGAAAACCAGACTGCCAGAGACCTTGACAGACAGGGAGCCAGACAGAAAATCAGACAGAGGGTCAGACAGACGGACAACCAGACAGCCAGAGACCTAGTCAGACAGGGAGCCAGACAGAGAATCAGACAGAAGGTCAGACAGACGGTAAACCAGACAGCCAGAGACCTAGTCAGACAGGGAGCCAGACAGAGAATCAGACAGAAGGTCAGACAGACGGTAAACCAGACAGCCAGAGACCTAGTCAGACAGGGAACCAGACAGAGAATCAGATAGAGGGTCAGAAAGACGGAAAACCAGACAGTCAGAGACCTAGACAGACAGGGAGCCAGACAGAGAATCAGACAGAGGGTCACACAGACGGAAAACTAGACTGCCAGAGACCTTGACAGACAGGGAGCCAGACAGAGAATCAGACAGAGGGTCAAACAGACGGAAAACCAGACAGCTACAGACCTAGTTAGACAGTGAACCAGACAGGGAATCAGATAGAGGGTCAGACAGACGGTAAACCAGACAGCCAGAGACCTAGTCAGACAGGGACCCAGACAGAGAATCAGACAGAGGGTCAGACAGACGGAAACCGAGACAGGCAGAGACTTAGTCAGACAGGGACCCAGACAGAGAATCAGACAGAAGGTCAGACAGACGGAAAACCAGACATCTAGAGACCTAGTCAGACAGGGAATCAGACAGAGAATCAGATAGAGGGTCAGACAGACGGAAAACCAGACAGCTAGAGACCTAGTCAGCCAGGGAACCAGATAGAGAATCAGATAGAGGGTCAGACAGACGGAAAACCAGACAGTCAGAGACCTTGACAGACAGGGAACCAGACAGAGAATCAGACAGAGGGTCAGACAGACGGAAAACCAGACAGCTACAGACCTAGTAAGACAGGGAACCAGACAGAGAATCAGATAGAGGGTCAGAAAGACGGAAAACCAGAGAGCTACAGACCTAGTTAGACAGGGAACCAGACAGAGAATCAGATAGAGGGTCAGACAGACGGAAAACCAGACAGCTAGAGACCTAGTCAGACAGGGAACCAGACAAAGAATCAGATAGAGGGTCAGGCAGACGGAAAACCAGACAGTCAGAGACCTAGACAGACAGGGAACCAGATAGCAAATCAGACAGAGGGTCAGACAGACGGAAAACCAGACAGCCAGAGACCTAGTCAGACAGGGAGCCAGACAGGGAATCACTCTGAAGGTCAGACAGACGAAAAACCAGACAGCCAGAGACCTAGTCAGACAGGGAACCAGACAGAGAATCAGATAGAGGGTCAGACAGACGGAAAACCAGACAGCTAGAGACCTAGTCAGACAGGGAACCAGACAGAGAATCAGATAGAGGGTCAGAAAGACGGAAAACCAGACAGCTACAGACCTAGTTAGACAGGGAACCAGACAGAGAATCAGATAGAGGGTCAGACAGACGGAAAACCAGACAGCTAGAGACCTAGTCAGACAGGGAACCAGACAGAGAATCAGACAGAGGGTCAGACAGACGGAAAACCAGACAGTCAGAGACCTAGACAGACAGGGAACCAGACAGAGAATCAGATAGAGGGTCAGATAGACGGAAAACCAGACTGCCAGAGACCTTGACAGACAGGGAGCCAGACAGAAAATCAGACAGAGGGTCAGACAGACGGACAACCAGACAGCCAGAGACCTAGTCAGACAGGGAGCCAGACAGAGAATCAGACAGAAGGTCAGACAGACGGTAAACCAGACAGCCAGAGACCTAGTCAGACAGGGAGCCTGACAGAGAATCAGACAGAAGGTCAGACAGACGGTAAACCAGACAGCCAGAGACCTAGACAGACAGGGAACCAGACAGAGAATCAGACAGAGGGTCACACAGACGGAAAACTAGACTGCCAGAGACCTTGACAGACAGGGAGCCAGACAGAGAATCAGACAGAGGGTCAGACAGACGGAAAACCAGACAGCTACAGACCTAGTTAGACAAGGAACCAGACAGAGAATCAGATAGAGGGTCAGACAGACGGTAAACCAGACAGCCAGAGACCTAGTCAGACAGGGAACCAGACAGAGAATCAGACAGAGGGTCAGACAGACGGAAACCGAGACAGGCAGAGACCTAGTCAGACAGGGACCCAGACAGAGAATCAGACAGAAGGTCAGACAGACGGTAAACCAGACATCTAGAGACCTAGTCAGACAGGGAATCAGACAGAGAATCAGATAGAGGGTCAGACAGACGGAAAACCAGACAGCTAGAGACCTAGTCAGCCAGGGAACCAGAAAGAGAATCAGATAGAGGGTCAGACAGACGGAAAACCAGACAGTCAGAGACCTTGACAGACAGGGAACCAGACAGAGAATCAGACAGAGGGTCAGACAGACGGAAAACCAGACAGCTACAGACCTAGTTAGACAGGGAACCAGACAGAGAATCAGATAGAGGGTCAGACAGACGGAAAACCAGACAGCTAGAGACCTAGTCAGACAGGGAACCAGATAGAGAATCAGATAGAGGGTCAGACAGACGGAAAACCAGACAGCCAGAGACCTAGTCAGACAGGGAGCCAAACAGAGAATCAGACAGAGGGTCAGACAGACGGAAAACCAGACAGCCAGAGACCCAGTCAGACAGGAAGGCAAACAGAGAATCAGACAGAGGGTCAGATAGACGGAAAACCAGACAGCCAGAGACCTAGTCAGACAGGAAGCCAAGTCAGAGAATCAGACAGAGAGTCAGATAGACGGAAAACCAGACAGAAAGAGACCTAGTCGGACAGACTAAGGACCTGCCCCAACAAGTGCCAGACGGAGGATAAACAGACAAAAATAAGACAGCTAGAGACCTAGTCAGACAGGGAGCCAGACAGAGAATCAGATAGAGGGTCAGACAGACGGAAAACTATACAGCTAGAGACCTAGTCAGACAGGGAACCAGACAAAGAATCAGATAGAGGGTCAGGCAGACGGAAAACCAGACAGTCAGAGACCTAGACAGACAGGGAACCAGATAGCAAATCAGACAGAGGGTCAGACAGACGGAAAACCAGACAGCCAGAGACCTTGTCAGACAGGGAGCCAGACAGGGAATCACTCAGAAGGTCAGAGAGACGGAAAACCAGACAGCCAGAGACCTAGTCAGACAGGGACCCAGACAGAGAATCAGATAGAGGGTCAGACAGACGGAAAACCAGACAGCTAGAGACCTAGTCAGACAGGGAACCAGACAGAGAATCAGATAGAGGGTCAGACAGACGGAAAACCAGACAGCTACAGACCTAGTTAGACAGGGAACCAGACAGAGAATCAGATAGAGGGTCAGACAGACGGAAAACCAGACAGCTAGAGACCTAGTCAGACAGGGAACCAGACAGAGAATCAGATAGAGGGTCAGACAGATGGAAAACCAGACAGTCAGAGACCTAGACAGACAGGGAACCAGACAGAGAATGAGATAGAGGGTCAGACAGACGGAAAACCAGGCTGCCAGAGACCTTGACAGACAGGGAGCCAGACAGAAAATCAGACAGAGGGTCAGACAGACGGACAACCAGACAGCCAGAGACCTAGTCAGACAGGGAGCCGGACAGAGAATCAGACAGAAGGTCAGACAGACGGTAAACCAGACAGCCAGAGACCTAGTCAGACAGGGAGCTAGACAGAGAATCAGACAGAAGGTCAGACAGACGGTAAACCAGACAGCCAGAGACCTAGTCAGACAGGGAACCAGACAGAGAATCAGATAGAGGGTCAGAAAGACGGAAAACCAGACAGTCAGAGACCTAGACAGACAGGGAACCAGACAGAGAATCAGATAGAGGGTCACACAGACGGAAAACTAGACTGCCAGAGACCTTGACAGACAGGGAGCCAGATAGAGAATCAGACAGAGGGTCAGACAGACGGAAAACCAGACAGCTACAGACCTAGTTAGACAGGGAACCAGACAGAGAATCAGATAGAGGGTCAGACAGACGGTAAACCAGACAGCCAGAGACCTAGTCAGACAGGGAACCAGACAGAGAATCAGACAGAGGGTCAGACAGACGGAAACCGAGACAGGCAGAGACCTAGTCAGACAGGGACCCAGACAGAGAATCAGAAAGAAGGTCAGACAGACGGAAAACCAGACATCTAGAGACCTAGTCAGACGGGGAATCAGACAGAGAATCAGATAGAGGGTCAGACAGATGGAAAACCAGATAGCTAGAGACCTAGTCAGCCAGGGAACCAGATAGAGAATCAGATAGAGGATCAGACAGACGGAAAACCAGACAGTCAGAGACCTAGACAGACAGGGAACCAGACAGAGAATCAGATAGAGGGTCAGATAGACGGAAAACCAGACTGCCAGAGACCTTGACAGACAGGGAGCCAGACAGAAAATCAGACAGAGGGTCAGACAGACGGACAACCAGACAGCCAAAGACCTAGTCAGACAGGGAGCCAGACAGAGAATCAGACAGAAGGTCAGACAGACGGTAAACCAGACAGCCAGAGACCTAGTCAGACAGGGAGCCAGACAGAGAATCAGACAGAAGGTCAGACAGACGGTAAACCAGACAGTCAGAGACCTAGTCAGACAGGGAACCAGACAGAGAATCAGATAGAGGGTCAGAAAGACGGAAAACCAGACAGTCAGAGACCTAGACAGACAGGGAACCAGACAGAGAATCAGATAGAGGGTCACACAGACGGAAAACTAGACTGCCAGAGACCTTGACAGACAGGGAGCCAGATAGAGAATCAGACAGAGGGTCAGACAGACGGAAAACCAGACAGCTACAGACCTAGTTAGACAGGGAACCAGACAGAGAATCAGATAGAGGGTCAGACAGACGGTAAACCAGACAGCCAGAGACCTAGTCAGACAGGGAACCAGACAGAGAATCAGACAGAGGGTCAGACAGACGGAAACCGAGACAGGCAGAGACCTAGTCAGACAGGGACCCAGACAGAGAATCAGAAAGAAGGTCAGACAGACGGAAAACCAGACATCTAGAGACCTAGTCAGACGGGGAATCAGACAGAGAATCAGATAGAGGGTCAGACAGATGGAAAACCAGATAGCTAGAGACCTAGTCAGCCAGGGAACCAGATAGAGAATCAGATAGAGGATCAGACAGACGGAAAACCAGACAGTCAGAGACCTAGACAGACAGGGAACCAGACAGAGAATCAGATAGAGGGTCAGATAGACGGAAAACCAGACTGCCAGAGACCTTGACAGACAGGGAGCCAGACAGAAAATCAGACAGAGGGTCAGACAGACGGACAACCAGACAGCCAAAGACCTAGTCAGACAGGGAGCCAGACAGAGAATCAGACAGAAGGTCAGACAGACGGTAAACCAGACAGCCAGAGACCTAGTCAGACAGGGAGCCAGACAGAGAATCAGACAGAAGGTCAGACAGACGGTAAACCAGACAGTCAGAGACCTAGTCAGACAGGGAACCAGACAGAGAATCAGATAGAGGGTCAGAAAGACGGAAAACCAGACAGTCAGAGACCTAGACAGACAGGGAACCAGACAGAGAATCAGACAGAGGGTCACACAGACGGAAAACTAGACTGCCAGAGACCTTGACAGACAGGGAGCCAGACAGAAAATCAGACAGAGGGTCAGACAGACGGACAACCAGACAGCCAAAGACCTAGTCAGACAGGGAGCCAGACAGAGAATCAGACAGAAGGTCAGACAGACGGTAAACCAGACAGCCAGAGACCTAGTCAGACAGGGAGCCAGACAGAGAATCAGACAGAAGGTCAGACAGACGGTAAACCAGACAGCCAGAGACCTAGTCAGACAGGGAGCCAGACAGAGAATCAGACAGAAGGTCAGACAGACGGTAAACCAGACAGTCAGAGACCTAGTCAGACAGGGAGCCAGACAGAGGATCAGACAGAGGGTCAGACAGACGGAAAACCAGACAGTTACAGACCTAGTTAGACAGGGAACCAGACAGAGAATCAGATAGAGGGTCAGACAGACGGTAAACCAGACAGCCAGAGACCTAGTCAGACAGGGAACCATACAGAGAATCAGACAGAGGGTCAGACAGACGGAAACCGAGACAGGCAGAGACCTAGTCAGACAGGGACCCAGACAGAGAATCAGACAGAAGGTCAGACGGATGGAAAACCAGACATCTAGAGACCTAGTCAGACAGGGAATCAGACAGAGAATCAGATAGAGGGTCAGACAGATGGAAAACCAGACAGTCAGAGACCTAGACAGACAGGGAGCCGGACAGAGAATCAGACAGAAGGTCAGACAGACGGAAAACCAGACAGCTAGAGACCTAGTCAGACAGGGAACCAGATAGAGAATCAGATAGAGGGTCAGACAGACGGAAAACCAGACAGCCAGAGACCTAGTCAGACAGGGAGCCAAACAGAGAATCAGACAGAGGGTCAGACAGACGGAAAACCAGACAGCCAGAGACCCAGTCAGACAGGAAGGCAAACAGAGAATCAGACAGAGGGTCAGATAGACGGAAAACCAGACAGCCAGAGACCTAGTCAGACAGGAGGCCAAGTCAGAGAATCAGACAGAGAGTCAGATAGACGGAAAACCAGACAGACAGAGACCTAGTCGGACAGACAAAGGATCTGCCCCAACAAGAGCCAGACGGAGGATAAACAGACAAAAATAAGACAGCTAGAGACCTAGTCAGACAGGGAGCCAGACAGAGAATCAGATAGAGGGTCAGACAGACGGAAAACCAGACAGCTAGAGACCTAGTCAGACAGGGAACCAGACAAAGAATCAGATAGAGGGTCAGGCAGACGGAAAACCAGACAGTCAGAGACCTAGACAGACAGGGAACCAGATAGCAAATCAGACAGAGGGACAGACAGACGGAAAACCAGACAGCCAGAGACCTAGTCAGACAGGGAACAAGACAGAGAATCAGATAGAGGGTCAGACAGACGGAAAACCAGACAGCTAGAGACCTAGTCAGACAGGGAACCAGACAGAGAATCAGATAGAGGGTCAGACAGACGGAAAACCAGACAGCTAGAGACCTAGTCAGACAGGGAACCAGACAGAGAATCAGACAGAGGGTCAGACAGACGGAAAACCAGACAGTCAGAGACCTAGACAGACAGGGAACCAGACAGAGAATCAGACAGAGGGTCACACAGACGGAAAACTAGACTGCCAGAGACCTTGACAGACAGGGAGCCAGACAGAGAATCAGACAGAGGGTCAGACAGACGGAAAACCAGACAGTTACAGACCTAGTTAGACAGGGAACCAGACAGAGAATCAGATAGAGGGTCAGACAGACGGTAAACCAGACAGCCAGAGACCTAGTCAGACAGGGAACCAGACAGAGAATCAGACAGAGGGTCAGACAGACGGAAACCGAGACAGGCAGAGACCTAGTCAGACAGGGACCCAGACAGAGAATCAGACAGAAGGTCAGACGGATGGAAAACCAGACATCTAGAGACCTAGTCAGACAGGGAATCAGACAGAGAATCAGATAGAGGGTCAGACAGACGGAAAACCAGACAGCCAGAGACCTAGTCAGACAGGGAACCAGATAGAGAATCAGATAGAGGGTCAGACAGACGGAAAACCAGACAGCCAGAGACCTTGACAGACAGGGAACCAGACAGAGAATCAGACAGAGAATCAGACAGACGGAAAACCAGACAGCTACAGACCTAGTTAGACAGGGAACCAGACAGAGAATCAGACAGAGGGTCAGACAGACGGAAAACCAGACAGCTACAGACCTAGTCAGACAGGGAACCAGACAGAGAATCAGATAGAGGGTCAGACAGACGGAAAACCAGACAGCTAGAGACCTAGTCAGACAGGGAACCAGATAGAGAATCAGATAGAGGGTCAGACAGACGGAAAACCAGACAGACAGAGACCTAGTCGGACAGACAAAGGATCTGCCCCAACAAGAGCCAGACGGAGGATAAACAGACAAAAATAAGACAGCTAGAGACCTAGTCAGACAGGGAGCCAGACAGAGAATCAGATAGAGGGTCAGACAGACGGAAAACCAGACAGCTAGAGACCTAGTCAGACAGGGAACCAGACAAAGAATAAGATAGAGGGTCAGGCAGACGGAAAACCAGACAGTCAGAGACCTAGACAGACAGGGAACCAGATAGCAAATCAGACAGAGGGACAGACAGACGGAAAACCAGACAGCCAGAGACCTAGTCAGACAGGGAACAAGACAGAGAATCAGATAGAGGGTCAGACAGACGGAAAACCAGACAGCTAGAGACCTAGTCAGACAGGGAACCAGACAGAGAATCAGATAGAGGGTCAGACAGACGGAAAACCAGACAGCTAGAGACCTAGTCAGACAGGGAACCAGACAGAGAATCAGACAGAGGGTCAGACAGACGGAAAACCAGACAGTCAGAGACCTAGACAGACAGGGAACCAGACAGAGAATCAGACAGAGGGTCACACAGACGGAAAACTAGACTGCCAGAGACCTTGACAGACAGGGAGCCAGACAGAGAATCAGACAGAGGGTCAGACAGACGGAAAACCAGACAGTTACAGACCTAGTTAGACAGGGAACCAGACAGAGAATCAGATAGAGGGTCAGACAGACGGTAAACCAGACAGCCAGAGACCTAGTCAGACAGGGAACCAGACAGAGAATCAGACAGAGGGTCAGACAGACGGAAACCGAGACAGGCAGAGACCTAGTCAGACAGGGACCCAGACAGAGAATCAGACAGAAGGTCAGACGGATGGAAAACCAGACATCTAGAGACCTAGTCAGACAGGGAATCAGACAGAGAATCAGATAGAGGGTCAGACAGACGGAAAACCAGACAGCCAGAGACCTAGTCAGACAGGGAACCAGATAGAGAATCAGATAGAGGGTCAGACAGACGGAAAACCAGACAGCCAGAGACCTTGACAGACAGGGAACCAGACAGAGAATCAGACAGAGAATCAGACAGACGGAAAACCAGACAGCTACAGACCTAGTTAGACAGGGAACCAGACAGAGAATCAGATAGAGGGTCAGACAGACGGAAAACCAGACAGCTAGAGACCTAGTCAGACAGGGAACCAGATAGAGAATCAGATAGAGGGTCAGACAGACGGAAAACCAGACAGCCAGAGACCTAGTCAGACAGGGAGCCAAACAGAGAATCAGACAGAGGGTCAGACAGACGGAAAAGCAGACAGCCAGAGACCCAGTCAGACAGGAAGGCAAACAGAGAATCAGACAGAGGGTCAGATAGACGGAAAACCAGACAGCCAGAGACCTAGTCAGACAGGAAGCCAAGTCAGAGAATCAGACAGAGAGTCAGATAGACGGAAAACCAGACAGACAGAGACCTAGTCGGACAGACAAAGGATCTGCCCCAACAAGAGCCAGACGGAGGATAAACAGACAAAAATAAGACAGCTAGAGACCTAGTCAGACAGGGAGCCAGACAGAGAATCAGATAGAGGGTCAGACAGACGGAAAACCAGACAGCTAGAGACCTAGTCAGACAGGGAACCAGACAAAGAATCAGATAGAGGGTCAGGCAGACGGAAAACCAGACAGTCAGAGACCTAGACAGACAGGGAACCAGATAGCAAATCAGACAGAGGGTCAGACAGACGGAAAACCAGACAGCCAGAGACCTAGTCAGACAGGGAACCAGACAGAGAATCAGATAGAGGGTCAGACAGACGGAAAACCAGACAGCTAGAGACCTAGTCAGACAGGGAACCAGACAGAGAATCAGATAGAGGGTCAGACAGACGGAAAACCAGACAGCTAGAGACCTAGTCAGACAGGGAACCAGACAGAGAATCAGACAGAGGGTCAGACAGACGGAAAACCAGACAGTCAGAGACCTAGACAGACAGGGAACCAGACAGAGAATCAGACAGAGGGTCACACAGACGGAAAACTAGACTGCCAGAGACCTTGACAGACAGGGAGCCAGACAGAGAATCAGACAGAGGGTCAGACAGACGGAAAACCAGACAGTTACAGACCTAGTTAGACAGGGAACCAGACAGAGAATCAGATAGAGGGTCAGACAGACGGTAAACCAGACAGCCAGAGACCTAGTCAGACAGGGAACCAGACAGAGAATCAGACAGAGGGTCAGACAGACGGAAACCGAGACAGGCAGAGACCTAGTCAGACAGGGACCCAGACAGAGAATCAGACAGAAGGTCAGACGGATGGAAAACCAGACATCTAGAGACCTAGTCAGACAGGGAATCAGACAGAGAATCAGATAGAGGGTCAGACAGACGGAAAACCAGACAGCCAGAGACCTAGTCAGACAGGGAACCAGATAGAGAATCAGATAGAGGGTCAGACAGACGGAAAACCAGACAGCCAGAGACCTTGACAGACAGGGAACCAGACAGAGAATCAGACAGAGAATCAGACAGACGGAAAACCAGACAGCTACAGACCTAGTTAGACAGGGAACCAGACAGAGAATCAGATAGAGGGTCAGACAGACGGAAAACCAGACAGCTAGAGACCTAGTCAGACAGGGAACCAGATAGAGAATCAGATAGAGGGTCAGACAGACGGAAAACCAGACAGCCAGAGACCTAGTCAGACAGGGAGCCAAACAGAGAATCAGACAGAGGGTCAGACAGACGGAAAAGCAGACAGCCAGAGACCCAGTCAGACAGGAAGGCAAACAGAGAATCAGACAGAGGGTCAGATAGACGGAAAACCAGACAGCCAGAGACCTAGTCAGACAGGAAGCCAAGTCAGAGAATCAGACAGAGAGTCAGATAGACGGAAAACCAGACAGACAGAGACCTAGTCGGACAGACAAAGGATCTGCCCCAACAAGAGCCAGACGGAGGATAAACAGACAAAAATAAGACAGCTAGAGACCTAGTCAGACAGGGAGCCAGACAGAGAATCAGATAGAGGGTCAGACAGACGGAAAACCAGACAGCTAGAGACCTAGTCAGACAGGGAACCAGACAAAGAATCAGATAGAGGGTCAGGCAGACGGAAAACCAGACAGTCAGAGACCTAGACAGACAGGGAACCAGATAGCAAATCAGACAGAGGGTCAGACAGACGGAAAACCAGACAGCCAGAGACCTAGTCAGACAGGGAACCAGACAGAGAATCAGATAGAGGGTCAGACAGACGGAAAACCAGACAGCTAGAGACCTAGTCAGACAGGGAACCAGACAGAGAATCAGATAGAGGGTCAGACAGACGGAAAACCAGACAGCTAGAGACCTAGTCAGACAGGGAACCAGACAGAGAATCAGACAGAGGGTCAGACAGACGGAAAACCAGACAGTCAGAGACCTAGACAGACAGGGAACCAGACAGAGAATCAGATAGAGGGTCAGACAGATGGAAAACCAGACTGCCAGAGACCTTGACAGACAGGGAGCCAGACAGAAAATCAGACAGAGGGTCAGACAGACGGACAACCAGACAGCCAGAGACCTAGTCAGACAGGGAGCCAGACAGAGAATCAGACAGAAGGTCAGACAGACGGTAAACCAGACAGCCAGAGACCTAGTCAGACAGGGAGCCAGACAGAGAATCAGACAGAAGGTCAGACAGACGGTAAACCAGACAGCCAGAGACCTAGTCAGACAGGGAACCAGACAGAGAATCAGATAGAGGGTCAGAAAGACGGAAAACCAGACAGTCAGAGACCTAGTCAGACAGGGAACCAGACAGAGAATCAGACAGAGGGTCACACAGACGGAAAACTAGACTGCCAGAGACCTTGACAGACAGGGAACCAGACAGAGAATCAGACAGAGGGTCAGACAGACGGAAAACCAGACAGCTACAGACCTAGTTAGACAGGGAACCAGACAGAGAATCAGATAGAGGGTCAGACAGACGGTAAACCAGACAGCCAGAGACCTAGTCAGACAGGGAACCAGACAGAGAATCAGACAGAGGGTCAGACAGACGGAAACCGAGACAGGCAGAGACCTAGTCAGACAGGGACCCAGACAGAGAATCAGAAAGAAGGTCAGACAGACGGAAAACCTGACATCTAGAGACCTAGTCAGACAGGGAATCAGACAGAGAATCAGATAGAGGGTCAGACAGACGGAAAACCAGACAGCTAGAGACCTAGTCAGCCAGGGAACCAGATAGAGAATCAGATAGAGGGTCAGACAGACGGAAAACCAGACAGTCAGAGACCTTGACAGACAGGGAACCAGACAGAGAATCAGACAGAGGGTCAGACAGACGGAAAACCAGACAGCTACAGACCTAGTTAGACAGGGAACCAGACAGAGAATCAGATAGAGGGTCAGAGAGACGGAAAACCAGACAGCCAGAGACCTAGTCAGACAGGGAACCAGACAGAGAATCAGACAGAGGGTCAGAGAGACGGAAAACCAGACAGTCAGAGACCTAGACAGACAGGGAACCAGACAGAGAATCAGATAGAGGGTCAGACAGACGGAAAACCAGACTGCCAGAGACCTTGACAGACAGGGAGCCAGACAGAAAATCAGACAGAGGGTCAGACAGACGGACAACCAGACAGCCAGAGACCTAGTCAGACAGGGAGCCAGACAGAGAATCAGACAGAAGGTCAGACAGACGGTAAACCAGACAGCCAGAGACAAAGTCAGACAGGGAGCCAGACAGAGAATCAGACAGAAGGTCACACAGACGGTAAACCAGACAGCCAGAGACCTAGTCAGACAGGGAACCAGATAGAGAATCAGATAGAGGGTCAGACAGACGGAAAACCAGACAGTCAGAGACCTTGACAGACAGGGAACCAGACAGAGAATCAGACAGAGGGTCAGACAGACGGAAAACCAGACAGCTACAGACCTAGTTAGACAGGGAACCAGACAGAGAATCAGATAGAGGGTCAGACAGACGGAAAACCAGACAGCTAGAGACCTAGTCAGACAGGGAACCAGATAGAGAATCAGATAGAGGGTCAGACAGACGGAAAACCAGACAGCCAGAGACCTAGTCAGACAGGGAGCCAAACAGAGAATCAGACAGAGGGTCAGACAGACGGAAAACCAGACAGCCAGAGACCCAGTCAGACAGGAAGGCAAACAGAGAATCAGACAGAGGGTCAGATAGACGGAAAACCAGACAGCCAGAGACCTAGTCAGACAGGAAGCCAAGTCAGAGAATCAGACAGAGAGTCAGATAGACGGAAAACCAGACAGACAGAGACCTAGTCGGACAGACAAAGGATCTGCCCCAACAAGAGCCAGACGGAGGATAAACAGACAAAAATAAGACAGCTAGAGACCTAGTCAGACAGGGAGCCAGACAGAGAATCAGATAGAGGGTCAGACAGACAGAAAACCAGACAGCTAGAGACCTAGTCAGACAGGGAACCAGACAAAGAATCAGATAGAGGGTCAGGCAGACGGAAAACCAGACAGTCAGAGACCTAGACAGACAGGGAACCAGATAGCAAATCAGACAGAGGGTCAGACAGATGGAAAACCAGACAGCCAGAGACCTAGTCAGACAGGGAGCCAGACAGGGAATCACTCAAAAGGTCAGACAGACGGAAAACCAGACAGCCAGAGACCTAGTCAGACAGGGAACCAGACAGAGAATCAGATAGAGGGTCAGACAGACGGAAAACCAGACAGCTAGAGACCTAGTCAGACAGGGAACCAGACAGAGAATCAGATAGAGGGTCAGACAGACGGACAACCAGACAGCCAGAGACCTAGTCAGACAGGGAGCCAGACAGAGAATCAGACAGAAGGTCAGACAGACGGTAAACCAGACAGCCAGAGACCTAGTCAGACAGGGAGCCAGACAGAGAATCAGACAGAAGGTCAGACAGACGGTAAACCAGACAGCCAGAGACCTAGTCAGACAGGGAACCAGACAGAGAATCAGATAGAGGGTCAGAAAGACGGAAAACCAGACAGTCAGAGACCTAGTCAGACAGGGAACCAGACAGAGAATCAGACAGAGGGTCACACAGACGGAAAACTAGACTGCCAGAGACCTTGACAGACAGGGAGCTAGACAGAGAATCAGACAGAGGGTCAGACAGACGGAAAACCAGACAGCTACAGACCTAGTTAGACAAGAAGCCAGACAGAGAATCAGATAGAGGGTCAGACAGACGGTAAACCAGACAGCCAGAGACCTAGTCAGACAGGGAACCAGACAGAGAATCAGACAGAGGGTCAGACAGACGGAAACCGAGACAGGCAGAGACCTAGTCAGACAGGGACCCAGACAGAGAATCAGAAAGAAGGTCAGACAGACGGAAAACCAGACATCTAGAGACCTAGTCAGACAGGGAATCAGACAGAGAATCAGATAGAGGGTCAGACAGACGGAAAACCAGACAGCTAGAGACCTAGTCAGCCAGGGAACCAGATAGAGAATCAGATAGAGGGTCAGACAGACGAAAAACCAGACAGTCAGAGACCTTGACAGACAGGGAACCAGACAGAGAATCAGACAGAGGGTCAGACAGACGGAAAACCAGACAGCTACAGACCTAGTTAGACAGGGAACCAGACAGAGAATCAGATAGAGGGTCAGACAGACGGAAAACCAGACAGCTAGAGACCTAGTCAGACAGGGAACCAGACAGAGAATCAGACAGAGGGTCAGACAGACGGAAAACCAGACAGTCAGAGACCTAGACAGACAGGGAACCAGACAGAGAATCAGATAGAGGGTCAGACAGACGGAAAACCAGACTGCCAGAGACCTTGACAGACAGGGTGCCAGACTGAAAATCAGACAGAGGGTCAGACAGACGGACAACCAGACAGCCAGAGACCTAGTCAGACAGGGAGCCAGACAGAGAATCAGACAGAAGGTCAGACAGACGGTAAACCAGACAGCCAGAGACCTAGTCAGACAGGGAGCCAAACAGAGAATCAGATAGAGGGGCAGGACAGACGGAAAACGAGACAGCCAGAGACCTAGTCAGACAGGAAGCAAGTCAGAGAATCAGACAGAGGGTCAGATAGACGGAAAACAAGACAGCCAGAGACCTAGTCAGACAGACAAAGGGCCTGCCCCACAAAGGGCAAGTCAGAGGATAAACAGACAATAATCAGACAGCCAGAGACCTATCCAGACAGGAAGCCAGTCAGAGAATCAGACAGAGGGTCAGACAGACGGAAAACCAGACTGCCAGATACCTAGTCAGACAGGGAATCAGACAGAGAATCAGATAGAGGGTCAGACAGACGGAAAACCAGACAGCCAGGGACCTAGTCAGACAGGGAGCCAGACTGAAAATCAGACAGAGGGTCAGACAGACGGAAACCAGACAGTCAGAGATCTTTTCAAACAGGGAGCCAGACAGAGAATCAGACAGAGGGTCAGACAGACGGAAAACCAGACAGCCAGGGACCTAGTCAGACAGGGAGCCAGACAGAAAATCAGACAGAGGGTCAGACAGACGGAAACCAGACAGTCAGAGATCTTTTCAAACAGGGAGCCAGACAGAGAATCAGACAGAGGGTCAGACAGACGGAAACCAGACAGTCAGAGATATTTTCAAACAGGGAGCCAGACAGAGAATCAGATAGAGGGTCAGACAGACGGAAAACCAGACAGCCAGGGACCTAGTCAGACAGGGAGCCAGACTGAAAATCAGACAGAGGGTCAGACAGACGGAAACCAGACAGTCAGAGATCTTTTCAAACAGGGAACCAGACAGAGAATCAGACAGAGGGTCAGACAGACGGAACACCAGACTGCCAGAGACCTTGACAGACAGGGAACCAGACAGCAAATCAGACAGAGGGTCAGACAGACGGAAAACCAGACAGCCAGAGACCTAGTCAGACAGTGAGCCAGACAGAGAATCAGACAGAAGGTCAGACAGACGGAAAACCAGACAGCTAGAGACCTAGTCAGACAGGGAACCAGACAGAGAATCAGACAGAGGGTCAGACCGACGGAAAACCAGAAAGACAGAGACCTAGTCAGACAGGGAGCCAGACTGAAAATCAGACAGAGGGTCAGACAGACGGAAAACCAGACAGCCAAAGACCTAGTCAGACAGGGAGCCAGACAGAGAATCAGACAGAAGGTCAGACAGACGGAAAACCAGACAGCTAGAGACCTAGTCAGACAGGGAACCCGAAAGAGGATCAGATAGAGGGTCAGACAGACGGAAAACCAGACAGCTAGAGACCTAGTCAGACAGGGAACCAGACAGAGAATCAGACAGAGGATCAGACAGACGGAAAACCAGACAGCCAAAGACCTAGTCAGACAGACAAAGGGCCTGCCCCGCAAAGAGCCAGACAGAGGATAAGCAGATAAAAATCAGACAGAAAGAGGCCTAGCCAGACAGGAAGCCAGTCAGAGAATCAGACAGAGGGTCAGACAGACGGAAAACCAGACAGATAGAGACCTAGTCAGACAGACAAAGGACCTGCCCCAACAAGAGCCAGACAGAGGATTAACAGAAAAAAATCAGACAGACATAGACCAAGCCAGACAGGAAGCCAGTCAGAGAATCAGACAGAGGGTCAGACAAACGGAAAACCAGACAGCCAGAGACCAAGTCAGACTGGGAGCCAGACAGGAAATCAGACAGAGAGTCAGACAGACGGAAAACCAGACAGAGACCTAGTCGGACAGACAAAGGACCTGCCCCAACAAGAGCCAGACAGAGGATAAACAGACAAAAATCAGACAGACAGAGACCTAGCCAGACAGGGAGCCAGACAGAGAATCAGACAGAGGGTCAGACAGATGGAAAACCAGACAGCCAGAGACCGAGTCAGACAGGGAACCAGACAGAGAATCAGATAGAGGGTCAGACAGACGGAAAACCAGACAGTCAGAGACCTATACAGACAGGGAACCAGACAGAGAATCAGACAGAGGGTCAGACAGACGGAAAACCAGACTGCCAGAGACCTTGACAGACAGGGAGCCAGACAGAGAATCAGACAGAGGGTCAGACAGACGGTAAACCAGACAGCCAGAGACCTAGTCAGACAGGGAGCCAGACAGAGAATCAGACAGAAGGTCAGACAGACGGAAACCCAGACAGCTAGAGACCTAGTCAGACAGGGAATCAGACAGAGAATCAGATAGAGGGTCAGACAGACGGAAAACCAGACAGCTAGAGACCTAGTCAGACAGGGAACCAGACAGAGAATCAGATAGAGGGTCAGACAGAGGGAAAACCAGACAGTCAGAGACCTAGACAGACAGGGAACCAGACAGAGAATCAGACAGAGGGTCAGACAGACGGAAAACCAGACAGTCAGAGACCTAGACAGACAGGGAACCAGACAGAGAATCAGACAGAGGGTCAGACAGACGAAAAACCAGACTGCCATAGACCTTGACAGACAGGGAGCCAGACAGAAAATCAGACAGAGGGTCAGACAGACGGAAAACCAGACAGCCAGAGACCTAGTCAAACAGGGAGCCAGACAGAGAATCAGACAGAAGGTCAGACAGACGGTAAACAAGACAGCCAGAGACCTAGTCACACAGGGAGCCAGACAGAGAATCAGACAGAAGGTCAGACGGACGGGAAACTAGACAGCCAGAGACCTAGTCAGACAGGGAGCCGGACAGAGAATCAGAGAGAGGGGCAGGACAGACGGAAAACCAGACAGCCAGAGACCTAGTCAGACAGAAAGCAAGTCAGAGAATCAGACAGAGGGTCAGACAGACGGAAAACAAGACAGCCAGAGACCTAGTCAGACAGACAAAGGGCCAGCCCCAAAAAGAGCAAGTCAGAGGATAAACAGACAATAATCAGGCAGACCGAGACCTAGCCAGACAGAAAGCAAGTCAGAGAATCAGATAGAGGGTCAGACAGACTGAAAATCAGACAGAGGGTCAGACAGACGGAAAACCAGACAGCCAAAGACCTAGTCAGACAGGGAGCCAGACAGAGAATCAGACAGAAGGTCAGACAGACGGAAAACCAGACAGCTAGAGACCTAGTCAGACAGGGAACCCGAAAGAGGATCAGATAGAGGGTCAGACAGACGGAAAACCAGACAGCTAGAGACCTAGTCAGACAGGGAACCAGACAGAGAATCAGACAGAGGATCAGACAGACGGAAAACCAGACAGCCAAAGACCTAGTCAGATAGACAAAGGGCCTGCCCCGCAAAGAGCCAGACAGAGGATAAGCAGATAAAAATCAGACAGAAAGAGGCCTAGCCAGACAGGAAGCCAGTCAGAGAATCAGACAGAGGGTCAGACAGACGGAAAACCAGACAGCCAGAGACCTAGTCGGACAGACAAAGGACCTGCCCCAACAAGAGCCAGACAGAGGATTAACAGAAAAAAATCAGACAGACATAGACCAAGCCAGACAGGAAGCCAGTCAGAGAATCAGACAGAGGGTCAGACAAACGGAAAACCAGACAGCCAGAGACCAAGTCAGACTGGGAGCCAGACAGGAAATCAGACAGAGAGTCAGACAGACGGAAAACCAGACAGAGACCTAGTCGGACAGACAAAGGACCTGCCCCAACAAGAGCCAGACAGAGGATAAACAGACAAAAATCAGACAGACAGAGACCTAGCCAGACAGGGAGCCAGACAGAGAATCAGACAGAGGGTCAGACAGATGGAAAACCAGACAGCCAGAGACCGAGTCAGACAGGGAACCAGACAGAGAATCAGATAGAGGGTCAGACAGACGGAAAACCAGACAGTCAGAGACCTATACAGACAGGGAACCAGACAGAGAATCAGACAGAGGGTCAGACAGACGGAAAACCAGACTGCCAGAGACCTTGACAGACAGGGAGCCAGACAGAGAATCAGACAGAGGGTCAGACAGACGGTAAACCAGACAGCCAGAGACCTAGTCAGACAGGGAGCCAGACAGAGAATCAGACAGAAGGTCAGACAGACGGAAACCCAGACAGCTAGAGACCTAGTCAGACAGGGAATCAGACAGAGAATCAGATAGAGGGTCAGACAGACGGAAAACCAGACAGCTAGAGACCTAGTCAGACAGGGAACCAGACAGAGAATCAGATAGAGGGTCAGACAGAGGGAAAACCAGACAGTCAGAGACCTAGACAGACAGGGAACCAGACAGAGAATCAGACAGAGGGTCAGACAGACGGAAAACCAGACAGTCAGAGACCTAGACAGACAGGGAACCAGACAGAGAATCAGACAGAGGGTCAGACAGACGAAAAACCAGACTGCCATAGACCTTGACAGACAGGGAGCCAGACAGAAAATCAGACAGAGGGTCAGACAGACGGAAAACCAGACAGCCAGAGACCTAGTCAAACAGGGAGCCAGACAGAGAATCAGACAGAAGGTCAGACAGACGGTAAACAAGACAGCCAGAGACCTAGTCACACAGGGAGCCAGACAGAGAATCAGACAGAAGGTCAGACGGACGGGAAACTAGACAGCCAGAGACCTAGTCAGACAGGGAGCCGGACAGAGAATCAGAGAGAGGGGCAGGACAGACGGAAAACCAGACAGCCAGAGACCTAGTCAGACAGAAAGCAAGTCAGAGAATCAGACAGAGGGTCAGACAGACGGAAAACAAGACAGCCAGAGACCTAGTCAGACAGACAAAGGGCCAGCCCCAAAAAGAGCAAGTCAGAGGATAAACAGACAATAATCAGGCAGACCGAGACCTAGCCAGACAGAAAGCAAGTCAGAGAATCAGATAGAGGGTCAGACAGACTGAAAACCAGACAGCCAGAGACCTAGTCAGACAGGGAGCCAGACTGAAAATCAGACAGAGGGTCAGACAGACGGAAAACCAGACAGTCAGAGATCTATTCAAACAGGGAGCCAGACAGAGAATCAGACAGAGGGTCAGACAGACGGAAAACAAGACAGCCAAAGACCTAGTCTGACAGACAAAGGGCCTGCCCCACAAAGAGCCAGAAAGAGGATAAACAGACAAAAATCAGACAGACAGAGACCTAGCCAGACAGGAAGCCAGTCAGAGAATCAGACAGAGGGTCAGACAGACGCAAAACCAGACAGCTAGAGACCTAGTCAGACAGGGAACCAGACAGAGAATCAGATAGAGGGTCAGACAGACGGAAAACCAGACAGCCAGGGACCTAGTCACACAGGGAATCAGACAGAGAATCAGATAGAGGGTCAGACAGACGGAAAACCAGACAGCTAGAGACCTAGTCAGACAGGGAACCAGGCAGAGAATCAGATAGAGGGTCAGACAGACGGAAAACCAGACAGCTAGAGACCTAGTCAGACAGGGAACCAGACAGAGAATCAGTCAGAGGGTCTGACAGACGGAAAACCAGACAGCTAGAGACCTAGTCAGACAGGGAACCAGACAGAGAATCAGATAGAGGGTCAGACAGACGGAAAACCAGACAGCTAGAGACCTAGTCAGACAGGGAACCAGACAGAGAATCAGATAGAGGGTCAGACAGACGGAAAACCAGACAGTCAGAGACCTAGACAGACAGGGAACCAGACAGAGAATCAGGCAGAGAGTCAGACAGACGGAAAACAAGACAGCCAGAGACCTAGTCAGACAGACAAAGGGCCTGCCCCAAAAAGAGCAAGTCAGACGATAAACAGACAATAATCAGACAGACCGAGTCCTAGCCAGACAGGAAGCCAGTCAGAGAATCAGACAGAGGGTCAGACAGACGGAAAACCAGACAGCCAGAGACCTACTCAGACAGGGAGCCAGACAGAGAATCAGACAGAGGGTCAGACAGACGGAAAACCAGACAGCCAGAGACCTAGTCAGACAGGGAGCCAGACTGAAAATCAGACAGAGGGTCAGACAGACGGAAAACCAGACAGTCAGAGATCTATTCAAACAGGGAGCCAGACAGAGAATCAGACAGAGGGTCAGACAGACGGAAAACCAGACAGCCAGAGACCTAGTCAGACAGGAAGCAAGTCAGAGAATCAGACAGAGGGTCAGACAGACGGAAAACCAGACAGCCAGAGACCTAGTCAAACAGGGAGCCAGACAGAGAATCAGACAGAGGATCAGACAGACGGAAAACCAGACAGCCAAAGACCTAGTCAGACAGACAAAGGGCCTGCCCCGCAAAGAGCCAGACAGAGGATAAGCAGATAAAAATCAGACAGAAAGAGGCCTAGCCAGACAGGAAGCCAGTCAGAGAATCAGACAGAGGGTCAGACGGACGGAAAACCAGACAGTCAGAGACCTAGACAGACAGGGAACCAGACAGAGAATCAGACAGAGGGTCAGACAGACGGAAAACCAGACAGATAGAGACCTAGTCAGACAGACAAAGGACCTGCCCCAACAAGAGCCAGACAGAGGATTAACAGAAAAAAATCAGACAGACATAGACCAAGCCAGACAGGAAGCCAGTCAGAGAATCAGACAGAGGGTCAGACAAACGGAAAACCAGACAGCCAGAGACCAAGTCAGACTGGGAGCCAGACAGGAAATCAGACAGAGAGTCAGACAGACGGAAAACCAGACAGAGACCTAGTCGGACAGACAAAGGACCTGCCCCAACAAGAGCCAGACAGAGGATAAACAGACAAAAATCAGACAGACAGAGACCTAGCCAGACAGGGAGCCAGACAGAGAATCAGACAGAGGGTCAGACAGATGGAAAACCAGACAGCCAGAGACCGAGTCAGACAGGGAACCAGACAGAGAATCAGATAGAGGGTCAGACAGACGGAAAACCAGACAGTCAGAGACCTAGACAGACAGAAAATCAGACAGAGAATCAGACAGAGGGTCTGACAGACGGAAAACCAGACAGCCAGAGACCTAGTCGGAGAGACAAAGGGCCTGCAAAACAAAGAGCCACACAGAGGTTAAACAGACAAAAATCAGACAGACAGAGACCTAGCCAGACAGGAAGCCAGTCAGAGAATCAGACAGAGGGTCAGACAGACGGAAAACGAGACTGCCAGAGACCTAGACAGACAGGGAGCCAGACAGAAAATCAGATAGAGGGTCAGACAGACGGAAAACCAGACAGTCAGAGACCTAGACAGACAGAAAATTAGACAGAGAATCAGACAGAGGGTCTGACAGACGGAAAACCAGACAGCCAGAGACCTAGTCGGAGAGACAAAGGGCCTACCCAACAAAGAGCGACACAGAGGTTAAACAGACAAAAATCAGACGGACAGAGACCTAGCCAGACAGGGAGCCAGTCAGAGAATCAGACAGAGGGTCAGACAGACGGAAAACCAGACTGCCAGAGACCTAGACAGACAGGGAGCCAGACAGAAAATCAGACAAAGGGTCAGACAGACGGAAAACCAGACAGCCAGAGACCTAGTCAGACAGGGAGCCAGACAGAGAATCAGACAGAAGGTCAGACAGACGATAAACCAGACAGCCAGAGACCTAGTCAGACAGGAAGCAAGTCAGAGAATCAGACAGAGGGTCAGACAGACGGAAAACCAGACAGCCAGAGACCTAGTGAGACAGACAAAGGGCCTGCCCCACAAAGAGCCAGACCGAGGATAAACAGACAATAATCAGACAGACCGACACCTAGCCAGACAGGAAGCCAGTCAGAGAATCAGATAGAGGGTCAGACAGACGGAAAACCAGACAGACAGAGACCTAGACAGACAGGGAGCCAGACAGAGAATCAGACAGAGGGTCAGACCGACGGAAAACCAGACAGCCAGAGACCTAGTCAGACAGAGAGCCAGACAGAGAATCAGACAGAGGGTCAGACAGACGGTAAACCAGACAGCCAGAGACCTAGTCATACAGAAAGCCAAACAGAGAATCAGATAGAGGGTCAGACAGACGGAAAACCAGACAGCCAAAGACCTAGTCAGACAGACAAAGGGCCTGCCCCACAAAGAGCCAGAAAGAGTATAAACAGACAAAAATCATACGGACAGAGACCTAGCCAGACAGGGAGCCAGTCAGAGAATCAGACAGAGGGTCAGACAGACGCAAAACCAGACAGCTAGAGACCTAGTCAGACAGGGAACCAGACAGAGAATCAGATAGAGGGTCAGACAGACGGAAAACCAGACAGCTAGATACCTAGTCAGACAGGGAGCCAGACAGAGAATCAGACAGAGGGTCAGACAGACTGAAAACCAGACAGCCAGAGACCTAGTCAGACAGGGAGCCAGACTGAAAATCAGACAGAGGGTCAGACAGACGGAAAACCAGACAGTCAGAGATCTATTCAAACAGGGAGCCAGACAGAGAATCAGACAGAGGGTCAGACAGACGTAAAACAAGACAGCCAAAGACCTAGTCTGACAGACAAAGGGCCTGCCCCACAAAGAGCCAGAAAGAGGGTAAACAGACAAAAATCAGACAGACAGAGACCTAGCCAGACAGGAAGCCAGTCAGAGAATCAGACAGAGGGTCAGACAGACGCAAAACCAGACAGCTAGAGACCTAGTCAGACAGGGAACCAGACAGAGAATCAGATAGAGGGTCAGACAGACGGAAAACCAGACAGCCAGGGACCTAGTCACAGAGGGAATCAGACAGAGAATCAAATAGAGGGTCAGACAGACGGAAAACCAGACAGCTAGAGACCTAGTCAGACAGGGAACCAGACAGAGAATCAGATAGAGGGTCAGACAGACGGAAAACCAGACAGCTAGAGACCTAGTCAGACAGGGAACCAGACAGAGAATCAGACAGAGGGTCTGACAGACGGAAAACCAGACAGCTAGAGACCTAGTCAGACAGGGAACCAGACAGAGAATCAGATAGAGGGTCAGACAGACGGAAAACCAGACAGCTAGAGACCTAGTCAGACAGGGAACCAGACAGAAAATCAGATAGAGGGTCAGACAGACGGAAAACCAGACAGTCAGAGACCTAGACAGACAGGGAACCAGACAGAGAATCAGGCAGAGAGTCATACAGACGGAAAACAAGACAGCCAGAGACCTAGTCAGACAGACAAAGGGCCTGCCCCAAAAAGAGCAAGTCAGACGATAAACAGACAATAATCAGACAGACCGAGTCCTAGCCAGACAGGAAGCCAGTCAGAGAATCAGACAGAGGGTCAGACAGACGGAAAACCAGACAGCCAGAGACCTACTCAGACAGGGAGCCAGACAGAGAATCAGACAGAGGGTCAGACAGACGGAAAACCAGACAGCCAGAGACCTAGTCAGACAGGGAGCCAGACTGAAAATCAGACAGAGGGTCAGACAGACGGAAAACCAGACAGTCAGAGATCTATTCAAACAGGGAGCCAGACAGAGAATCAGACAGAGGGTCAGACAGACGGAAAACCAGACAGCCAGAGACCTAGTCAGACAGGAAGCAAGTCAGAGAATCAGACAGAGAGTCAGACAGACGGAAAACCAGACAGCCAGAGACCTAGTCAAACAGGGAGCCAGACAGAGAATCAGACAGAGGATCAGACAGACGGAAAACCAGACAGCCAAAGACCTAGTCAGACAGACAAAGGGCCTGCCCCGCAAAGAGCCAGACAGAGGATAAGCAGATAAAAATCAGACAGAAAGAGGCCTAGCCAGACAGGAAGCCAGTCAGAGAATCAGACAGAGGGTCAGACGGACGGAAAACCAGACAGTCAGAGACCTAGACAGACAGGGAGCCAGACAGGAAATCAGACAGAGGGTATGACAGACGGAAAACCAGACAGATAGAGACCTAGTCGGACAGACAAAGGACCTGCCCCAACAAGAGCCAGACAGAGGATTAACAGAAAAAAATCAGACAGACATAGACCAAGCCAGACAGGAAGCCAGTCAGAGAATCAGACAGAGGGTCAGACAAACGGAAAACCAGACAGCCAGAGACCAAGTCAGACTGGGAGCCAGACAGGAAATCAGACAGAGAGTCAGACAGACGGAAAACCAGACAGAGACCTAGTCGGACAGACAAAGGACCTGCCCCAACAAGAGCCAGACAGAGGATAAACAGACAAAAATCAGACAGACAGAGACCTAGCCAGACAGGGAGCCAGACAGAGAATCAGACAGAGGGTCAGACAGATGGAAAACCAGACAGCCAGAGACCGAGTCAGACAGGGAACCAGACAGAGATTCAGATAGAGGGTCAGACAGACGGAAAACCAAACAGTCAGAGACCTAGACAGACAGAAAATCAGACAGAGAATCAGACAGAGGGTCTGACAGACGGAAAACCAGACAGCCAGAGACCTAGTCGGAGAGACAAAGGGCCTGCAAAACAAAGAGCCACACAGAGGTTAAACAGACAAAAATCAGACAGACAGAGACCTAGCCAGACAGGAAGCCAGTCAGAGAATCAGACAGAGGGTCAGACAGACGGAAAACCAGACTGCCAGAGACCTAGACAGACAGGGAGCCAGACAGAAAATCAGATAGAGGGTCAGACAGACGGAAAACCAGACAGTCAGAGACCTAGACAGACAGAAAATTAGACAGAGAATCAGACAGAGGGTCTGACAGACGGAAAACCAGACAGCCAGAGACCTAGTCGGAGAGACAAAGGGCCTACCCAACAAAGAGCCACACAGAGGTTAAACAGACAAAAATCAGACAGACAGAGACCTAGCCAGACAGGAAGCCAGTCAGAGAATCAGACAGAGGGTCAGACAGACGGAAAACCAGACTGCCAGAGACCTAGACAGACAGGGAGCCAGACAGAAAATCAGACAAAGGGACAGACAGACGGAAAACCAGACAGCCAGAGACCTAGTCAGACAGGGAGCCAGACAGAGAATCAGACAGAAGGTCAGACAGACGATAAACCAGACAGCCAGAGACCTAGTCAGACAGGAAGCAAGTCAGAGAATCAGACAGAGGGTCAGACGGACGGAAAACCACACAGCCAGAGACCTAGTGAGACAGACAAAGGGCCTGCCCCACAAAGAGCCAGACCGAGGATAAACAGACAATAATCAGACAGACCGACACCTAGCCAGACAGGAAGCCAGTCAGAGAATCAGATAGAGGGTCAGACAGACGGAAAACCAGACAGACAGAGACCTAGACAGACAGGGAGCCAGACAGAGAATCAGACAGAGGGTCAGACCGACGGAAAACCAGACAGCCAGAGACCTAGTCAGACAGAGAGCCAGACAGACAATCAGACAGAGGGTCAGACAGACGGTAAACCAGACAGCCAGAGACCTAGTCATACAGAAAGCCAAACAGAGAATCAGATAGAGGGTCAGACAGACGGAAAACCAGACAGCCAAAGACCTAGTCAGACAGACAAAGGGCCTGCCCCACAAAGAGCCAGAAAGAGGATAAACAGACAAAAATCATACGGACAGAGACCTAGCCAGACAGGGAGCCAGTCAGAGAATCAGACAGAGGGTCAGACAGACGGAAAACCAGACAGCTAGAGACCTCGTCACACAGGGAATCAGACAGAGAATCAGATAGAGGGTATGACAGACGGAAAACCAGACAGATAGAGACCTAGTCGGACAGACAAAGGACCTGCCCCAACAAGAGCCAGACAGAGGATTAACAGAAAAAAATCAGACAGACATAGACCAAGCCAGACAGGAAGCCAGTCAGAGAATCAGACAGAGGGTCAGACAAACTGAAAACCAGACAGCCAGAGACCAAGTCAGACTGGGAGCCAGACAGGAAATCAGACAGAGAGTCAGACAGACGGAAAACCAGACAGAGACCTAGTCGGACAGACAAAGGACCTGCCCCAACAAGAGCCAGACAGAGGATAAACAGACAAAAATCAGACAGACAGAGACCTAGCCAGACAGGGAGCCAGACAGAGAATCAGACAGAGGGTCAGACAGATGGAAAACCAGACAGCCAGAGACCGAGTCAGACAGGGAACCAGACAGAGAATCAGATAGAGGGTCAGACAGACGGAAAACCAGACAGTCAGAGACCTAGACAGACAGAAAATCAGACAGAGAATCAGACAGAGGGTCTGACAGACGGAAAACCAGACAGCCAGAGACCTAGTCGGAGAGACAAAGGGCCTGCAAAACAAAGAGCCACACAGAGGTTAAACAGACAAAAATCAGACAGACAGAGACCTAGCCAGACAGGAAGCCAGTCAGAGAATCAGACAGAGGGTCAGACAGACGGAAAACCAGACTGCCAGAGACCTAGACAGACAGGGAGCCAGACAGAAAATCAGACAAAGGGTCAGACAGACGGAAAACCAGACAGCCAGAGACCTAGTCAGACAGGGAGCCAGACAGAGAATCAGACAGAAGGTCAGACAGACGATAAACCAGACAGCCAGAGACCTAGTCAGACAGGAAGCAAGTCAGAGAATCAGACAGAGGGTCAGACAGACGGAAAACCAGACAGCTAGAGACCTAGTCACACAGGGAAACAGACAGAGAATCAGATAGAGGGTCAGACAGACGGAAAACCAGACAGCTAGAGACCTAGACAGACAGGGAACCAGACAGAGAATCAGGCAGAGGGTCAGACAGACGGAAAACCAGACTGCCAGAGACCTTGACAGACAGGGAGCCAGACAGAAAATCAGACAGAGGGTCAGACAGACGGAAAACCAGACAGCCAGAGACCTAGTCAGACAGGGAGCCAGACAGAGAATCAGAGAGAAGGTCAGACAGACGGTAAACCAGACAGCCAGAGACCTTTCAGACAGGGAGCCAGACAGAGAATCAGACAGAAGGTCAGACAGACGGTAAACCAGACAGCCAGAGACCTAGTCAGACAGGGAGCCAAACAGAGAATCAGATAGAGGGGCAGGACAGATGGAAAAGCAGCCAGCCAGAGACCTAGTCAGACAGGAAGCAAGTCAGAGAATCAGACAGAGAGTCAGACAGACGGAAAACAAGACAGCCAGAGACCTAGTCAGACAGACAAAGGGCTTGCCCCAAAAAGAGCAAGTCAGACGATAAACAGACAATAATCAGACAGACCGAGACCTAGCCAGATAGGAAGCCAGTCAGAGAATCAGACAGAGGGTCAGACAGACGGAAAACCAGACAGCCAGATACCTAGTCAGACAGGGAGCCAGACAGAGAATCAGACAGAGGGTCAGACAGACGGAAAACCAGACAGCCAGAGACCTAGTCAGACAGGGAGCCAGACTGAAAATCAGACAGAGGGTCAGACAGACGGAAAACCAGACAGTCAGAGATCAATTCAAACAGGGAGCCAGACAGAGAATCAGACAGAGGGTCAGACAGACGGAAAACCAGACAGCCAGAGACCTAGTCAGACAGGAAGCAAGTCAGAGAATCAGACAGAGGGTCAGACAGACGGAAAACCAGACAGCCAGAGACCTAGTCAAACAGGGAGCCAGACAGAGAATCAGACAGAAGGTCACTGACAGACGGTAAACCAGACAGCCAGAGACCTAGTCAGACAGACAAAGGGCCTGCCCCGCAAAGAGCCAGACAGAGGATAAGCAGACAAAAATCAGACAGACAGAGGCCTAGTCAGACAGGAAGCCAGTCAGAGAATCAGACAGAGGGTCAGACGGACGGAAAACCAGACAGTCAGAGACCTAGACAGACAGGGAGCCAGACAGGAAATCAGACAGAGGGTATGACAGACGGAAAACCAGACAGATAGAGACCTAGTCGGACAGACAAAGGACCTGCCCCAACAAGAGCGAGACAGAGGATTAACAGAAAAAAATCAGACAGACATAGACCAAGCCAGACAGGAAACCAGTCAGAGAATCAGACAGAAGGTCAGACAGACGGAAAACCAGACAGCCAGAGACCAAGTCAGACTGGGAGCCAGACAGGAAATCAGACAGAGAGTCAGACAGACGGAAAACCAGACAGAGACCTAGTCGGACAGACAAAGGACCTGCCCCAACAAGAGCCAGACAGAGGATAAACAGACAAAAATCAGACAGACAGAGACCTAGCCAGACAAGGAGCCAGACAGAGAATCAGACAGAGGGTCAGACAGATGGAAAACCAGACAGCCAGAGACCTAGTCAGACAGGGAACCAGACAGAGAATCAGATAGAGGGTCAGACAGACGGAAAACCAGACAGTCAGAGACCTAGACAGACAGAAAATCAGACAGAGAATCAGACAGAGGGTCTGACAGACGGAAAACCAGACAGCCAGAGACCTAGTCGGAGAGACAAAGGGCCTGCAAAACAAAGAGCCACACAGAGGTTAAACAGACAAAAATCAGACAGACAGAGACCTAGCCAGACAGGAAGCAAGTCAGAGAATCAGACAGAGGTCAGACAGACGGAAAACCAGACTGCCAGAGACCTAGACAGACAGGGAGCCAGACAGAAAATCAGATAGAGGGTCAGACAGACGGAAAACCAGACAGTCAGAGACCTAGACAGACAGAAAATTAGACAGAGAATCAGACAGAGGGTCTGACAGACGGAAAACCAGACAGCCAGAGACCTAGTCGGAGAGATAAAGGGCCTACCCAACAAAGAGCCACACAGAGGTTAAACAGACAAAAATCAGACGGACAGAGACCTAGCAAGGCAGGAAGCCAGTCAGAGAATCAGACAGAGGGTCAGACAGACGGAAAACCAGACTGCCAGAGACCTAGACAGACAAGGAGCCAGACAGAAAATCAGACAAAGGGTCAGACAGACGGAAAACCAGACAGCCAGAGACCTAGTCAGACAGGGAGCCAGACAGAGAATCAGACAGAAGGTCAGACAGACGATAAACCAGACAGCGAGAGACCTAGTCAGACAGGAAGCAAGTCAGAGAATCAGACAGAGGGTCAGACAGACGGAAAACCAGACAGTCAGAGACCTAGTGAGACAGACAAAGGGCCTGCCCCACAAAGAGCCAGACAGAGGATAAACAGACAATAATCAGACAGACCGACGCCTAGCCAGACAGGAAGCCAGTCAGAGAATCAGACAGAGGGTCAGACAGACGGAAAACCAGACAGACAGAGACCTAGACAGACAGGGAGCCAGACAGAAAATCAGACAGAGGGTCAGACAGACGGAAAACCAGACAGCCAGAGACCTAGTCAGACAGGGAGCCAGACAGAGAATCAGACAGAGGGTCAGACAGACGGTAAACCAGACAGCCAGAGACCTAGTCAGACAGGGAGCCAGACAGAGAATCAGACAGAAGGTCAGACAGACGGTAAACCAGACAGCCAGAGACCAAGTCAGACTGGGAGCCAGACAGGAAATCAGACAGAGAGTCAGACAGACGGAAAACCAGACAGAGACCTAGTCGGACAGACAAAGGACCTGCCCCAACAAGAGCCAGACAGAGGATAAACAGACAAAAATCAGACAGACAGAGACCTAGCCAGACAGGGAGCCAGACAGAGAATCAGACAGAGGGTCAGACAGATGGAAAACCAGACAGCCAGAGACCTAGTCAGACAGGGAACCAGACAGAGAATCAGATAGAGGGTCAGACAGACGGAAAACCAGACAGTCAGAGACCTAGACAGACAGAAAATCAGACAGAGAATCAGACAGAGGGTCTGACAGACGGAAAACCAGACAGCCAGAGACCTAGTCGGAGAGACAAAGGGCCTGCAAAACAAAGAGCCACACAGAGGTTAAACAGACAAAAATCAGACAGACAGAGACCTAGCCAGACAGGAAGCCAGTCAGAGAATCAGACAGAGGGTCAGACAGACGGAAAACCAGACTGCCAGAGACCTAGACAGACAGGGAGCCAGACAGAAAATCAGACAAAGGGTCAGACAGACGGAAAACCAGACAGCCAGAGACCTAGTCAGACAGGGAGCCAGACAGAGAATCAGACAGAAGGTCAGACAGACGATAAACCAGACAGCCAGAGACCTAGTCAGACAGGAAGCAAGTCAGAGAATCAGACAGAGGGTCAGACAGACGGAAAACCAGACAGCTAGAGACCTAGTCACACAGGGAAACAGACAGAGAATCAGATAGAGGGTCAGACAGACGGAAAACCAGACAGCTAGAGACCTAGACAGACAGGGAACCAGACAGAGAATCAGGCAGAGGGTCAGACAGACGGAAAACCAGACTGCCAGAGACCTTGACAGACAGGGAGCCAGACAGAAAATCAGACAGAGGGTCAGACAGACGGAAAACCAGACAGCCAGAGACCTAGTCAGACAGGGAGCCAGACAGAGAATCAGAGAGAAGGTCAGACAGACGGTAAACCAGACAGCCAGAGACCTTTCAGACAGGGAGCCAGACAGAGAATCAGACAGAAGGTCAGACAGACGGTAAACCAGACAGCCAGAGACCTAGTCAGACAGGGAGCCAAACAGAGAATCAGATAGAGGGGCAGGACAGATGGAAAAGCAGCCAGCCAGAGACCTAGTCAGACAGGAAGCAAGTCAGAGAATCAGACAGAGAGTCAGACAGACGGAAAACAAGACAGCCAGAGACCTAGTCAGACAGACAAAGGGCTTGCCCCAAAAAGAGCAAGTCAGACGATAAACAGACAATAATCAGACAGACCGAGACCTAGCCAGATAGGAAGCCAGTCAGAGAATCAGACAGAGGGTCAGACAGACGGAAAACCAGACAGCCAGATACCTAGTCAGACAGGGAGCCAGACAGAGAATCAGACAGAGGGTCAGACAGACGGAAAACCAGACAGCCAGAGACCTAGTCAGACAGGGAGCCAGACTGAAAATCAGACAGAGGGTCAGACAGACGGAAAACCAGACAGTCAGAGATCAATTCAAACAGGGAGCCAGACAGAGAATCAGACAGAGGGTCAGACAGACGGAAAACCAGACAGCCAGAGACCTAGTCAGACAGGAAGCAAGTCAGAGAATCAGACAGAGGGTCAGACAGACGGAAAACAAGACAGCCAGAGACCTAGTCAAACAGGGAGCCAGACAGAGAATCAGACAGAAGGTCACTGACAGACGGTAAACCAGACAGCCAGAGACCTAGTCAGACAGACAAAGGGCCTGCCCCGCAAAGAGCCAGACAGAGGATAAGCAGACAAAAATCAGACAGACAGAGGCCTAGTCAGACAGGAAGCCAGTCAGAGAATCAGACAGAGGGTCAGACGGACGGAAAACCAGACAGTCAGAGACCTAGACAGACAGGGAGCCAGACAGGAAATCAGACAGAGGGTATGACAGACGGAAAACCAGACAGATAGAGACCTAGTCGGACAGACAAAGGACCTGCCCCAACAAGAGCGAGACAGAGGATTAACAGAAAAAAATCAGACAGACATAGACCAAGCCAGACAGGAAACCAGTCAGAGAATCAGACAGAAGGTCAGACAGACGGAAAACCAGACAGCCAGAGACCAAGTCAGACTGGGAGCCAGACAGGAAATCAGACAGAGAGTCAGACAGACGGAAAACCAGACAGAGACCTAGTCGGACAGACAAAGGACCTGCCCCAACAAGAGCCAGACAGAGGATAAACAGACAAAAATCAGACAGACTGAGACCTAGCCAGACAGGGAGCCAGACAGAGAATCAGACAGAGGGTCAGACAGATGGAAAACCAGACAGCCAGAGACCTAGTCAGACAGGGAACCAGACAGAGAATCAGATAGAGGGTCAGACAGACGGAAAACCAGACAGTCAGAGACCTAGACAGACAGAAAATCAGACAGAGAATCAGACAGAGGGTCTGACAGACGGAAAACCAGACAGCCAGAGACCTAGTCGGAGAGACAAAGGGCCTGCAAAACAAAGAGCCACACAGAGGTTAAACAGACAAAAATCAGACAGACAGAGACCTAGCCAGACAGGAAGCAAGTCAGAGAATCAGACAGAGGTCAGACAGACGGAAAACCAGACTGCCAGAGACCTAGACAGACAGGGAGCCAGACAGAAAATCAGATAGAGGGTCAGACAGACGGAAAACCAGACAGTCAGAGACCTAGACAAACAGAAAATTAGACAGAGAATCAGACAGAGGGTCTGACAGACGGAAAACCAGACAGCCAGAGACCTAGTCGGAGAGATAAAGGGCCTACCCAACAAAGAGCCACACAGAGGTTAAACAGACAAAAATCAGACGGACAGAGACCTAGCCAGACAGGAAGCCAGTCAGAGAATCAGACAGAGGGTCAGACAGACGGAAAACCAGACTGCCAGAGACCTAGACAGACAAGGAGCCAGACAGAAAATCAGACAAAGGGTCAGACAGACGGAAAACCAGACAGCCAGAGACCTAGTCAGACAGGGAGCCAGACAGAGAATCAGACAGAAGGTCAGACAGACGATAAACCAGACAGCGAGAGACCTAGTCAGACAGGAAGCAAGTCAGAGAATCAGACAGAGGGTCAGACAGACGGAAAACCAGACAGTCAGAGACCTAGTGAGACAGACAAAGGGCCTGCCCCACAAAGAGCCAGACAGAGGATAAACAGACAATAATCAGACAGACCGACGCCTAGCCAGACAGGAAGCCAGTCAGAGAATCAGACAGAGGGTCAGACAGACGGAAAACCAGACAGACAGAGACCTAGACAGACAGGGAGCCAGACAGAAAATCAGACAGAGGGTCAGACAGACGGATAACCAGACAGCCAGAGACCTAGTCAGACAGGGAGCCAGACAGAGAATCAGACAGAGGGTCAGACAGACGGTAAACCAGACAGACAGAGACCTAGTCAGACAGGGAGCCAGACAGAGAATCAGACAGAAGGTCAGACAGACGGTAAACCAGACAGCCAGAGACCAAGTCAGACTGGGAGCCAGACAGGAAATCAGACAGAGAGTCAGACAGACGGAAAACCAGACAGAGACCTAGTCGGACAGACAAAGGACCTGCCCCAACAAGAGCCAGACAGAGGATAAACAGACAAAAATCAGACAGACAGAGACCTAGCCAGACAGGGAGCCAGACAGAGAATCAGACAGAGGGTCAGACAGATGGAAAACCAGACAGCCAGAGACCTAGTCAGACAGGGAACCAGACAGAGAATCAGATAGAGGGTCAGACAGACCGAAAACCAGACAGTCAGAGACCTAGACAGACAGAAAATCAGACAGAGAATCAGACAGAGGGTCTGACAGACGGAAAACCAGACAGCCAGAGACCTAGTCGGAGAGACAAAGGGCCCGAAAACAAAGAGCCACACAGAGGTTAAACAGACAAAAATCAGACAGACAGAGACCTAGCCAGACAGGAAGCAAGTCAGAGAATCAGACAGAGGTCAGACAGACGGAAAACCAGACTGCCAGAGACCTAGACAGACAGGGAGCCAGACAGAAAATCAGATAGAGGGTCAGACAGACGGAAAACCAGACAGTCAGAGACCTAGACAGACAGAAAATTAGACAGAGAATCAGACAGAGGGTCTGACAGACGGAAAACCAGACAGCCAGAGACCTAGTCGGAGAGATAAAGGGCCTACCCAACAAAGAGCCACACAGAGGTTAAACAGACAAAAATCAGACGGACAGAGACCTAGCCAGACAGGAAGCCAGTCAGAGAATCAGACAGAGGGTCAGACAGACGGAAAACCAGACTGCCAGAGACCTAGACAGACAAGGAGCCAGACAGAAAATCAGACAAAGGGTCAGACAGACGGAAAACCAGACAGCCAGAGACCTAGTCAGACAGGGAGCCAGACAGAGAATCAGACAGAAGGTCAGACAGACGATAAACCAGACAGCGAGAGACCTAGTCAGACAGGAAGCAAGTCAGAGAATCAGACAGAGGGTCAGACAGACGGAAAACCAGACAGTCAGAGACCTAGTGAGACAGACAAAGGGCCTGCCCCACAAAGAGCCAGACAGAGGATAAACAGACAATAATCAGACAGACCGACGCCTAGCCAGACAGGAAGCCAGTCAGAGAATCAGACAGAGGGTCAGACAGACGGAAAACCAGACAGACAGAGACCTAGACAGACAGGGAGCCAGACAGAAAATCAGACAGAGGGTCAGACAGACGGAAAACCAGACAGCCAGAGACCTAGTCAGACAGGGAGCCAGACAGAGAATCAGACAGAGGGTCAGACAGACGGTAAACCAGAAAGCCAGAGACCTAGTCAGACAGGGAGCCAGACAGAGAATCAGACAGAAGGTCAGACAGACGGTAAACCAGACAGCCAGAGACCAAGTCAGACTGGGAGCCAGACAGGAAATCAGACAGAGAGTCAGACAGACGGAAAACCAGACAGAGACCTAGTCGGACAGACAAAGGACCTGCCCCAACAAGAGCCAGACAGAGGATAAACAGACAAAAATCAGACAGACAGAGACCTAGCCAGACAGGGAGCCAGACAGAGAATCAGACAGAGGGTCAGACAGATGGAAAACCAGACAGCCAGAGACCTAGTCAGACAGGGAACCAGACAGAGAATCAGATAGAGGGTCAGACAGACCGAAAACCAGACAGTCAGAGACCTAGACAGACAGAAAATCAGACAGAGAATCAGACAGAGGGTCTGACAGACGGAAAACCAGACAGCCAGAGACCTAGTCGGAGAGACAAAGGGCCTGCAAAACAAAGAGCCACACAGAGGTTAAACAGACAAAAATCAGACAGACAGAGACCTAGCCAGACAGGAAGCAAGTCAGAGAATCAGACAGAGGTCAGACAGACGGAAAACCAGACTGCAAGAGACCTAGACAGACAGGGAGCCAGACAGAAAATCAGATAGAGGGTCAGACAGACGGAAAACCAGACAGTCAGAGACCTAGACAGACAGAAAATTAGACAGAGAATCAGACAGAGGGTCTGACAGACGGAAAACCAGACAGCCAGAGACCTAGTCGGAGAGATAAAGGGCCTACCCAACAAAGAGCCACACAGAGGTTAAACAGACAAAAATCAGACGGACAGAGACCTAGCCAGACAGGAAGCCAGTCAGAGAATCAGACAGAGGGTCAGACAGACGGAAAACCAGACTGCCAGAGACTTAGACAGACAAGGAGCCAGACAGAAAATCAGACAAAGGGTCAGACAGACGGAAAACCAGACAGCCAGAGACCTAGTCAGACAGGGAGCCAGACAGAGAATCAGACAGAAGGTCAGACAGACGATAAACCAGACAGCCAGAGACCTAGTCAGACAGGAAGCAAGTCAGAGAATCAGACAGAGGGTCAGACAGACGGAAAACCAGACAGTCAGAGACCTAGTGAGACAGACAAAGGGCCTGCCCCACAAAGAGCCAGACAGAGGATAAACAGACAATAATCAGACAGACCGACACCTAGCCAGACAGGAAGCCAGTCAGAGAATCAGACAGAGGGTCAGACAGACGGAAAACCAGACAGACAGAGACCTAGACAGACAGGGAGCCAGACAGAAAATCAGACAGAGGGTCAGACAGACGGAAAACCAGACAGCCAGAGACCTAGTCAGACAGGGAGCCAAACAGAGAATCAGACAGAAGGTCAGACAGACGGTAAACCAGACAGCCAGAGACCTAGTCAGACAGGGAGCCAGACAGAGAATCAGACAGAAGGTCAGACAGACGGTAAACCAGACAGCCAGAGACCTAGTCAAACAGGGAGCCAAACAGAGAATCAGATAGAGGGGCAGGACAGATGGAAAAGCAGCCAGCCAGAGACCTAGTCAGACAGGAAGCAAGTCAGAGAATCAGACAGAGAGTCAGACAGACGGAAAACAAGACAGCCAGAGACCTAGTCTTACAGAAAGCCAAACAGAGAATCAGATAGAGGGTCAGACGGACGGAAAACCAGACAGCCAGAGACCTAGTCGGACAGGAAGCCAAACAGAGAATCAGATAGAGGCGCAGGACAGACGGAAACCCAGACAGCCAGAGACCTAGTCAGACAGGGAGCCAAACAGAGAATCAGATAGAGGGGCAGGACAGACGGAAACCCAGACAGCCAGAGACCTAGTCAGACATACAAAGGGACTGCCCCACAAAGAGTCAGACAGAGGATAAACAGACAAAAATCAGACAGACAGAGACCTAGCCAGACAGGGAGCCAGACAGAGAATCAGACAGAGGGTCAGACAGATGGAAAACCAGACAGCCAGAGACCTAGTCAGACAGGGAACCAGACAGAGAATCAGATAGAGGGTCAGACAGACCGAAAACCAGACAGTCAGAGACCTAGACAGACAGAAAATCAGACAGAGAATCAGACAGAGGGTCTGACAGACGGAAAACCAGACAGCCAGAGACCTAGTCGGAGAGACAAAGGGCCTGCAAAACAAAGAGCCACACAGAGGTTAAACAGACAAAAATCAGACAGACAGAGACCTAGCCAGACAGGAAGCAAGTCAGAGAATCAGACAGAGGTCAGACGGACGGAAAACCAGACTGCAAGAGACCTAGACAGACAGGGAGCCAGACAGAAAATCAGATAGAGGGTCAGACAGACGGAAAACCAGACAGTCAGAGACCTAGACAGACAGAAAATTAGACAGAGAATCAGACAGAGGGTCTGACAGACGGAAAACCAGACAGCCAGAGACCTAGTCGGAGAGATAAAGGGCCTACCCAACAAAGAGCCACACAGAGGTTAAACAGACAAAAATCAGACGGACAGAGACCTAGCCAGACAGGAAGCCAGTCAGAGAATCAGACAGAGGGTCAGACAGACGGAAAACCAGACTGCCAGAGACTTAGACAGACAAGGCGCAAGACAGAAAATCAGACAAAGGGTCAGACAGACGGAAAACCAGACAGCCAGAGACCTAGTCAGACAGGGAGCCAGACAGAGAATCAGACAGAAGGTCAGACAGACGATAAACCAGACAGCCAGAGACCTAGTCAGACAGGAAGCAAGTCAGAGAATCAGACAGAGGGTCAGACAGACGGAAAACCAGACAGTCAGAGACCTAGTGAGACAGACAAAGGGCCTGCCCCACAAAGAGCCAGACAGAGGATAAACAGACAATAATCAGACAGACCGACACCTAGCCAGACAGGAAGCCAGTCAGAGAATCAGACAGAGGGTCAGACAGACGGAAAACCAGACAGACAGAGACCTAGACAGACAGGGAGCCAGACAGAAAATCAGACAGAGGGTCAGACAGACGGAAAACCAGACAGCCAGAGACCTAGTCAGACAGGGAGCCAAACAGAGAATCAGACAGAAGGTCAGACAGACGGTAAACCAGACAGCCAGAGACCTAGTCAGACAGGGAGCCAGACAGAGAATCAGACAGAAGGTCAGACAGACGGTAAACCAGACAGCCAGAGACCTAGTCAAACAGGGAGCCAAACAGAGAATCAGATAGAGGGGCAGGACAGATGGAAAAGCAGCCAGCCAGAGACCTAGTCAGACAGGAAGCAAGTCAGAGAATCAGACAGAGAGTCAGACAGACGGAAAACAAGACAGCCAGAGACCTAGTCTTACAGAAAGCCAAACAGAGAATCAGATAGAGGGTCAGACGGACGGAAAACCAGACAGCCAGAGACCTAGTCGGACAGGAAGCCAAACAGAGAATCAGATAGAGGCGCAGGACAGACGGAAACCCAGACAGCCAGAGACCTAGTCAGACAGGGAGCCAAACAGAGAATCAGATAGAGGGGCAGGACAGACGGAAACCCAGACAGCCAGAGACCTAGTCAGACATACAAAGGGACTGCCCCACAAAGAGTCAGACAGAGGATAAACAGACAAAAACCAGACAGCCAGAGACCTAGCCAGACAGGAAGCCAGTCAGAGAATCATACATTGGGTCAGATAGACGGAACACCAGACAGACAGAGACCTAGACAGACAGGGAGACAGACAGAGAATCAGACAGAGAGTCAGACAGACGGAAAACCAGACAGAGACCTAGTCGGACAGACAAAGGACCTGCCCCAACAAGAGCCAGACAGAGGATAAACAGACAAAAATCAGACAGACAGAGACCTAGCCAGACAGGGAGCCAGACAGAGAATCAGACAGAGGGTCAGACAGATGGAAAACAAGACAGCCAGAGACCTAGTCAGACAGGGAACCAGACAGAGAATCAGATAGAGGGTCAGACAGACGGAAAACCAGACAGTCAGAGACCTAGACAGACAGAAAATCAGACAGAGAATCAGAAAGAGGGTCTGACAGACGGAAAACCAGACAGCCAGAGACCTAGTCGGAGAGACAAAGGGCCTGCAAAACAAAGAGCCACACAGAGGTTAAACAGACAAAAATCAGACAGACAGAGACCTAGCCAGACAGGAAGCAAGTCAGAGAATCAGACAGAGGGTCAGACAGACGGAAAACCAGACTGCCAGAGACCTAGACAGACAGGGAGCCAGACAGAAAATCAGATAGAGGGTCAGACAGACGGAAAACCAGACAGTCAGAGACCTAGACAGACAGAAAATTAGACAGAGAATCAGACAGAGGGTCTGACAGACGGAAAACCTAACAGCCAGAGACCTAGTCGGAGAGATAAAGGGCCTACCCAACAAAGAGCCACACAGAGGTTAAACAGACAAAAATCAGACGGACAGAGACCTAGCCAGACAGGAAGCCAGTCAGAAAATCAGACAGAGGGTCAGACAGACGGAAAACCAGACTGCCAGAGACCTAGACAGACAAGGAGCCAGACAGAAAATCAGACAAAGGGTCAGACAGACGGAAAACCAGACAGCCAGAGACCTAGTCAGACAGGGAGCCAGACAGAGAATCAGACAGAAGGTCAGACAGACGATAAACCAGACAGCCAGAGACCTAGTCAGACAGGAAGTAAGTCAGAGAATCAGACAGAGGGTCAGACAGACGGAAAACCAGACAGCCAGAGACCTAGTGAGACAGACAAAGGGCCTGCCCCACAAAGAGCCAGACAGAGGATAAACAGACAATAATCAGACAGACCGACACCTAGCCAGACAGGAAGCCAGTCAGAGAATCAGATAGAGGGTCAGACAGACGGAAAACCAGACAGACAGAGACCTAGACAGACAGGGAGCCAGACAGAAAATCAGACAGAGGGTCAGACAGACGGAAAACCAGACAGCCAGAGACCTAGTCAGACAGGGAGCCAGACAGAGAATCAGACAGAAGGTCAGACAGACGGTAAACCAGACAGCCAGAGACCTAGTCAGACAGGGAGCCAGACAGAGAATCAGACAGAAGGTCAGACAGACGGTAAACCAGACAGCCAGAGACCTAGTCAAACAGGGAGCCAAACAGAGAATCAGATAGAGGGGCAGGACAGATGGAAAAGCAGCCAGCCAGAGACCTAGTCAGACAGGAAGCAAGTCAGAGAATCAGACAGAGGGTCAGACAGACGGAAAACCAGACAGCCAGAGACCTAGTCATACAGAAAGCCAAACAGAGAATCAGATAGAGGGTCAGACAGACGGAAAACCAGACAGCCAGAGACCTAGTCGGACAGGAAGCCAAACAGAGAATTAGATAGAGGCGCAGGACAGACGGAAACCCAGACAGCCAGAGACCTAGTCAGACAGGGAGCCAAACAGAGAATCAGATAGAGGGGCAGGACAGACGGAAACCCAGACAGCCAGAGACCTAGTCAGACATACAAAGGGACTGCCCCACAAAGAGTCAGACAGAGGATAAACAGACAAAAACCAGACAGCCAGAGACCTAGCCAGACAGGAAGCCAGTCAGAGAATCATACATTGGGTCAGATAGACGGAACACCAGACAGACAGAGACCTAGACAGACAGGGAGACAGACAGAGAATCAGATAGAGGGTCAGACAGACGGAAAACCAGACAGACAGAGACCTAGTCAGACAGACAAGGGGAGTGCCCCACAAAGAGCCAGACAGAGGATAAGCAGACAAAAATCATACGGACAGAGACCTAGCCAGACAGGAAGCCAGTCAGAGAATCAGACATGGGGTCAGATAGACGGAACACCAGACAGACAGAGACATAGACAGACAGGGAGCCAGACAGAGAATCAGACAGAGGGTCAGACATACGGAAAACCAGACAGCCAGAGACCTATTCAAACAGGGAGCCAGACAGAGAATCAGACAGACGGTCAGACAGACGGAAAAGCAGACAGCCAAAGACCTAGTCAGACAGGCAAAGGGCCTGCCCCACAAAGAGCCAGATAGAGGATAAACAGACAAAAATCAGACAGACAGAGACCTAGCCAGAAAGGAAGCCAGTCAGAGAATCAGACAGAGGGTCAGACAGACGGAAAACCAGACAGTCAGAGACCTAGACGGACAGGGAGCCGGACAGAGAATCAGACAGAGGGCCTGCCCCACAAAGCGCCAGACAGAGGATAAACATACAAAAATCAGACAGACAGAGACCTAGTCAGCAAGAGACCAGTCAGAGAATCAGACTAAGGGTCAGACAGACGGAAAACCAGACAGCCAGAGACCTAGTCAGACAGGGAACCAGACAGAGAATCGGACATAGGGTCAGACAGACGGAAGACCAGACAGCCAGAAACCTAGTCAGACAGGAAGCAAGTCAGAGAATCAGACAGAGGGTCAGACTGACGGAAAACCAGACAGACAGGGACCTAGTCAGACAGGAAGCAAGTCAGAGAATCAGACAGAGGGTCAGACAGACGGAAAACCCGACAGCCAGAGACCAAGTCAGACAGGGAGCCAGACAGAAAATCAGACAGAGGGGTCAGACAGACGGAAAACCAGACAGACAGAGACCTAGTCGGACAGACAAAGGGCCTGCCCCACAAAGAGCCAGACGTAGGATAAACAGACAAAAATAAGACAGCTAGAGACCTAGTCAGACAGGGAGCCAGACAGAGAATCAGACAGGGGGTCAGACAGACGGAAAGCCAGACAGCCAGAGACCTAGTCAGACAGGGAACCAGACAGAGAATCGGACATAGGGTCAGACAGACGGAAAACCAGACAGCCAGAAACCTAGTCAGACAGGAAGCAAGTCAGAGAATCAGACAGAGGGTCAGACAGACGGAAAACCAGACAGACAGAGACCTAGTCAGACAGGAAGCAAGTCAGAGAATCAGACGGAGGGTCAGACAGACGGAAAACCAGACAGCCAGAGACCAAGTCAGACAGGGAGCCAGACAGAAAATCAGACAGAGGGGTCAGACAGACGGAAAACCAGACAGACAGAGACCTAGTCGGGCAGACAAAGGGTCTGCCCCACAAAGAGCCAGACGTAGGATAAACAGACAAAAATAAGACAGCTAGAGACCTAGTCAGACAAGGAGCCAGACAGAGAATCAGACAGGGGGTCAGACAGACGGAAAACCAGACAGCCAGAGACCTAGTCAGACAGGGAACCAGACAGAGAATCGGACATAGGGTCAGACAGACGGAAAACCAGACAGCCAGAAACCTAGTCAGACAGGAAGCAAGTCAGAGAATCAGACAGAGGGTCAGACAGACGGAAAACCAGACAGACAGAGACCTAGTCAGACAGGGAGCCAAACAGAGAATCAGACAGAGGGTCAGACAGACGGAAAACCAGACAGCCAGAGACCTAGTCGGACAGACAAAGGGCCTCCCCCATAAAGAGCCAGACGGAGGATAAACAGACTCTCTTTGTTGAAGGTCCAGGAACCAGTTCGTCACTGACTCGTGAGCAGCAGTCAACTGGTAGTCGTGTTTTACAGTCGACTTTCCCTACCTGCTGACTCGGGACTGCGTAGGTCAGCCATGGCGACCATCCTGAGATACACTACCAGCTTCTTGCGGACTTGCCGTGCAGCTACCCAACCACAACTGAAGCTTGAAAAGTCCTCACTGCTTGAGGCAGGTGTCCTTCGACCGCGATGCAGACCTCGAGGTTGCGAAGGTAAGAGAAACCGTCTTCGGAACATTGAAACCATTATAGGTAATAGGCCGGCGTCCCAAATGGGGGCAGTTGTAGTGATATGCAAATCTCATTGGGGATCAATAACGCAACAAGTCCTAGTACATGCCAGAGTCAAGATGGCGGACAAATTGCTGAGAAATTGACAGTGAATGAGGTTGGAACAATAGACAACAACCTAGGAACAATAGAGACAGACGCTGGCAAGTCCGTCATGATGGCATCTGACATTGAACCGGTCCAATTCACACCTGCGAAGTCAGGCGCCACAGACGAGACCTTAGAGAAAGAAAACAGAGCAGAATATACCACTCTAAAGTCTGTTACTTCCCCTACTATCCGCAAAGTGCTCGGAGGTCTGGAGAATATCATCCTGAGCCCTTTCACAAAGATGCGAGAATCTGTTGGTAAAACTAAAAGTAGAGAAGACAAATCCCAACAAACAAACCGATCGCCGCGGCGCGCTCTTCTAAACGACAACTTGCCCCCGGTCTCCCATGTAAAGAACTCTGATGCTATTAGCGAGGTTGTATACACTACGTTAGTTGACGAATTCAACGAACTGAAAACACTAACAAAGTAGCGATGGATAAACAAGGGAAGCAAGTCGCCGATCTGCAAGCTAACGTTCAAAATAAAACAAAGAAGATCGAGAAACAGGCCAAACAAATTGAGGATTTGAAGAACGAACTCAAACACCAGCGTGAATTCTCTAAAGATCTCTCTGACAGACTTTCCACCAAATGTGCATGTGTTGCTCAGAGAGACGAGCGTAGACTTCAACGCTTGTACTCAGAGATCGTCGGCAACCATGAAAATCCAGGAAACATCGGCACCCAGATATCCGCAGCTCCCGGCGGCACCCAACCATCACCAGCTACGACATTCCCGGGCAGTCATGTTTCGACAGCCCCGGGCACTCAGGGCCCTGCAGCCCCTGGTGCACAGGCCCCGGCAGCCCCTGGCATAAAGGCCCCGGCAGTCCCCGACACACGGGTACCACTCAAGTCCTTTAAGGCCAGTCCCAACCAAGTAACTGGGATATATGAGTCATACGCTGTTGTCGGGAAAATCTCAGATATCTTGAGACTGACGCGGCAGAATTGCTTGAAATTTGGAGGGCACTTAGACAAGAAACCATTCATTTTAGAAATGTATAACATGTGTGGCAAATCTACATAATATTTCTATAATCTATTGAGAAATATAATGTTAGATTTTACAAAGAATGGCTCGCGCACCACCTTTGCCGAAGGCTGGGAATGTTGAATTTTTTAGAGGACATAGCGACAGTCACATAGTGTAGGAATAAGTTTCCAGAAAATAAGAATATGGTCAAAATGATATGAAAATGTAAAAATTCGCTCATTTCGACCATATTTTGGGGGGTTGCTATAACATTATCAACAAATAGTTAAATGTGCAATATAAAAATGCGTTTTCTGAGTAATTATTCATATAAACCAACTCCTTACGCATTGTTTGCACCCAATATAAGCTTTGTAGCTCTTGGCTAAAGGTGGGGCCCAAAGCTTTAAAGTTTAGATACATATATTCCTTAAGTTTTCCGTCTCTTGCCAATCCATCAAAGTCAATCAACTTGACAGCTGAATATCTGTCAAAAGATAACTTGTATTTAGCACCCTCTCTCAAAGTCATTATGTGCAATTATCTTTAATTATGCATAGAGTGCAGACAGAAACATCCTGATGGGCGAGCAGAATAGGCCTGATTTTGTAAAATAAATACTCAGTGTTTTTTGTTGAAAAATGATAGTGTTGGCTAAAGATTCTTGGGTAAAGCAGCCTCCTTGGGTAAAGTGAAGAATGTGAAGGATTTCCCGGACAAGATAAAGTAATAGCCTGTCTCATGGTATATTGACATAATTAATTACATAGTAAATTGACTATCAAATACCACATTACGGTAAATGACATTGTTTGGGAACACTTTGTTTTCTTATAATTTATCTGTTTGGGCCCACACACTATAACAGTTGTGAGGCAGTGCTCCTAGACAGACGTTATACATATCCACAAGTCCCGTTTTATATAAAAGAGAGCGAATGATACTCTACATGTCTCTACCCCGCGAGACAAAGGGTGGATGTGTATTGAGTGTCTGGCATAAACGTACACCTACAGTTACAATCAGTAGTATCATCTTTTGTTATGTTATGCAGTTTGGAGATGCCATCATGGTAGCTTTGGGGATTTAAAAAAAATGAATTTGTTTAATTTTTCAAACAATAACATACAAGCAAATAAGCACTATGACTTTTCTGTACACACTAACATGGTCACAACAATAACCCATAAGAGAGAATTTTTGGGCAGCTTTGTCTTGATTTGTCCCTTGTTCAAATCAAGTAAACGAAGAATAGAAATTGTCTGGAAATTACCAAACAAAACATGGCTTGCCAGTTAGTTTGGTTTTGATACCGGCTTTATACAATGTTCGGGTTGTTGCGCTCTATAGGGACAAGAGTTAACGCAGTAGGCCAAGAAGACACTTTGTGATTTGAACCTATCTTCCTGTATTAATTAATTCGACAAAAGTCTGATTTGAATTTAGGGTTGCAGCTGTGATATTGCCACAATACAAATGTTCAACAAATGTTCAAGGTCAACCGTTGCCATCATGATCAATAGTAGACTCAGCTCCTTTTCAACAAAGGAACCCCAACAGATTTCAAATCATATGTTGCTTGTGGTAAATAATAATACGGAGACCGATGCATCACAAATCAACCTGTATACATTTTTTGATTTAACAGAATGTGTATAGTTCGGCACTTTTTATAGTATTACCTAGACACATTACCTGGAAAACATACTAGAAAAAATTACCATCATTGTAAATGCAACAACATTTGTTTGTTTTTGAATTGAGTGGTTTAGGTCACGTGTCAACATTTGCACTTTTGTGGCTAAACAAGGCTGGCTCAACTTTTGGACAGATGGCAGACAATACATGTGTATTGTCTTATGCATGCTGTCTGACAAATTCATCAGACACCAATTGTTACACTGCTTGAGCTTTATAAATGTATAAGGAAGAATACTCCTGTTCTTCACACATTTTACAACATCATGTTTCTATCTATAAACCTTATGTTGATGACGTGAAATAATCTTGGTATGATAGCAACAACCAGACTTTAACCATTCTTTTACATCAGACACGAGCCATAAAACCAAGAACAAATTTGTCTACCTGAAATAAAAGATATCCTAAATGTTCACACGTATTGTCTGGTGGTTAGCAAGAGGCCATTGTCTACAAGACATGTTGACAAAACCAGAGCTGAAACCAAGGAGGTTGCTGAAACTTAGCAATTGGCTGTTTTCAAACTTGATTTAAGGTAATAAAAAGCTCATCAGATTTCAGGTAACTGCAGAAAAGTTCTTCTACTCTCCCCTCTTTCTCTAGCAGGACCCTGCCTGTGATCGAAACTTGCTGAGAATTGTAGCTTCATATAGGATTTTGGATGTCTGAGTATTCTCCAAGCAGAGGTTTCGGTCGAGTGGGTTAGGAGAGTCGGGGTTTTAACGTTTCTCTTCCTTCTTCAGGACTGTCAATCCATGAAGGAAGAAAAATGCTAAAAATCCCCCACTCGACCGAAACTTCGGATTGAAGATTAATGTCTGAGGCGGGGACAGTACAGTGGACAGCATGGCAGGGTATCCAGTTAGCGTTCAATGTAATGCTAATAGCAGGCGGGGGAGTGGGAGGTGAAGTCTGAGCAATTATCGCCTCACCCCAGCACACGTTCACACCATTGCCATAGCACCTTCCTCATTTAAATGTCATTATAATATGATAATTAGGGCTTTGGCGGGGATAGCTGGAACTGGCCTTAAAGGGCTTGAGCAGCAGCCCCGCGTACACAGGCCCCGACAGCCCTCCTAACACAAGTTCCTGATGACATTAGCACACAGGCTCCAACAGCCCCCTGTCCCCAGACCCCGGCAGCCACCCACACATTCAGTACCCACCCACCGACAGTTCCACCGGCAAAGTCAGCGGCGACACAGGCCCCGGCAGCCCCCAGAGCACCGTCACCGGTGGCCCCCGGCACGGGACCGACACCGACGTCCGCCACTACCCAAACACGGACAATCCCCGTTACTCGTACCCGGGCAATCTCAAACACGAAAACTCAGGTGAGGATTTTCTCTGACTCCCTGTGGAACGATGTAGACCCCACTAGAATGTTTATGCACAAGAGCGCAAGCATAACAAAATCTAGCACTCTACAAAAAGCCAAAGAAAACGCCACCACGTTCCCGGATGACAGCACAGAACTGGTCATCATCCATGTCGGGTCGAACGACATGGACAACACCAAACACCAACCCGACAGCGTCAACATCTGTGTGGAGCAAACGCTCAAACTGATAGACTGTGCAAAAGCATCGTACCCAACGGCAAAGACTGCCATGTCACAAGTCCTGCCGCGAGGGAAGAACATGCTCTCCAACCTCAACAGGAACATAGCCATGTATAACAACACTATTGAGAAGTCTTGCCTAGAGGACAGCAGTCTAATCTACATCAGGCATAGACTTCTCTCGGAGGACCGTTCACTGTACAAACATGACGGTATCCACCTGAGACCTGACGCTGGCGTCAGATTGATGGTGGCAGACGCCAAACGCACCATGAGACACCACAAGGACTCCACCAGACAGCCCACAGAAGCTGCGAGAGGACCACAGTGGATGCCAAACCCCCAGCTCCACATGCAGCACAGTCAACACCCCCCACCCTTCTGGAAAACTCCACGGAACCCGCCGCATGCATATACTTCGTAACCATGACTGAGAAAGTAAAGCAGTATCATTTCCTCAAATACCCACCAAGTGCCCTATCGTTTGAATGTAAAGTTTGAAAATTCCAATAAAGAGATTGAATTTTAGACCGGTGCAATTAGTCTATAATGCTTTAAGTATGGGGTGGGTGGGGGGCGTAACTTTGGTCAGCTATTACTTCGTAACCATGAATGAGAAAGTAAAGCAGTATCATTTCCTCAAATACCCACCAAGTGCCCTACCGTTTGAATGTAAAGTTTGAAAATTCCAATAAAGAGATTGAATTTTAGACCGGTGCAATTCGTCTATAATGCTTTAAGTATGGGGTGGGTGGGGGCGTAACTTTGGTCAGCTATTACTTCGTAACCATGACTGAGAAAGTAAAGCAGTATCATTTCCTCAAATACCCACCAAGTGCCCTATCGTTTGAATGTAAAGTTTGAAAATTCCAATAAAGAGATTGAATTTAAGACCGGTGCAATTCGTCTATAATGTTTCAAGTATGGGGTGGGTGGGGGGCGTAACTTTGGTCAGCTATTACTTCGTAACCATGACTGAGAAAGTAAAGCAGTATCATTTCCTCAAATACCCACCAAGTTCCCTACCGTTTAAATGTAAAGTTTGAAAATTCCAATAAAGAGATTGAATTTTAGACCGGCGCAATTCGTCTATAATGCTTCAAGTATGGGGTGGGTGGGGGCCGTAACTTTGGTCAGCTATTACTTCGTAACCATGACTGAGAAAGTAAAGCAGTATCATTTCCTCAAATACCCACCAAGTGCCCTATCGTTTGAATGTAAAGTTTGAAAATTCCAATAAAGAGATTGAATTTTAGACCGGTGCAATTCGTCTATAATGCTTCAAGTATGGGGTGGGTGGGGGGCGTAACTTTGGTCAGCTATTACTTCGTAACCATGACTGAGAATTTCAAACTAAAGCAGTATCATTTCCTCAAATACCCACCAAGTGCCCTATCGTTTGAATGTAAAGTTTGAAAATTCCAATAAAGAGATTGAATTTTAGACCGGCGCAATTCGTCTATAATGCTTTAAGTATGGGGTGGGTGGGGGGCGTAACTTTGGTCAGCTATTACTTCGTAACCATGAATGAGAAAGTAAAGCAGTATCATTTCCTCAAATACCCACCAAGTGCCCTATCGTTTGAATGTAAAGTTTGAAAATTCCAATGAAGAGATTCAATTTTAGACCGGTGCAATTCGTCTATAATGCTTTAAGTATGGGGTGGGTGGGGGGCGTAACTTTGGTCAGCTATTACTTCGTAACCATGACTGAGAAAGTAAAGCAGTATCATTTCCTCAAGTACCCACCAAGTGCCCTATCGTTTGAATGTAAAGTTTGAAAATTCCAATAAAGAGATTGAATTTTAGACCGGTGTAATTCGTCTATAATGCTTTAAGTATGGGGTGGGTGGGGGGCGTAACTTTGATTCATAACATTGACTGAGAAAGTAAAGCAATATCATTTCCTCAAATACCCACCAAGTGCCCTATCGTTTGAATGTAAAGTTTGAAAAGTCCAATAAAGAGATTGAATTTTAGACCGGTGCAATTCGTCTATAATGCTTTAAGTATGGGGTGGGTGGGGGGCGTAACTTTGGTCAGCTATTACTTCGTAACCATGACTGAGAAAGTAAAGCAATATCCTTTCCTCAAATACCCACCAAGTGCCCTATCGTTTGAATGTAAAGTTTGAAAATTCCAATAAAGAGATTGAATTTTAGACCGGTGCAATTCGTCTATAATGCTTTAAGTATGGGGTGGGTGGGGGGCGTAACTTTGGTCAGCTATTACTTCGTAACCATGACTGAGAATTTCAAAGTAAAGCAGTATCATTTCCTCAAATACCCACCAAGTGCCCTATCGTTTGAATGTAAAGTTTGAAAATTCCAATAAAGAGATTGAATTTTAGACCGGTGCAATTCGTCTATAATGCTTTAAGTATGGGGTGGGTGGGGGGCGTAACTTTGGTCAGCTATAACTTCGTAACCATGAATAAGAAAGTAAAGCAGTATCATTTCCTCAAATACCCACCAAGTGCCCTATCGTTTGAATGTAAAGTTTGAAAATTCCAATAAAGAGATTGAATTTTAGACCGGTGCAATTCGTCTATAATGCTTAAAGTATGGGGTGGGTGGGGGGCGTAACTTTGGTCAGCTATTACTTCGTAACCATGACTGAGAAAGTAAAGCAGTATCATTTCCTCAAATACCCACCAAGTGCCCTATCGTTTGAATGTAAAGTTTGAAAATTCCAATAAAGAGATTGAATTTTAGACCGGTGCAATTCGTCTATAATGCTTTAAGTATGGGGTGGGTGGGGGGCGTAACTTTGGTCAGCTATTACTTCGTAACCATGAATAAGAAAGTAAAGCAGTATCATTTCCTCAAATACCCATCAAGTGCCCTATCGTTTGAATGTAAAGTTTGAAAATTCCAATATAGAGATTGAATTTTAGACCGGTGCAATTCGTCTATAATGCTTTAAGTATGGGGTGGGTGGGGGGCGTAACTTTGGTCAGCTATTACTTCGTAAGCATGACTGAGAATTTCAAAGTAAAGCAGTATCATTTCCTCAAATACCCACCAAGTGCCCTATCGTTTGAATGTAAAGTTTGAAAAGTCCAATAAAGAGATTGAATTTTAGACCGTTGCAATTCGTCTATAATGCTTTAAGTATGGGGTGGGTGGGGGGCGTAACTTTGGTCAGCTATTACTTCGTAACCATGACTGAAAAAGTAAAGCAATATCCTTTCCTCAAATACCCACCAAGTGCCCTATCGTTTGAATGTAAAGTTTGAAAATTCCAATAAAGGGATTGAATTTTAGACCGGTGCAATTCGTCTATAATGCTTTAAGTATGGGGTGGGTGGGGGGCGTAACTTTGGTCAGCTATTACTTCGTAACCATGACTGAGAATTTCAAAGTAAAGCAGTATCATTTCCTCAAATACCCACCAAGTGCCCTATCGTTTGAATGTAAAGTTTGAAAATTCCAATAAAGAGATTGAATTTTAGACCGGTGCAATTCGTCTATAATGCTTTAAGTATGGGGTGGGTGGGGGGCGTAACTTTGGTCAGCTATTACTTCGTAACCATGAATAAGAAAGTAAAGCAGTATCATTTCCTCAAATACCCACCAAGTGCCCTATCGTTTGAATGTAAAGTTTGAAAATTCCAATAAAGAGATTGAATTTTAGACCGGTGCAATTCGTCTATAAAGCTTTAAGTATGGGGTGGGTGGGGGGCGTAACTTTGGTCAGCTATTACTTCGTAACCATGAATGAGAAAGTAAAGCAGTATCATTTCCTCAAATACCCACCAAGTGCCCTATCGTTTGAATGTAAAGTTTGAAAATTCCAATAAAGAGATTGAATTTTAGACCGGTGCAATTCGTCTATAATGCTTTAAGTATGGGGTGGGTGGGGGCCGTAACTTTGGTTCGTAACATTGACTGAGAGAGTAAAGCAATATCATTTCCTCAAATACCCACCAAGTGCCCTATCGTTTGAATGTATAGTTTGAAAATTCCAATAAAGAGATTGAATTTTAGACAGGTGCAATTCGTCTATAATGCTTTAAGTATGGGGTGGGTGGGGGGCGTAACTTTGGTCAGCTATTACTTCGTAACCATGACTGAGAAAGTAAAGCAATATCCTTTCCTCAAATACCCACCAAGTGCCCTATCGTTTGAATGTAAAGTTTGAAAATTCCAATAAAGGGATTGAATTTTAGACCGGTGCAATTCGTCTATAATGCTTTAAGTATGGGGTGGGTGGGGGGCGTAACTTTGGTCAGCTATTACTTCGTAACCATGACTGAGAATTTCAAAGTAAAGCAGTATCATTTCCTCAAATACCCACCAAGTGCCCTATCGTTTGAATGTAAAGTTTGAAAATTCCAATAAAGAGATTGAATTTTAGACCGGTGCAATTCGTCTATAATGCTTTAAGTATGGGGTGGGTGGGGGGCGTAACTTTGGTCAGCTATTACTTCGTAACCATGAATAAGAAAGTAAAGCAGTATCATTTCCTCAAATACCCACCAAGTGCCCTATCGTTTGAATGTAAAGTTTGAAAATTCCAATAAAGAGATTGAATTTTAGACCGGTGCAATTCGTCTATAATGCTTTAAGTATGGGGTGGGTGGGGGGCGTAACTTTGGTCAGCTATTACTTCGTAACCATGACTGAGAAAGTAAAGCAGTATCATTTCCTCAAATACCCACCAAGTGCCCTATCGTTTGAATGTAAAGTTTGAAAATTCCAATAAAGAGATTGAATTTTAGACCGGTGCAATTCGTCTATAATGCTTTAAGTATGGGGTGGGTGGGGGGCGTAACTTTGGTCAGCTATTACTTCGTAACCATGACTGAGAAAGTAAAGCAGTATCATTTCCTCAAATACCCATCAAGTGCCCCATCGTTTGAATGTAAAGTTTGAAAATTCCAATATAGAGATTGAATTTTAGACCGGTGCAATTCGTCTATAATGCTTTAAGTATGGGGTGGGTGGGGGGCGTAACTTTGGTTCGTAAACATGACTGAGAAAGTAAAGCAGTATCATTTCCTCAAATACCCACCAAGTGCCCTATCGTTTGAATGTAAAGTTTGAAAATTCCAATAAAGAGATTGAATTTTAGACCGGTGCCATTCGTCTATAATGCTTTAAGTATGGGGTGGGTGGGGGGCGTAACTTTGGTCAGCTATTACTTCGTAACCATGACTGAGAAAGTAAAGCAGTATCATTTCCTCAAATACCCACCAAGTGCCCTATCGTTTGAATGTAAAGTTTGAAAATTCCAATAAAGAGATTGAATTTTAGACCGGTGCAATTCGTCTATAATGCTTTAAGTATGGGGTGGGTGGGGGGCGTAACTTTGGTCAGCTATTACTTCGTAACCATGACTGAGAAAGTAAAGCAGTATCATTTCCTCAAATACCCACCAGGTGCCCTATCGTTTGAATGTAAAGTTTGAAAATTCCAATATAGAGATTGAATTTTAGACCGGTGCAATTCGTCTATAATGCTTTAAGTATGGGGTGGGTGGGGGGCGTAACTTTGGTCAGCTATTACTTCGTAAGCATGGATGAGAATTTCAAAGTAAAGCAGTATCATTTCCTCAAATACCCACCAAGTGCCCTATCGTTTGAATGTAAAGTTTAAAAATTCCAATAAAGAGATTGAATTTTAGACCGGTGCAATTCGTCTATAATGCTTTAAGTATGGGGTGGATGGGGGGGCGTAACTTTGGTCAGCTATTACTTCGTAACCATGAATAAGAAAGTAAAGCAGTATCATTTCCTCAAATACCCACCAAGTGCCCTATCGTTTGAATGTAAAGTTTGAAAATTCCAATAAAGAGATTGAATTTTAGACCGGTGCAATTCGTCTATAATGCTTTAAGTATGGGGTGGGCGGGGGGCGTAACTTTGGTCAGCTATTACTTCGTAACCATGAATAAGAAAGTAAAGCAGTATCATTTCCTCAAATACCCACCAAGTGCCCTATCGTTTGAATGTAAAGTTTGAAAATTCCAATAAAGAGATTGAATTTTAGACCGGTGCAATTCGTCTATAATGCTTTAAGTATGGGGTGGGTGGGGGGCGTAACTTTGGTCAGCTATTACTTCGTAACTCTGAATGAGAAAGTAAAGCAGTATCATTTCCTCAAATACCCACCAAGTGCCCTATCGTTTAAATGTAAAGTTTGAAAATTCCAATAAAGAGATTGAATTTTAGACAGATGCAATTCGTCTATAATGCTTTAAGTATGGGGTTGGTGGGGGGGCGTAACTTTGGTCAGCTATTACTTCGTAACCATGAATGAGAAAGTAAAGCAGTATCATTTCCTCAAATACCCACCAAGTGCCCTATCGTTTGAATGTAAAGTATGAAAATACCAATAAAGAGATTGAATTTTAGACCGGTGCAATTCGTTTATAATGCTTTAAGTATGGGGTGGGTGGGGGGCGTAATTTTGGTCAGCTATTACTTCGTAACCATGACTGAGAAAGTAAAGCAGTATCATTTCCTCAAATACCCACCAAGTGCCCTATCGTTTGAATGTAAAGTTTGAAAATTCCAATAAAGAGATTGAATTTTAGACCGGTGCAATTCGTCTATAATGCTTTAAGTATGGGGTGGGTGGGGGGCGTAACTTTGGTCAGCTATTACTTCGTAACCATGACTGAGAAAGTAAAGCAGTATCATTTCCTCAAATACCCATCAAGTGCCCTATCGTTTGAATATAAAGTTTGAAAATTCCAATATAGAGATTGAATTTTAGACCGGTGCAATTCGTCTATAATGCTTTAAGTATGGGGTGGGTGGGGGCGTAACTTTGGTCAGCTATTACTTCGTAATCATGAATGAGAAAGTAAAGCAGTATTTCCTCAAATACCCACCAGGTGCCCTATCGTTTGAATGTAAAGTTTGAAAATTCCAATAAAGAGATTGAATTTTAGACCGGTGCAATTCGTCTATAATGCTTTAAGTATGGGGTGGGTGGGGGCGTAACTTTGGTCAGCTATTACTTCGTAACCATGACTGAGAATTTCAAAGTAAAGCAGTATCATTTCCTCAAATACCCACCAAGTGCCCTATCGTTTGAATGTAAAGTTTGAAAATTCCAATAAAGAGATTGAATTTTAGACCGGTGAAATTCGTCTATAATGCTTTAAGTTTGGGGTGGGTGGGGGGCGTAACTTTGGTCAGCTATTACTTCGTAACTATGAATGAGAAAGTAAAGCAGTATCATTTCCTCAAATACCCACCAAGTGCCCTATCGTTTAAATGTAAAGTTTGAAAATTCCAATAAAGAGATTGAATTTTAGACAGGTGCAATTCGTCTATAATGCTTTAAGTATGGGGTTGGTGGGGGGCGTAACTTTGGTCAGCTATTACTTCGTAACCATGAATGAGAAAGTAAAGCAGTATCATTTCCTCAAATACCCACCAAGTGCCCTATCGTTTGAATGTAAAGTTTGAAAATTCCAATGAAGAGATTGAATTTTAGACCGGTGCAATTCGTCTATAATGCTTTAAGTATGGTGTGGGTGGGGGGCGTAATTTTGGTCAGCTATTACTTCTTAACCATGACTGAGAAAGTAAAGCAGTATCATTTCCTCAAATACCCACCAAGTGCCCTATCGTTTGAATGTAAAGTTTGAAAATTCCAATAAAGAGATTGAATTTTAGACCGGTGCAATTCGTCTATAATGCTTTAAGTATGGGGTGGGTGGGGGTCGTAACTTTGGTCAGCTATTACTTCGTAATCATGACTGAGAAAGTAAAGCAGTATTATTTCCTCAAATACCCACCAGGTGCCCTATCGTTTGAATGTAAAGTTTGAAAATTCCAATATAGAGATTGAATTTTAGACCGGTGCAATTCGTCTATAATGCTTTAAGTATGGGGTGGGTGGGGGCGTAACTTTGGTCAGCTATTACTTCGTAATCATGAATGAGAAAGTAAAGCAGTATTTCCTCAAATACCCACCAGGTGCCCTATCGTTTGAATGTAAAGTTTGAAAATTCCAATAAAGAGATTGAATTTTAGACCGGTGCAATTCGTCTATAATGCTTTAAGTATGGGGTGGGTGGGGGGCGTAACTTTGGTCAGCTATTACTTCGTAACCATGACTGAGAATTTCAAAGTAAAGCAGTATCATTTCCTCAAATACCCACCAAGTGCCCTATCGTTTGAATGTAAAGTTTGAAAATTCCAATAAAGAGATTGAATTTTAGACCGGTGCAATTCGTCTATAATGCTTTAAGTATGGGGTGGGTGGGGGGCGTAACTTTGGTCAGCTATTACTTCGTAACCATGAATAAGAAAGTAAAGCAGTATCATTTCCTCAAATACCCACCAAGTGCCCTATCGTTTGAATGTAAAGTATGAAAATTCCAATAAAGAGATTGAATTTTAGACCGGTGCAATTCGTCTATAATGCTTTAAGTATGGGGTGGGTGGGGGGCGTAACTTTGGTCAGCTATTACTTCGTAACCATGACTGAGAAAGTAAAGCAGTATCATTTCCTCAAATACCCACCAAGTGCCCTATCGTTTGAATGTAAAGTTTGAAAATTCCAATAAAGAGATTGAATTTTAGACCGGTGCAATTCGTCTATAATGCTTTAAGTATGGGGTGGGTGGGGGTCGTAACTTTGGTCGGCTATTACTTCGTAATCATGACTGAGAAAGTAAAGCAGTATTATTTCCTCAAATACCCACCAGGTGCCCTATCGTTTGAATGTAAAGTTTGAAAATTCCAATATAGAGATTGAATTTTAGACCGGTGCAATTCGTCTATAATGCTTTAAGTATGGGGTGGGTGGGGGCGTAACTTTGGTCAGCTATTACTTCGTAATCATGAATGAGAAAGTAAAGCAGTATTTCCTCAAATACCCACCAGGTGCCCTATCGTTTGAATGTAAAGTTTGAAAATTCCAATAAAGAGATTGAATTTTAGACCGGTGCAATTCGTCTATAATGCTTTAAGTATGGGGTGGGTGGGGGGCGTAACTTTGGTCAGCTATTACTTCGTAACCATGACTGAGAATTTCAAAGTAAAGCAGTATCATTTCCTCAAATACCCACCAAGTGCCCTATCGTTTGAATGTAAAGTTTGAAAATTCCAATAAAGAGATTGAATTTTAGACCGGTGCAATTCGTCTATAATGCTTTAAGTATGGTGTGGGTGGGGGCGTAACTTTGGTCAGCTATTACTTCGTAATCATGAATGAGAAAGTAAAGCAGTATTTCCTCAAATACCCACCAGGTGCCCTATCGTTTGAATGTAAAGTTTGAAAATTCAAATAAAGAGAATGAATTTTAGACCGGTGCAATTCGTCTATAATGCTTTAAGTATGGGGTGGGTGGGGGGCGTAACTTTGGTCAGCTATTACTTCGTAACCATGACTGAGAATTTCAAAGTAAAGCAGTATCATTTCCTCAAATACCCACCAAGTGCCCTATCGTTTGAATGTAAAGTTTGAAAATTCCAATAAAGAGATTGAATTTTAGACCGGTGCAATTCGTTTATAATGCTTTAAGTATGGGGTGGGTGGGGGGCGTAACTTTGGTCGGCTATTACTTCGTAACCATGACTGAGAAAGTAAAGCAGTATCATTTCCTCAAATACCCACCAAGTGCCCTATCGTTTGAATGTAAAGTTTGAAAATTCCAATAAAGAGATTGAATTTTAGACCGGTGCAATTCGTCTATAATGCTTTAAGTATGGGGTGGGTGGGGGGCGTAACTTTGGTCAGCTATTACTTCGTAACCATGACTGAGAATTTCAAAGTAAAGCAGTATCATTTCCTCAAATACCCACCAAGTGCCCTATCGTTTGAATGTAAAGTTTGAAAATTCCAATAAAGAGATTGAATTTTAGACCGGTGCAATTCGTCTATAATGCTTTAAGTATGGGGTGGGTGGGGGGCGTAACTTTGGTCAGCTATTACTTCGTAACCATGAATAAGAAAGTAAAGCAGTATCATTTCCTCAAATACCCACCAAGTGCCCTATCGTTTGAATGTAAAGTATGAAAATTCCAATAAAGAGATTGAATTTTAGACCGGTGCAATTCGTCTATAATGCTTTAAGTATGGGGTGGGTGGGGGGCGTAACTTTGGTCAGCTATTACTTCGTAACCATGACTGAGAAAGTAAAGCAGTATCATTTCCTCAAATACCCACCAAGTGCCCTATCGTTTGAATGTAAAGTTTGAAAATTCCAATAAAGAGATTGAATTTTAGACCGGTGCAATTCGTCTATAATGCTTTAAGTATGGGGTGGGTGGGGGTCGTAACTTTGGTCAGCTATTACTTCGTAATCATGACTGAGAAAGTAAAGCAGTATTATTTCCTCAAATACCCACCAGGTGCCCTATCGTTTGAATGTAAAGTTTGAAAATTCCAATATAGAGATTGAATTTTAGACCGGTGCAATTCGTCTATAATGCTTTAAGTATGGGGTGGGTGGGGGGCGTAACTTTGGTCAGCTATTACTTCGTAACCATGAATAAGAAAGTAAAGCAGTGTCATTTCCTCAAATACCCACCAAGTGCCCTATCGTTTGAATGTAAAGTATGAAAATTCCAATAAAGAGATTGAATTTTAGACCGGTGCAATTCGTCTATAATGCTTTAAGTATGGGGTGGGTGGGGGGCGTAACTTTGGTCAGCTATTACTTCGTAACCATGACTGAGAAAGTAAAGCAGTATCATTTCCTCAAATACCCACCAAGTGCCCTATCGTTTGAATGTAAAGTTTGAAAATTCCAATAAAGAGATTGAATTTTAGACCGGTGCAATTCGTCTATAATGCTTTAAGTATGGGGTGGGTGGGGGTCGTAACTTTGGTCAGCTATTACTTCGTAATCATGACTGAGAAAGTAAAGCAGTATTATTTCCTCAAATACCCACCAGGTGCCCTATCGTTTGAATGTAAAGTTTGAAAATTCCAATATAGAGATTGAATTTTAGACCGGTGCAATTCGTCTATAATGCTTTAAGTATGGGGTGGGTGGGGGCGTAACTTTGGTCAGCTATTACTTCGTAATCATGAATGAGAAAGTAAAGCAGTATTTCCTCAAATACCCACCAGGTGCCCTATCGTTTGAATGTAAAGTTTGAAAATTCCAATAAAGAGATTGAATTTTAGACCGGTGCAATTCGTCTATAATGCTTTAAGTATGGGGTGGGTGGGGGTCGTAACTTTGGTCAGCTATTACTTCGTAATCATGACTGAGAAAGTAAAGCAGTATTATTTCCTCAAATACCCACCAGGTGCCCTATCGTTTGAATGTAAAGTTTGAAAATTCCAATAAAGAGATTGAATTTTAGACCGGTGCAATTCGTCTATAATGCTTTAAGTATGGGGTGGGTGGGGGGCGTAACTTTGGTCAGCTATTACTTCGTAATCATGAATGAGAAAGTAAAGCAGTATTTCCTCAAATACCCACCAGGTGCCCTATCGTTTGAATGTAAAGTTTGAAAATTCCAATAAAGAGATTGAATTTTAGACCGGTGCAATTCGTCTATAATGCTTTAAGTATGGGGTGGGTGGGGGGCGTAACTTTGGTCAGCTATTACTTCGTAACCATGACTGAGAATTTCAAAGTAAAGCAGTATCATTTCCTCAAATACCCACCAAGTGCCCTATCGTTTGAATGTAAAGTTTGAAAATTCCATTAAAGAGATTGAATTTTAGACCGGTGCAATTCGTCTATAATGCTTTAAGTATGGGGTGGGTGGGGGCGTAACTTTGGTCAGCTATTACTTCGTAATCATGAATGAGAAAGTAAAGCAGTATTTCCTCAAATACCCACCAGGTGCCCTATCGTTTGAATGTAAAGTTTGAAAATTCCAATAAAGAGATTGAATTTTAGACCGGTGCAATTCGTCTATAATGCTTTAAGTATGGGGTGGGTGGGGGGCGTAACTTTGGTCAGCTATTACTTCGTAACCATGACTGAGAATTTCAAAGTAAAGCAGTATCATTTCCTCAAATACCCACCAAGTGCCCTATCGTTTGAATGTAAAGTTTGAAAATTCCAATAAAGAGATTGAATTTTAGACCGGTGCAATTCGTTTATAATGCTTTAAGTATGAGGTGGGTGGGGGGCGTAACTTTGGTCGGCTATTACTTCGTAACCATGACTGAGAAAGTAAAGCAGTATCATTTCCTCAAATACCCACCAAGTGCCCTATCGTTTGAATGTAAAGTTTGAAAATTCCAATAAAGAGATTGAATTTTAGACCGGTGCAATTCGTCTATAATGCTTTAAGTATGGGGTGGGTGGGGGGCGTAACTTTGGTCAGCTATTACTTCGTAACCATGACTGAGAAAGTAAAGCAGTATCATTTCCTCAAATACCCATCAAGTGCCCTATCGTTTGAATATAAAGTTTGAAAATTCTAATATAGAGATTGAATTTTAGACCGGTGTAATTCGTCTATAATGCTTTAAGTATGGGGTGGGTGGGGGCGTAACTTTGGTCAGCTATTACTTCGTAATCATGAATTAAGAAAGTAAAGCAGTATTTCCTCAAATACCCACCAGGTGCCCTATCGTTTGAATGTAAAGTTTGAAAATTCCAATAAAGAGATTGAATTTTAGACCGGTGCAATTCGTCTATAATGCTTTAAGTATGGGGTGGGTGGGGGTCGTAACTTTGGTCAGCTATTACTTCGTAACCATGACTGAGAAAGTAAAGCAGTATCATTTCCTCAAATACCCACCAAGTGCCCTATCGTTTGAATGTAAAGTTTGAAAATTCCAATAAAGAGATTGAATTTTAGACCGGTGCAACTCGTCTATAATGCTTTAAGTATGGGGTGGGTGGGGGTCGTAACTTTGGTCAGCTATTACTTCGTAATCATTAATGAGAAAGTAAAGCAGTATTATTTCCTCAAATACCCACCAAGTGCCCTATCGTTTGAATGTAAAGTTTGAAAATTCCAATAAAGAGATTGAATTTTAGACCGGTGCAACTCGTCTATAATGCTTTAAGTATGGGGTGGGTGGGGGCGTAACTTTGGTCAGCTATTACTTCGTAATCATGAATGAGAAAGTAAAGCAGTATTTCCTCAAATACCCACCAGGTGCCCTATCGTTTGAATGTAAAGTTTGAAAATTCCAATAAAGAGATTGAATTTTAGACCGGTGCAATTCGTCTATAATGCTTTAAGTATGGGGTGGGTGGGGGGCGTAACTTTGGTCAGCTATTACTTCGTAACCATGACTGAGAATTTCAAAGTAAAGCAGTATCATTTCCTCAAATACCCACCAAGTGCCCTATCGTTTGAATGTAAAGTTTGAAAATTCCAATAAAGAGATTGAATTTTAGACCGGTGCAATTCGTCTATAATGCTTTAAGTATGGGGTGGGCGGGGGGCGTGACTTTGGTTCGTAACCATGACTGAGAAAGTAAAGCAGTATCATTTCCTCAAATACCCACCAAGTGCCCTATCGTTTGAATGTATAGTTTGAAAATTCCAATAAAGAGATTGAATTTTAGACCGGTGCAATTCGTCTATAATGCTTTAAGTATGGGGTGGGTGGGGGTCGTAACTTTGGTCAGCTATTACTTCGTAACCATGACTGAGAAAGTAAAGCAGTATCATTTCCTCAAATACCCACCAAGTGCCCTATCGTTTGAATGTAAAGTTTGAAAATTCCAATGTAGAGATTGAATTTTAGACCGGTGCAATTCGTCTATAATGCTTTAAGTATGGGGTGGGTGGGGGCGTAACTTTGGTCAGCTATTACTTCGTAACTATGACTGAGAAAGTAAAGCAGTATCATTTCCTCAAATACCCACCAAGTGCCCTATCGTTTGAATGTAAAGTTTGAAAATTCCAATAAAGAGATTGAATTTTAGACCGGTGCAATTCGTCTATAATGCTTTAAGTATGGTGTGGGTGGGGGGCGTAACTTTGGTCAGCTATTACTTCGTAACCATGAATGAGAAAGTAAAGCAGTATCATTTCCTCAAATACCCACCGAGTGCCCTATCGTTTGAATGTAAAGTTTGAAAATTCCAATTAAGAGATTGAATTTTAGACCGGTGCAATTCGTCCATAATGCTTTAAAGGAAAGCTACACAAAACATTGAAAATCCTTCTATGCTATGCTTAATATATTCCAAAGTCAAATTCTTACTTCAAGTTGTTTCACTTATGCCGTGCTGACGCCTTCTCGCCTGATAATTGAATTATATGACGTCAGTGTTTCAAATTTTTCACCTGATGATTAAATGTTAGAACACTGACGTCATATAATACAATCATCAGGTGAAAAATTTGAAACACTGACGTCATATAATTCAATTATCAGGCGAGAAGGCGTCAGCACGGCATAAGTTGCAAACTGTGGAAAATCCCAGAACTATGACGGACTTATGTGAAACAACTTGAAGTAAGAATTTGAAGTAAGAATTTGAAGTAAGAATAGGAATATATTAAGCATAGCATAGAAGGATTTTCAATTTTTTGTGTAGCTTTCCTTTAAGTATGGGGTGGGTGGGGGGGGGCGTAACTTTGGTCAGCTATTACTTCGTGACCATGACTGAGAAAGTAAAGCAGTATCATTTCCTCAAATAGCCACCAAGTGCCCTATCGTTTGAATGTAAAGTTTGAAAATTCCAATAAAGAGATTGAATTTCAGACCGGTGCAATTCGTCTATAATGCTTTAAGTATGGGCTGAATGACTTAGTGAATTTACACATGATCAAATGTACATGTGTGATGTTCCCTGGTTACTTCACATACCTTATGCTTTGGATCCCCATCATATATCCTTTGATCCACAGAAACTGATCTTGACCTCTTCTTTGCCATTTTCCCATATTATTCAACTGGGGTCCTCAAACATATAGACAGACTGGAATGAGTTGCCTTACATTAAAACCATGTAAAACTGTTCCTTTCACTACCTGCTGTCAAGCTTCTAGTCTGGTCAAATTAGTCCCTACAGACTGTTAAGCGCCAACAGCTGTTGACAACCAACAGTTGCTAAATTGATGGGCTTGGCAAGCTAAAGCCAACAGCTGTTGACATGTGACCCACTTACGCTATAAATAGCTACTATACAATGGCCAACACAGCAAATATAGATTTCCCCATTACTTAGGCAAATTAAGTCCAATTTGCATAATTTGCACTTCATTGCATACAACCCTCTCTAAGCTACCTGCCAAGTAAATAACATGAAAATCTGTCGCTCCTTTCTTCAGTTATTCTCCTTTGAAGATTTTGACAAATACGCCATTACAGTTCCAGTGACACATACCAGAGGGCCCAAAATCGACCTTGACCTTTCTCCTCCCGACAACTACCCACATACCAAATATCATTACAATTCATCTACACGTTCTATAGTTATGCTGATTTTACGCATCCGGTGACACATACATACACACACAGTGACACAAACATACACACACGCGCACACACACGCAAACACACTAACATTGCATGATTTGCACTTCAGTGTGTACATCTCTGTCCAACCTACCTGCTTACCAAATAACATTAAAATCTGTTGTTCCTCTCTTCAGTTATACCCCTTTAGAACGTTTTTACAATTAGGCCATTGCAGTTCCAGGGACACAAACCAGGGGGCCTAAAGTCGACCTTGACCATTCTCCTCCCAGCGCATACCCACATACCAAATATCATTACAATCCATCTACACGTTCTACAGTTATGCTGACTTTAAGCATCCAGCGACACACATGCAAACGATTTACCTCCTTACTTATGCAAATTCAGTCTCATTGGCATAGTTTGCACTTACGTGTGTACATCTTGGTCTGACCTACCTGTGTACCAAATAACCTGACGATCTGTCGATCCACTCTTCAGTTCTTCTACATTGAAGATTTTTACAAATACGCCATTGCAGTTCTAGTCACACATGCCAGGGGGCCCAAAATCAACCTTGACCTTCCTCCTCTTAACACCCACCCACATACCAAAAATCATTACAATCCATGTACAGGTCTTACAGTTATGGTGACTTTAAGCATCCGGTGACACAAACATACACACAAACACCAAATGCACGCAAAACAGTATCTCCATGAAAAAGCCTTTTTTCATGGAGATAATCAGACAAAGACCTAACCAGACAGGAAGTCAGACAGAGGGTCAGACATACAGAGTGTCTGTCCAATTGAGAGCCAGACAGACTGAGAGCCAGACAAAGTGTCAGACAGAGGATCAGACAAACTGAAAACCAAACAGACAGATGCCTAGCCAGAATATGAGCCAGACGGCGAACAAGACGAATAGAAGGGCCTCCCCGACAGAGAGCTAGACAGAGGTTAAAACAGACTAAAAAAACAAACAGACAGGAAGCCAGTCAGAGAATCAGACAGAGGGTCAGACAGACGGAAAACCTGACAGCCAGAGACCTAGTTGGACAGACAAAGGACCTGCCCCACAAAGAGCCAGACAGAGGATAAACAGATAAAAATCAGCCAGAGACCTATCAAGACAGGGAGCCAGACAGAGAATCAGATAGAGGGTTGGACAGACGGAAAACCAGACAGCTAGAGACCTAGTCAGATAGGGAGCCAGACAGAGAATCAGACAGAGGGTCAAACAGACGGAAAACCAGACAGCCAGAGACCTAGTCAGACAGGGAGCCAGACAGCTAGTCGGACGGAGGGTCAGCAGACAGAGAACCAGACAGAAAAATACCTTGATAGACAGGTAGCCAGACAGAGAACCAGAAAGAGAGTTAAACAGACAGAGAACCAGACAGACAGAGAACCAGAAAGAGAGAGAACTAGACAGCCAGTCAGACAGCGAGTCAGACAGCTAGTCAGACAGAGGATCAGACACACAAAGAACCAGACAGTCAGAGACCTAGATAGACAGGTAGCCAGACAAAGAAGCAGACAGAGAGCCAGACAGACAGTGAGTCAGATGGACAGAGAACAGAGACAGAGACAGGTAGTCAGACAGCGAGTCGGACAGCTAGTCAAGCAGAGGGTCAGACAGACAGAAACCTAGATAGACAGGTAGCCAGACAGAGAAGCAGACAAAGACCCAGGCAGACAGAGACCTAGACAGACATCGACTAAGACTGACAGAGAGCTCGATACACAATTAGCAAGACAGTGAGTCAGACAGACAGAGAGTCAGACGGACAGAGAACCAAATAGCGAGTCAGACAAGGAGTCAGAGGGCTAGTCAGACATAGGGTCAGACAGAAAGACACCTAGACAGACGGAGACCCAGATACACAATTAGAAAGATAGTGAGGCAGACATACAGCGAACCAGACAGACAGAGAGTAAGACAGACAGAGAGTTATACAGAAAGAGAGCCATAAAGCGAGTCGGACATTGATTCAGACAGCTAATCACACAGAGGATCAGACAGACAGAGAACCAGACAGACAGAGACCTAGATAGACATGTAGCCAGACAGAGAAGCAGACAAAGACCCAGGCAGACAGAGACCTAGACAGACAGCGAGTAAGACTGACAGAGAGCTCGATACACAATTAGCAAGACAGTGAGTCAGACAGACAGAGAGTCAGACGGACAGAGAGCCAGTCAGACAGAGAACCAGAAAGCTAGTCAGACAGCGAGTCAGACAGCTGGTCCGACGGAGGGTCAGCAGACAGAGAACCAGACCGACAAAGACCTAGATAGACAGGTAGCAAGACAGAGACGCAGATAGAGAGTTAAACAGACAGAGAACCAGACGTGCAGAGAGTCAGACAGACAGAGAACCAGACAGACAGAGAACCAGACAGACAGAGAACCAAAAAGACAGAGAACCAGACAGCCAGTCAGACAGCGAGTCAGACAGCTAGTCAGACAGAGGGTCAGATAGACAGAGAACCAGACAGTCAGCGACCTAGTTAGACAGGTAGCCAGACAAAGAGGGAGACAGAGAGCCAAACAGACAGAGAGCCAGAGAGCTAGTCAGACAGCGAGTCGAACAGCTAGTCAGACAGAGGGTCAGACAGACAGAGAACCAAACAGACAGAGACCTATACAGACAGCTAGTCAGACAGAGAGTAAGACATACATAGAGACAGACAGACAGAGAACTAGACAGGTAGTCAGACAGCGAGTCAGACAGCTAGTCAGACAGAGGGTCAGACAGACAGAGAATTAGAACCAGACAGAAACCTATATAAATAGCTGGCCAGACAGACAAGCAGACAAAGACCCAGGCAGACAGAGATCTAGACAGATAGCGAGTCAGAAAGACAGAGAGCCAGACGGACAGAAAACCAGAAGGCGAGTCAGTCAGAGAGTCCGAAATATATATGGCCTCCGTCGGTCAGAGTTTCTGACAAATAGTCAGAGAGTCCGAAAGCTAGTCAGACAAAGATTCGGACGGACACAGAACCAGACAGACAGAGACCTCGATACACAATTAGCAAGACAGTGAGGCAAATAAACAGAGAACCAGACAGCGAGTCCAGACAGCGAGTCAGACAGCTAGTCAGACAGCCAGTCAGACAGACAGAGAACCAGACAGACAGATACCTAGATAGACAGAGACCCAGACAGACAGAGAACCAGACAGCGAGTCAGACCGTAAATCAGACAGCTAGTCAGACAAAGGGTCAGACAGACAGAAAACCAGACAGACAGAGACCTAGATAGACAGGTAACCAGAGAGAGTCAGACAGACAGAGATCCAGACAGACAGAGAGTAAGACAGACAGAGAACCAGACAGCTAGTCAGACAGTTAGTCAGACAGCTAGTCGGACGGAGGGTCAGCAGACAGAGAACCAGACAGAAAAATACCTAGATAGCCAGACAGAGACGCAGATAGACATTTAAACAGACAGAGAACCAGAAAGACAGAGAACCAAAAAGACAGAGAACCAGAAAGACAGTCAGACAGCGAGTCAGACTGCTAGTCAGACAGAGGGTCAAACAGACAGAGAACCAGACAGTCAGAGACCTAGATAGACAGGTAGCCAGGCAAATAGTCAGACAGAGGGTCAGACAGACAGAGAACCAGGTAGCCAGACATAGAGCCAGACAGAGAGCCAGACAGACAGAGAGCCAGACAGACAGAGAACAAGACAGCTAGTCAGACAGTGAGTCAGACAGCTAGTCGGACGGAGGGTCAAACAGACAGAGAACGAGACAGTCAGGGACCGGTAGCCAAACAAATAGTGAGACAGAGGGTTAGACAGAGAGCCAGACAGACAGGGAGTCAGATGGACAGAGAACCAGACAGCTAGCCAGACAGTGAGTCGGACAGCTAGTCAAGCAGAGGGTCAGACAGACAGAGAACTAGACAGACAGAAACCTAGATAGACAGATAGCCAGACAGAGAAGCAGACAGAGACCTATTCAGAAAAAGGCCCAGACAGACAGCGAGTAAGATAGCTAGTCAGACAGAGGGTCAGGCAGACAGAGAACCAGACAGACAGAGAGTCAGACAGACAGAGAGCGAGACGGACAGAGAAGCAAACAGCGAGTCAGACAAGGACTCAGAAAGCTAGTCGGACAGAGGGTCAGACAGACAGAGAACCAGACAGCAAATCAGACAGTGAGTCATACAGCTAATCAGTCAGAGGGTCAGAAGGACAGAGAACGAGACGGACAAAGACCAAGACAGACAGAGAGGCAGAAAGACAGAGTCAGACAGAGAACTAGACAGCTAGTCAGACAGCGAGTCAGACAGCTAGTCTGACGGAGGGTCAGCAGACAGAGAACCAGACAGACAAAGACCTAGATAGACAGGTAGCCAGACAGAGACGCAGATAGAGAGTTAAACAGACAGAGAACCAGAAAGACAGAGAATCAGACAGCCAGTCTGACAGTTAGTCAGACTGCTAGTCAGACAGCTAGCCAGACAGAGGGTCAGACAGACAGAGAACTAGACAGTCAGAGACCTACATAGACAGCTAGCCAGGCAAAGAGGCAGACAGAGAGCTAAACAGACAGAGCCAGACAGACAGATAGTCAGATAGACAGAGAACCAGACAGCTAGTCAGACAGCGAGTAAGACAGCTAGTCAGACGGAGTGTCAGCCGACAGAGAACCAGACAGACAGAGACCTAGATAGAGGGGTAGCCAGACAGAGACGCAGATAGAAAGTTAGACAGACAGAGAACCAGACAGACAGAGAACCAGACGGACAGAGAACCGGACAGCGAGTCAGCAGCGAGTCGGATAGCGAGTAGCAAAGAGGGTTAGACAGAGAGAGAACCAGGCGGACACAGACATAGATAGACAGGTAGCCAGACAGAGAGGTAGTCAGACAGCTAGTCAGACAGAGGGTCAGACAGACAGAGAACCAGACAGACAGATACCTAGATAGACAGTTAACAAGACAGAGAGGTCGACAGAGAGACAGACAGACAGAGATTCAGGCAGACAGAGAGTCAGACAGACAAGAGTCAAACAGACAGAGAGTCAGAAAGCTAATCTGTCAGAGGGTCAGACAGACAGCGAACTTGACAGACAAAGACCTAGATAGACAGGCAGCAAGACAGAGAGTCAGACAGACAGAGAGTCAGACAGATAGAGACCTAGACAGACAGACAGAGAGTCAGACAGACAGAGAGTCAGACAGACAGAGAACCCGACAGGTAGTCAGACAGTGAGTAAGACAGCTAACCAGGCAGAGGGTCAGACAGACAGAGAACTTGACAGACAAAGACCTAAATATAGACAGGTAGTCATACAGCTAGTCAGACAGAGGGTCAGACAAACAGAGAACCAGACATATTAAGACGGGACCTGTGGTGTTGCGTGAGAAGCTACCTGAGTGACCGTGTGCAGCGTGTCAAGTGGGGATCGCGTATTTCGGTGCCTCGACCAGTGCTAGCTGGAACACCACAGGGTGGTATCGTCTCGCCATCACTGTTTGTCCTTGCCATGAACAGTCTCGACAGAGGTATCCCGATCAGTGTAACCCCTGTTAAGTACGCGGACGACCTGACTAACACGGAGCTCCTGACAAACGTAGGAAAAACCAAAGACATGGTTATTAGCTGTCGTAGGGAGGCTGTCATACCCCTACCACTCACACTACGCGGGGAAACGATAGAGAGAGTCTCGTCATTTAAACTCCTCGGTGTGATCGTCACTAATGACTTGTCCTGGGGTCTCCACGTTGATTATATGCTGTCCAAAGTAAGACCACGTATACATTACCTGCGGCTTTCGAGGCGAGTGGGGCTGCCAGTGGATGTTCTCCTTCAGATCTACACAACATTCATTCGGCCGGTGTTAGAGTACGCCTCACCGGTGTGGGGAGGACTGCCTCGTGGACTGTCTGACGAGGTCGAGAAAGTACAAAAAACTGTTGCAGGATTATTGGAATCCCCTACGACCCTGAGCTGCCGACCCTGGAGAAGCGGAGACGCGAGGCAGACGCGCGTGAGCTCGGGAGGGTGGTGCCGGACGACACACACCCCTGCGGGCAGTTCCTTGTGAAATCCGGAGACACTATAAGTACGATCTAAGGCAAAGTTCAGCCTACAAAGACAGGGACGTTGAGCCGTACGAAGAGGCATGAACAGTCCTTCTTCCCCAGAACTCTAAAATCGATGCAACAATCAGCCAAAATGTTACATTGATTGCCATGATCTCTATTTCTGTTAATGTTTTAGTTTGGTATCTGCACGATAATCGTCAACAAGATTTTATATATCTATTGCGACTATGGTAAGCGTACTTTTCACAGATTTTCCATATCTATTGTGACCGTGTCAAGTGTGATTTGCCAATATGTAGTTTTGATGGCTCATTCTTTTTTAATGTAATGTTGGATTGTTGTTGTGTAAATTTGCAACGCAATTCAGGTTTACAAAAAACCTGCGAAGATGTAAATACTGAATAAAGTTTTCATCAAACAGAGGGCTAGAAAGACAGGTAGCCAGACGGAGACCCATAAAGACAGAGTGTCAGACAGACAGAGAGTCAGACAGACAGAGAACCAGACAGAGAACCAGAGAGAGAGAGAGTCAGACAGAGAGCCAGACAGACAGAGAACCGGACAGCGAGTCAGCAGCGAGTCGGACAGCGACTCAGACAGAGGTTCAGACAGACAGGGAACCAGACAGACAGACAGAGACCTAGATAGACAAATAGCCTGAGAGAGAGACAGAGAGTCAGACAAACAGAGAGCCAGAAGGACAGAGAGTCAGACAGAAAGAGAAGCAGACAGCTAGTCAGACAGTGAGTCAGACATCTAATCAGACGGAGGGTCAGCAGACAGAACCATGCAAACAGATAATTAGATAAACAGGTAACAAGACACAGAGGCAGACAGAGAGCCAGACAGACAGAGAGTCATACAGGCAGAGAGTCAGACAGATAACCAGAGAGAGAGAGAGTCAGACAGAGAGTCAGACAACTAGTCAGACAGAGGGTCAGACAGACAGAGAGCTAGACAGACAGAGACCTAGATAGACAGGTAACAAGACCGAGAGGCATTGACTTGGTATCTGTCCGTCTGGTTCTCTGTCTGTCTGATCCTTTGTTTGACTCTCTGTCTGGTTCTCTGTCTGTCTGCTTCTCTGTCTGTCTGACTCTCTGTCTGTCTGGGTCTCTGTTTGTCTGACTCGCTGTTTGCCTCTCTGTCTGGGTACCTGTCTATCTAGGTCTCTGTCTGTATGGTTCTCTGTCTCTCTGACCCTCTGTCTGACTAGCTGTATGACTGTGTCTGGTTCTCTGTCTGGTTTTCTGTCTGGTTCTCTGTCGGTCTGAGTCTCTGTATGGGTCTCTGTCTATAGGGTCTCTGTCTGCCTCTCTGTCTCGCTACCTGTCTATCTAGGTATCCATCTGTCTTGTTCTCTGTCTGTCTGACACTCTGTCTGACTCGCAGTCTGAGTCTCTATCTGGTTCTCTGTCTGTCTGACTCTCTGTCTGACTAGCTGTCTGACTGGCTGTCAGACTCGCTGTTTGGTTCTCTGTCTGGTTCTCTGCCTGACTCTCTTTCTGTTTGGGTCTCTGTCTGTCTGACCCTCTGTCTGACTAGCTGTCTGACTGGCTGTCTGACTCGCTGTTTAGTTCTCTGTGTGGTTCTCTGTCTGTCTGACTCTCTTTCTGTTTGGGTCTCTGTCTATCTGGGTCTCGGTGTGCCTTTCTGTCTGGCTACCATTCTATCTAGTTCTCTGTCTGTCTGGTTCCCTGTCTGTCTGACTCGCTGTCTGACTCGCTGTCTGACTCGCTTTCTGGTTTTCTGTCCGTCAGACTCTCCGTCTGTATAACTCTCTGTCTGCCTGGGTCTCTGTCTGCCTAGCTCTCTATCTGACTCTCTGTCTGGCTACCTGTCTAACTAGGTAAGCATCTGTCTGTCTGGTTCTCTGTCTGTTTGACCCTCTGTCTGACTAGCTGTCTGACTCGCTGTCTGACTCACTGTCTGGTTCTCTGTCTGCCCGACTCTCTGTCTGTCTGACTCTCTGTCTGTCTAGGTCTCTGTCTGTCTGACTCTCTTTCTGGCCCTCTGTCTGCCTCTCTGACTTGCTAAGTGTCTATCTAGGTCTCTGTTTGTCTTGTTCTCTGTCTGTCTGACCCTCTGTCTGACTAGCTGTCTGACTCGCTGTCTGGCTCTCTGTTTGGTTTTCTGTCCGTCTGTCTGGGTCTCTGTCTGGGTCTCTTTCTGTCTTGGTCTCTGTCTTGGTCTCTGTTTTTCTGACTCTCTATCTGCCTCTCAGTCTGACTCGCTGACTGTCTGGGTCACTGTCTGTCTGACCCTCTGTCTGCCTCTCTGTCTTGCTACCTATCTATCCAGTTCTCTGTCTGTCTGACTCTCTATCTGTCTCTCTGTCTGGCTACCTGTCTATCTAGGTCTCTGTCTGTCTAGTTCTCTGTCTATCTGACTCGCTGTCTGACTTGCTGTCTGACTCGCTGTCTGGCTCTCTGTCTGTCTGACTCTTTGTCTGTCTGTCTGTCTGACTCTGTCTGTCTGACTCTCTGTTTGTCTGGCTCTCTGTCTGCCACTCTGTCTTGCTACCTGTCTATATAGGTGTTTGTCTGTCTGGTTCTCTGTCTGTTTGACCCTCTGTCTGACTAGCTGTCTGACTCGCTGTTTGACTCTCTGTCTGTCTCGGTCTCTTCCTGTCCGGGTCTGAGACTGTCTGCCACGCTGTCTGGCTGCCTGTTTATCTAGGTCTCTGTCTCTCTGGCTGTCTGCCTGACACTCTATTTGCCTCTCTGTCTGGCTACCTGTCTATTTAGGTCTCTGTCCGTCTGGTTCGCTGTCTGTCTGACACTGTCTGACTAGCTGTCTGATTCGCTGTCTGACTCGCAGTCTCAGGTTCTCTGTCTGTCTCACTCTCTATCTGCCTCTGTGTCTTGCAAGGTCTAACAAGAAATCATGAATGTTGAGACGATTAAAGTATCCAACAAAGTCTATGTCTGGGTGCGCTGTGCGAAGCTGATCCGAGGCGATGTGTTCGACGAGCTGATCCTCATATAACGATTGTGGAGGTGAGAAAACAGCACAAAATGCAATGGCTGAAAACTGGCGTGTAAGGCGCTGTGGCACTCCAGCTGCTCAGGGACACTGATTTCAGAAATAATCCTGGATGGAATGTTTTCACGGACATACAGGACAACTCCTCCGCCTCGACGACTTGTACGGCACTTAGAATAAACATTATTGCCATCGATCGACATGAATTGTTCTGGGGTGGAAGGAGTAAACCATGACTCTGAGACTGCAGCAATGTCAACATCGTTACACGAAAGGACTCGACCTTATTCAGCAGGGATCTCGGGTTGGTAAGCAGGAATGTTGGAACAGGTGTAACACTGCTGGTGTTTACATGTTTAATGTGGGTTAGGTTTGCGCGAGAAATTGGTGCCGACAACCAACTACTTCTGCCGTGGTTAATCAAGTCATTTCTTCTCCCAACCACTGTGTCAATTATGCGAATAAAGTTCTTACCCACTTTCTTTCCCCTGGGACGTCTCGATCCTCTGAGAATTCCAAGCTTGAGCAGCGTGGATTTCACATTTGGGATCGTTCTTGAATGACCGTTCTTCAGACCCTTCATAACTTCCAGAGAATACCTGAGCAGGGTGGTGGGTGCCATTGTTGTGTCCAGTGTCATCGGGATCGTGGCTTCAAATATCTCTTCTCTAGCCCGACCAGCACTTCCGCAAAGTCGCCCAGGAGTCTTTACACACATGAGTAATACCAAGCAGTTCGTGTAGCGATCTGGTGGGATCGTAAAAACTAAAAATTTCACCTCAAGTAAGGAGCAGCTATTTTGGGCGTGGCTGCGCGCATGCGCCACCTACACATATCTGTTAAAAACTTAACAGCGTAATGAGCTATCTAAGTTGCTATCTGGTAGTTTTGTAATGTTTTCTGCAATGTTCTGAAATATATCAATACCCCTTGTTCTGCACTGGCCAATATATTGCCACTACTGGTCCAGCGGCAAGGCTGGAAGAACAGGTGTGGCCTGACAAGGCAGCCATGTGGGATTCAAAAAAACACATAATAATGCAGCAAATGTGTTGACTTGTTTGGGGTGACTAGTTATGATTCTTCCAACATCTCAAGCTTTTACCTCAATACCATTCTTAAAATGCAATTTCCATAATAGAAATTTTGAATTGTGGCCAGTCTTTTGAACATAATATTACATTTAATGAATTAAAGATTCATTAAATGTGTCTCATAGAGTGAGTGATTCAATGTGTCTCATAGAAAAATATCTTTCAGTTTTCAAGAATATTTAGAAACCTTTTGGGGGGGGGAGGTACTCAAAAGTACAAAATAAGGAAGCTGAGAAGAGAACTTAAATCAGCAGTGATAGACCACATCACGAGGAATAACTGTAATGGCAGAGATAATGCACTTGCTGGAGGCTGAGTGTACAGATCAGAAAATCTTCTCCAGCCATGAACCATGATGAGAGGGAACACAAAGTCACGTTTGGGACCACATTCTTCACACTGTAGCAGGGACACCTACATGTAGCTGCAGTCCAAAGACGAACCAGTCAGGATTGCCCTGAGGAAGGTGGCAGTCACTATGACATTGGCAGCTGTCCTGGGTGCGCACAAAGAAGTGATTTACCAACCTGATGAAACTATTCACAGGAGAAGAAGGTGCAGTACAACAGTTTTTTTTACAGGACTGTTCTTTTAATATCCTATACCATCTAATTTTCAAGTGTAAAATTAAAAATGCTGTCACGCACACAAATGTTGAAGTGTCTTTTCTTTCCTAAATCTTAATGAGAAGCCCACACAGCAATGTTGTTGCTCCATGTATCTACTGTCCTGGGTTGAAGAACAGCTTCTTCCTCAGCATGGTAACAGGTGCTGGCATCTGTTTGTTCTTCCCAGCTGACTGGAACCTGGTGGCCACCTTGTCATTCACCTGCACAAACAGAGTAACATGATGGTTGTTTTGCCATGAAGTACACAATAATCAGTTCAAAATCTCAGAGGGTTTCAAAGTGTGGAGCATTAGACATTGCCATTCAACTGTAATTGAATAAGAAGTGTTCCTGACATACTATGGTTAACATAGACAGCAGGTCCTCCTCTGGGGCATACTGGGTCAGCACTTCTGTCAAAGCTTGTACAAACCAGCTGCCTGCCTGGCTGTTTCTCCAAGACACAAAACCTGTAGCAGCAAAGGAAATAACCCTTAAACCAAGGTTTACTTCAGGGATATGTCATAATGTATTCTTCAGCTTGTTTCACTTTTTTCTTGTACACATACTACAGTATGAGCTGGTAAACATCCTATTTCAGTGAAGGTTTGCTCCTCTAATCGCTTGTCTGCAGAATAGTCTTCCCACATCCCATTAAAATGTTTGGTCCTTATGTCCTGCATCACCACTAAATTTCTTCAAAGCTGTGACACTGGAATCAAACTGACAAATACTTGTTGTATCGCCATGATACAGGGACTGTGTGACTCTTAGCCAATCGTAACTCTTGTCTATACTTTTTTTATCCTTTCTCTATTAATGGTTGCCAGACAATTTAGGAGGGGAAGTGAAGGGAGGAGCAAACCTGAGCTAGAATATGTTTGATACCAGGCTAACTGATGTATGGTGATTATTCAACTTTAAAAGAATATGAGGGTGGTACAAAAAGAAACGCCTTTTTTTATCATAGCAGGTTTATGTTTGTATGAAATGAGTTGAAATTTGAAATGAATGTAAAGGAACATTCTCTTCTTGAGACTGAAGCATCTCAATGTGGTTTTCACAATCATCATGTTTACCAGCAACTTACATAATTATATTTAGTTGACTTTAAGTTGACCACACCCTTGGAAGCTTGTCAGAACCAAAGATAAGTCAGTTTACAATACTTTAAGAAGCTTAAATTACACCTGTATAATGATATATGTCTCTACAACTTACATATCAAATTTGAATTCTGAACTCCTTACAGTTCCTCTTTTACAGCTGCTAGGATAGTGTAAGGTGTGATTTCAGAGCCAGTTGAATTCATAGCCGAATACGTGATGTGTTGATTAAAGACTTTCGTGGACTACTTTTCTATTAATTAAGAGAAATGAAACTTGACACAGATATTATGTGTTTAACGATTAAGAACTTCAAGTTTCATTTCTCTGATTTAATGGGAAAGTAGTCTACAAAAATGATTTATCAACACAGCGCACATTCCGGACCCTGATGCCCACTCTGAATTCAACTCATATCTCTCTCCAACCTAGGAACTGCCGTTTGCCTCCAACAACCTTCCAAGTGTGTGGTCAACTTGAAGTCAAGTTAATCGCTGGTAAAAATGTGAAAAAACACATTAAGATACTTCAGTCTGTAGAAGAGATGTTCCTTTACATTTGTGTCAAGTTTCAACTCATTTGATACAAAAATGAACCTATGATAAAAAATGTGTTTCTTTTTGTACCACCCTCGTAAAGTCATTCCCACAACTGTTATTACAATGGAATTTCTTATTCTCCAAGCAGAGGTTTCGGTTGAGTAGGCTAGGAGTGTCCAGGATTTTTAACATGTCTCTCCCTTCACCTCTGCCACCAAATGCATCATGTCTGAAGGGAGAGAAATGTTGGAAGGGAGAGAAAAATTAAAAATCCCGGACACTCCTACATACCCCACTCGACCAAAACATCTGCTTGGAGAATAGGAATTTCTTAAGTCATGGCAGAGCAAAATTTTATATAGATGGTGACAATAAGGAAACCATGACATAACGTCAAAATTGTACTAGTCAAGGTAACTTTTTCCTTAAAAAGATCACCATCAAGACACTACCACCATGTACAATGTAGGTGCCATGAAGCCACACAATATTACAAACTACTGTGACAGCATATTGGACTAGCTAAATCAGCTGATCATCTGATCATGAAAGTCTCTTTCTGACCACTTTGCAGCAAGTTCTTTGCTGGTCGTGATCAAGACCCTGATAACCTCAGAGCTTCTTAGAAAACTGAAAAATAAACTACTTTGTTAGCATCTGACTCGTCCACCAAACTTACCGGGGACAGTGGCGTATGCCAGCAGCATGTCCGACTGTGAGGGCAGAGTGTCCCTCATGGCGTCCGTCTCCTCCAGAACCAGGGACTGTTCCAGCAGCTGCCGCACCAACTCTTCCTCTGTGGGCAGTGCCGGGGGTCCCGGGGTGTCCACACTGGCTGCATCTGTCTGCTCTATACCACGGTCCATCTTGTCTGGGGAAAAAAGGAAACAATCTGTTGATAACAGTGTTAATTAACAGCACCCGTTTTAAAGGTCTTAATACCTTCCAGTATTTGCCTCTTAGTCATACATGTCTGATGTAGTACAACAAACTACATGTGTGTAGTACTACATTAATTTCTATTAATTACCTTCGATTTACAGGGTTACATATTGACCTTAATAATATGTAAATTGTGCAATTTATCAAAGTCTTAAAAAGCAAATCAAGTATTTACCTTCATGAGAGGAATTTATGCTGGAAGTTACATATTAAAGTCTATCATATTTTCAACCTGGATATGGTACTTAACATATTGTATTAGTAATTAGGATGTTAAGTTTTTAAGTTTCTATTCTTCTACTTTGTGTTATGTTTACGAATTCATGCCATACTTTGTACCATGTACAATTGTCATGCAATAAAGTTCTCCTTCTCCTATAAACGCATTTTGCTCCTTCTCATTCAAATGTACAAATTGCTGTAACCAGTCTTTACGATTTAATATGAGCCAAATTACGGGTACCATCGAAATGCTTTGAATTCTTCATTTTCGTTAACTGTCCTATCTTTATTATGTTTCACGAAAAATGCACCACTACATTACTTATGGGTGGCCTACAAAGCCCTAAAACATGTGGTTTTGAGTTTGCTTTGAAGAGGTTACCAAATAACACCGTGAACATCAAACCAACGCAAACTTTAATGCATAAATCTTACAGTACATACATATACATGTACAAGAACTCGCATCTACACACACACAGATATACATCTACACACACACAAATAACGTGTGATGAAAAAGTTTTTGGACCAATTAGAAAAATTCAAAGTAGCAGGCTATCAGCAGGTGGTCACATGTTGCCAGTCTGGTAAAAGAACAAAACAGCAGATTTATCTCGCCGTGCACATGGTTACTGTCTTTCGAAGATGTTAGCTGTGAATCATATCTAGAAACACTTGTCTGCAGACCTGATCCTCTAGACTTGGACCAGATCTGAATTTTCTGTACCAATACCCACCCTTAATACAGACACATGCAAGCTGTACATTGTCCACCAATTCTAAACTTAACGCACAAAAAGTTTGGGAAACTTTACTTTGGTTGATCATATTTCCGTTGTTTCTTGATTAATTTCAATGCATTATACATGTGTGTGTATATCGTTGGAAAGCCTGACTGTAATTTCCTGTCCTATCATACCCAACTCATGGAGCGAGCACCAGGCCTACTTACGCGAGTGGGTTGTAGAAAAAAAAAGCCCAAATTTCCATGCTAGTGTCAAACCAATTTGTGGTGGTGTTGTTCACATCGTGAATGGAACAGTGTGTGGAGGAAATTGTTATGTTCACAGCTACAGATAAGAGTAGATTTATTTAGACTGTTGAATGGGTAAACGGGAACCCTAGGCTGACTGTTGCACAGAGAGACTGACTGATTGTTTTGTTGGAGTCAGTGTGTGGGGCGCAGTACAACATTAACTGCCAGAGAAAAACCAGGCCTGGATCATCCTAAGCAACCTCGATGTGTCAAGACATAGAGACACTTTTCTCAATCCAGTCACATTTCCAAGATCCTTACCTCTGCAATATGCAAGATCTGCAAGATGATGGTGCACGTCCATACTATATAGAATGAGAGCCATTTCAGACCACCTCCAGGATGCAGGAATTCAGAGGATAGAATGGCCCTCCTGCAGCCCAGATCTCAACACAATTGAACACAGTCTCAGACTCTGTGATCACTGATCAGCTTGGGCGAACTGAGCTAAAATGATCAACAGAACAACACTGGTCGACCTGCGACGACTCCTTGTGGAAGAATAGCCAGGGGCCGCGTAACAACACTGGTGACAAGCATGAGGAGGATGTGCCGGGCTGTGGTGACACTCACTGTGCATGGCTTGTGTACTCAGTATTAAGCCAACTTCATCATAACTGAGGCTCCTTTACGCATTTTGTTTGTTTGGATGAAGACTATCCTTGGCTTTCATATCAATGTGTTTTGTTGATTTAAGTTTCATATTACCCTCGTACAAAAGCCACGTGCTACCAGCAGAAGAAAAAATACTGAATTGAGCGTTCAACATTAGTAGGGTAATCTGGGCCCTTTTTTTATGTGACCTGCTTGCATAAGCAGGTCTGGTGCTCGTTGCATTAATTTACAACCATATCAAGTTTGGTATCATGGGAAAGAAAATCACACAAGCCTGTAATGATATATAAATCATTGAAATTGATCAAGAAACAACGGAAATATGATCGACCAAAGTTAAGTTTCCAAACTTTTTGTGCTGAGTGTGTAATCTAGTTATGAGACACACAATTTCCCATTGACTCTAGAATATGTCTTGACAGGAAATTATAGAAGACTGCCGTATATACCTCCTCTGCAAGCTTGCAGGAAGAACAACTTTGGTTTGCCGACTAAAGTCTTGCAGTTGCGATTGTCAAAGTAGGTAGTTATTTCCTTCACACTAAGCAGGTGTTCATCTGTGCCATATATTTGCCCCTCTACTCCATGACTGAGAATGGTCAAGACGAAACTGTCATAGTTGCCATGGTCCAGTTGAGAATGTTGGAGTAACAAATGTCTGATGCCCTGAAACAAGTAAAAACAGAATTCTGTGAAAGTCAAAAGCTGCCAGAGACATGAACCTTAAGTAAGTATTAAAAGCTTTCAGCTCTCAGATTACTGGCACTTTCTCCATCCACATATCCATTTAAAACTGTGGAATTCATGAACCTAGCAAAACAGTTCTTACATCCTAGTACTTTTTGTCTGTTACCTACAATATCATAAAAACTGGTCAGAAATTTTACTTGCTGCATTTAGAAAAATCTTTTGGAAATACCCAAGTTATGATTTCTACTCATACTCTACAAATCTAAAGGAGCTTTTAAATTAGCTTACATTGCATGGTTCATTGTTTGATAAATTCGGATTCAAAACACCCAGTCTGAAACTTTTTGGACTTCAAATTGCAAGCTGTCAATATTTCTACAACCAATGTAGAAAATTATAGTGAAAATGTCACATTTCAGGTGGATATATAATTTTAGCCTATAAACTCTTATACTGGTGGACGTGGTGGTGAGTAATTTTTGTATTGTGTATCAACAAAGAACATTTGGAAACTTGATTTCAGTCATTCACATCTGTGTAAAAAAATTCTTATATCAATTGCATCACATCATATATCACATTGTTTATTGCCTTTTCAATGATAGGCCATTTGTTATGTTGTGTACATTGATGGGTTGATGCCAGGGCTACCTAATATAGGATTTGTGAATAGGAAAATAAGACATGCATCACTTTCAATTCAGTTTATACAAGTCTATCAACTTCTATACATTTTTACTAGTGGTTGTTGTTATGACACTAGCAGAAGATGAGATGAGTCAGACAACTGTTGCACTGTTATCAACCAAGCATTTTGCATACTGCAACTTTCATTTACGATATGCATGCTGGGTGAGTTGCTATGCTTCATTGTTCTCAATAAGCTCCTTTTTTAGTCTTTCTTGATCTCTTACTACAAACTTTAAGATAGATGCTAAATTCATTTAGCTTGTTCTCGTTTTGCAAACTTACCTCCACTGACTTGTTGTTCTCCACTGTCACGTGGAAGTTGAGGTATTGAAATAGTCTCTGCAGGTTGGCACAGTCCACATCAGTGCCACTCCTTGTGTTCAGCCTGCCACTGAAGGTCTTGTTGTTAATGATCAGAGCTATGCCTCTAGGTCGGGCCCTCATGGTGTATACCTGGAATTATGAGCCCAGAAAAATGTAGGAACATAATCTAAGATGTGGGGTCCAGCAAGAATTTCTAGATTCCTAAATCAAAAGATATCAAGATTTGTCAGGTAATTATCAGAAGCTATTAAAGCCTGTTTTAGATCAGAAGCCAACCATTACATTCTGCACTCATATCATTATCATATTTGTAGTCTTAAATAATTTAACTGTCTTGTATACACACAAATGGTCATGATTGCAATGCACTGAATGTGAAGCTGCTCACCCTTGTTGGATCATTTGCCTCTGGTCTACTTAAGGGGTGTGCATCTGCTAGTACTTTATCTGACAAGGAAACAACATGAATGGCTTCATTCAGAGTAGTAAATTCATAATAAAAACCAAACGAGTTCATTAAAACCTGAAGAGGCGGCTAATTTGAAAAAAAATGCTGGTGAGAAAAGAAAAACACAACTTTAGTAAAGAAGTCACAGATTTTGTGTAAAGCAAAGTAAAATTATCATCAAGGTCTCATTCATGTATTACTCCAAGTGGGTACCATAAAACTTAAAAGGATCCCTACCCCAAAAATAAACGGCTGCATGTATGTGTGTTTATAGCGGTGGGAAATTACCTTTTAGCCGCTAAGCCCAACTGATCTCAAGCGTCAAACTGATGAAAGCTTGTTTATAACTGAAGGAATTAGCAGGTAAAGTTTGGCAGTGGTGCGTTAGGTCGGAAGTGCACAGTCCTGGGTTCTGAGTGATGCGGTCGTACACTTGCAGCTGGAAAGTGCCTTTTGTGGGGTGAAGTTAAGTGCAGTTTGATGATGATGATTTTTTGATGATGATGATTTTATTCAGTAAGAAGCTCGCGGATTGTGTTACAACATAATCCGAATTCCGTTCTTAGTACAAAAGTGTACATGTTTCAACGTAGTACCATCTTGTTACAATTCCAATAATCACTATCATTACATTTCGAAAAACTTGCACAGTAAAATCCAAACTTTCTTAAATCAAGTTAGTCACGTCGATACATTATCACGTATGACATAACGTGAAGAAAATGAGAAGAATATAATACATATAACATATAATACAATAAAAACAGTACAGTACTGATGGTACTACTGATTGAGTTCATTGTTATAGAGCCGAATAGCAGTGTGCAGAAAGGAGTTGCTCAGCCTCTTAGTGCTGGCTTTCGGAACGCTTATTGAGCTACAGTTTCTGAGTGAGAGTCCCGTGGCTCCTGTTCTCGTGGGTGGCACCAAGTCGTGTAGGGGATTGTCCTCACGGAGCATGCGTTGGAACAGGTGCACTGCTGCCTCTTCCCTCCTCGACTGCAGTGTGGGCAGGTCAGGCACGGATCTTCTTCCTCCCAAGGAAATGATGCGCAAAGCACGGCGTTGGACTCTCTCAATGGCCAGTTTGTTGTTGTTGTTGATGTCCTTGCTTAAAGTCTATTTCTCTGCTAGACGTGGCCACACGGTACTGTCTTTTGCTTGGTGCTTCTTAGCTATCATGTTCTCTCTAGATCTGGTGCTTCACCTCAGGTGCTTTGTTCATGCATATTTTGAATGCATTTCTCAGTGCTTCTTGTGGAATCTTGCTGTGGTTTCTACGTATTTGGAGTCATGGCTTTGTAGATCATTTCAAATCTTCTCTCATTCCTGCCAAAGTTGTCAGGTTGACCACTCTTGTTTCCTCTGGAGTGTTACATGTTTGGTATATGCTGTCTACTCCATGTAGGGGCTGCATGCTGTCTTTCCCTCTCGTGTTTTGCACACTTGTGTATAAAGTGCTGTATTTTCTCTCTCTCCACATTCTGGGCAGTCTGGGGCACTGCAGGGTCAGTCCAGTTTCTGTAGACGTTCAACTCTGTGTGGCCGCTGAAAAGTTGATCTGTTGCTATCTGTGTTGCTCTTCTACCCCAAGTATTACACTAAGTCTTCTTCTTCATGCCAATGCTGATTTTCTGCATGTGTGCTTGTGAGTTGCTGTATCTAACTTCTTCTCTTCCATCTTTCTTCCACTTGTTTCTCCATGTATTTGTCAATGAGTGCCTGTTGCTTTGTCAAAACTGTGCTAGGCTGTAAGTCTCCTCTGCCGTTAGCTTGGCTTTTTTTTAATCTGCCAGTTCGTTTCCCTCCACAGACCCATGTGGCCAGAGCACTATTGAATCTGTATGCACCATTTTTACATTAATTTATTTGTGCTTTCATTTCGTTGAATCTTTGTTTTTCTGCAGATATACTGGTGTTACGATCTGCTCATGTGTCGTGGCTAGGATTGCCTGACTGTTTCGTTGCCAGTCTTAGAAACATCTGGGCCTGAATGAATTTATTATGTCAATTGGTATGGTGCCAGTCAGTGCTTCAAGCGCTTCTGTACATAAGTTGTTTGTTTACAACCTGTTGCTGCTAGTAGAGCCCCTGGTGTGATGGTGCACTCAACTCCATAATCAAGTATTGGTCTGATGAGCGCTCAGTAGAGCTGCAGATGTGCTTCTTGGTTAGGGTTCTTTCTGTAACCTTGCTCACAGCCTTGTGTGCTTTATATGCCTAATTCTCTGTGTGCTGGGGACCTGACTGTTGTATGTGAGTGTCTCGTCTAGTGTTACACCAGTTTCATTTCTTTAATCACTTTGATGTCCTTGCCCTTATCTTTGAGGTTGGCAACTGCTGTCCCTGTTTCTTGTGATGGTCAGAAGATCATAGTTTTGTCTTCTTTTCTTTTCTGCTATTCTCACGTTCCATAGAGGACAAGAGAATAGAAAAAAAGAAGACAAAAGCTATGATAGCACATTAGTCATAAAGCTCTGATGTTCCATAGAGGACACCAGTGCTTTATGACTAATGTGCTATCTGAGTTTTCAACTTGCTTGACCACTTCCTCTATGTCCACTCGACCTGTTTTCCATGCTGCCCCGTCGTAGGCATATTGAAAGTTATTCAGCAATGTGTTGCGGAATGTGTCGGATGGACTAAGGTTGCAATGCATTGTACTATTTGTAGAGAGTACGGCACCCTACACATGTATGGTATTCCCACTTTACTGTAACAGTTGACTGGTTTGGTTGTTACCCTGTTAACCTTGAAAGTGATTTCTCTATCCCTGAAGAATCCATTGAGAAAACATAGCATCTTTCCTTTGTAAATGTAATCCGTAAGCTTGTTCAGTTCAGTTCAGTTCAGTTCAGTTCTGAAGCAGTTCAGTTTATAATTGCCATAAACAAAGACTGTATGCTCTCTGGTAGTTGGCAATTTTTTGCATGATCTAACGTTAGGGTAAATGTGCTCAACGTAGAATGACCTTGGTGCATTTCCTAACTTTCCATTAGGAACACGCCCATGTAAAACAGGTATTATAACATGGAAGCCTATGGGAAGAAAACATTCATGAATGAGACCTTAATAAAGAGAAGCACAATGAGTCCAAGGAGGCTATACAGCTACAACCTCTTTGATGTTGATAAATGTTATGCCACAAGCTGGTTCTGTCAGGCTGCGTAGGACTTTAGAGGCTTTGCTATATGTTTGGCATTTGCATATTACAAATATTACAGAACACAGAAACGGTGAACTGACTTGGTGCAGTGGCTATTGGAACTGCTCAAGGGATTGATCTTCTTGTCTACTTGTTTCCAGAAGAGTTGGCCAAATTCTAACTTGAAGGAGAGTGAGATCAGATTTTGTTCCATGTGTTTGGAGGTTCAAAAACACTTTTCTGAAGGTTGAACCAAACCTTACCTGAAGGTTGTTGAGGAACTGTGATTGGCTCTCTGTCTGTGCCCTTTACACCAATCCGCAAAAGGTCTGCAAGATCTGTTTGTTCGGCTTCATCTAGAGCTTCTACAAACCTCTGGAAGGCATGCTTCCCTCTTCCTGGGAGGTCTCTTAATAGGGCATTACACTGGTCAAACCTGGTTCCAGCAGCCTGGACAAGGAAACAAGAACTCTGGTCAAACATGAAATAAAACATGCACCAAACAGGTCAGCTGGAAATTTATGCATGTACTTATAATAGATCATAGTTCAAACAAAGCTCAGACATTTCTACATGTTAATAATATGAGTAAGAAAAACAAGAGTGACACACATACCCCTGCTTGAGCTACTACAGTAATGTTACGCCTGGCCAATTTAAAGTCTTATTGCATTAAATACCACTCAACAAAATGTTTTGCCCTAATGTTGGGCCCCGTCCATGATACAGAATCAAATCAGTTTATTTGATTCAATTTGGTGGTGATGTGGTACTAGTAGTTTGAGACAGTTTGGAAATTAGACAATTCTGCAATTAGGTAATAATTATGAATGCAAAAGAAGATGAAATCAATTTGGCTGTGGGTATACGATCATGACCATATGATATTATGATCACGTTTTTGAATTGTAAAATATAAGACCACCGCCTTGACGAGTGAGAAAAGGGAATCCTGATCTCTGTATGGGGATCAGGAGATGCAGAAGAAACTTGGTGACTCATTTTGAGGCCATGAAGTGAAAATTGCTCATCATCAGGATTGCAGATCGAGAATCTGAACTAGAAGTACAGGCAGACTGGCAGGTGCAGGACCACAACAAGAGCAGCAGGAGAGAGCTAAGACGATTTAAGTGCGGGTGCAAATTTAATTTGGATCATGTCATCTCAAAATTAAAATCTATTCAAATTGACTACAAAAACAATTGAAACTGGTTTTACTTTTTGATAATGAACAAGGCCTTCATAATGACAGAACACTGGATAAATCTTTGAAACCATTTCTATCCTGACACATCTGAATGACCCATTGGCAGTTTGAAAGCCCACCATTTTCAAGCACTATAAATGCCAATAGTCTTGCTTACTTGCCAATAATCAAAATTAATGCTCCTTTAGCTATAGGCTTACCTCTATCTCCTCAATCATGTCATCGTTGAAGACCTTCTTCTCCACCAAGATGGGGTACAGGTACTTCGGCTTCATGTCCTTCGCTAACCTGACTCGATTGTCTATCAGGATCTGTCTGTGGTGCGCCTCCATCCTGTAGTACACCAGGAACTGTTATCAGGTGTCATACCTGCAGGGTCCTGCAGTACCTCCACTTATTGCAGGACGTTTCTCACACAAATGTTTTCATCTGATATATAACAAGATATTTAGGGATGACAGACTTCAACCTTTATGTTATTTAGGTATGGCAGACACAGTCAGCTTTGCAACCAGACTCCGGGCAGTAGACAAAAATACATGTGTCCAGTAGCGATCAGAGGATGTATGGCAATGCAGCATTGTGAATATTGGGATTCACAGAAACACACACGGACACACATGCACTGTACACACACACACACACACACAAACACAAATGCATGCACACAGACACATACCTGTACACACACACACACACCTGTACACACACACACACACACACATGCATTCACACAAACACATACTTGTACACACATGCACATACACACACACACACATGTATTCACACACTGTCAGACACATACCTGTACACAGACACAAACACCCATGCACACTCAGTGTTTATCCGTCAATATAACAAAGGCTGCTTTGTCCTCCATCAGGAAGGTTGGGTGGGTTGAGTCAATGTGTCCTCCGGTGGCTCAGTACAATCCTGATTTGTTGCCAGGAAATCAGAGCCTGAGGGCTGAAATACAGTTTTGGGTCAACTTGCACTCAGGTGCAGATGAAAAAAAATTACTTGCACCAAGAAGAAATCACTTGCACAACCGAAGGTAGTGAAATATAAACCATATACCGTATCTCCTTTTCTGATGTTTCAGACTGACTATCTTGGACTTCAGGTCGTACTCTAATCTATATACTAGTAGTCAGTACTAAACACAAAAGCTCAGTGCATTGGGGCGCATGCACTTTCTGCCTGGGGGCGCATCCTGTCTAAACCAGTCTTTCCACCAACCCGCTAAACTGGTTCGATCATGATCACTCATACAAACCAAGGACATTCAGCACACACACATAAGCGCACACATAACAACACACATGCACGCACACATGCACGCACACACGCATGCACACACACACGCACGCACACACATACACGCACCAAGGAGGTGGCACGCACACTTCTGTTGCTCATTTCTTTTGTGTAGCCACAATGCTATACTGTCCTGTTGGCCTGATTGAGCAGTAAAGGAACAGGGAACATGGACCTCCATGTTTCAGAATTTAAAACTGGGCCATTCATCATAAACAAACTTCTAAGTACTCAGTATACAATAGAATGTAAGGGAAGAGGTACTGGAAGTTGGATAGGGCAGCAGCTATGGAATTTGAGAGCCTTGACACAAATTTAAAACATATGTCTCACAGTTAGACTACTCTCACCTCTCAAATAAACGTACCGGTACGTTTATTTTTTTTCGCCAATAGTTCCACCCTGTACTTTCTTATTCTAGACGGTACGTTTATTATTTTTTGAAAAATTGAGGCTTTGCAAACCAGGAATCCCTCTAAAATCGTAAGTTAAGGTTTTTCTGCCCATATTTCCCCGGTATTTTTGCTCGTAATTCGCTATTTTTCGGCCTACCGGCGTTGATTTTCTCGCCGCTTTGACGGCCCTGTGAAAAGTATCCTGGCGGCACTCGTAACATATCGGTCGATATCGCTATGACGCTACAAAGTAAATCGGAAAATAAGACGCGACGTTGACATTTTGAAATACAATTTTCATATAAATAACTTTAATAGTCTCTGTTTACACCGTAAACCAAAGCACGCTGATCAAAAACGTGTGGAGTAGGGTGCACGCCTACACAGGGAATAATAATTTCCTGACCACTATATCCGTAGTATCGGCAGCGCGGCGGAAGAATTATTTGTTCGCAGAAGACATGTAACACGTCAAAACAACAATCATAACTTAACTTCCCTTGTGATATGTGTTTTGAGGCCACAAAATCTCTAAAACGGCAGAAATATGTCCGATATGATTCGGTAAACAACAGCGCGAAATGGCGAAACATGGCCGCCACTCTCAGGCATGGCGACAGTAAAACTAGCAGCATATTGCGTAGTGCGGATACCGATCTTTAAAATGATACCGTAAACGCATGGAAATATTATATTTTTTGGGCAACGATAGACACACAGCGCCATATTTATTTTTAGAGGGTTCATTTTTTTAAATAATCGTAAGATTTTCCCAATTTTGGCGGTTCATCGCGGGTTTCTAGTGTCAACACGTAATGGGTAACTTCTTAGTATGTGCGGTCTGTGACGTTGAGCTACTTTTACAGTCGATCTCTATTCAATATTGTGGGATTTACCGCGGGAACTCGAAATCCGAGCGTCTCACTTTTCGACGCTATGGAGCAAAAGTTTATAGACATATTTCTTCTGTGGAAGGACTGTGTTCATATTTGTGTTTTTTTTGTGGTTGATGTCTTTAGAAAATATGATCAGGTACATTTAACTTTTAAAAGTACTCTGATGATTTTTGTTATATGTCACTGATTGTCAGTCATAATAAAATGATATAACAATTTTCTTTGATCACTTGCTTCAAGTTCCAAGTAGAAAAAGCATGTATCATGTACATTTTCACTTGTTGAATTTGAAAGCACCGTGGCCCCCGGTTAGGGGTCATAGCGGGGAACCTATGCCCAATTTTTCAATATTACTATTATATTTTACGAAGAGGCGAGGAAGATCATCATGATTTGAACAAGCTATGGACAGTTATTCTGTTCAATATCTATATACTTAATAGGTATGGCATAATTGACTAAATATAAGTTACCTACCTGCTTATTATCTTATTTCCCTCTGACAGTGACAGTTGTACATGTATGGACACAGTTTACCTAGCCTCGACTGTCGATTTTTGAAATTTTCCGGGGGGTACTTTTATTCCAGGGGGTACTTATATTACATTTTGAAAATTTGTCCGGGGGGTACTTCTATTCCAGGGGGTACTTCTATTTGAGAGGTGAGAGTAGAGTGTACCTGAATGCATGTGCTTGTATACAATGTATCTGTGGTTATATATGTACTGTCAGTGTGCACGAGTGTGGGTCGGAATGTTGTGAATCTGTGTGTTTGTATGTACAGTGTTGCTTCTGTTGCTCATAATGAGCCACAATGCTACTGTCCTGTTGGCCAATTGGCCTGACTGAGCAGTACTCCATGTTTAACAATTTAAAACTGGGGATAACGAACTCCTGCACGATGTACATGTATGCTCATTGCCCACCTCCACCCCCCACACCCCCCCCCCCCCCTGTAGCATCCCCAAAGCAATATGATCAGTTGCATTCCCTCCAGCTCACCCACAGAGTGTCATCCATATTTTCCTCAAGGATATTCCATTAGATGCGAAACCCCCATGAATAGCCTTGGGGCCCAGTAAGGGTAGAATGCTGAGGTAGTGCACCCCACTAGCGCACCCCACCGATTCCGCAAACCCCACGCAGTCACACACAGACTGTGACAAAGACTGTCAGTCACACCTATACACACACACACACACACACACACACACACACACACACACACACACACCACACACACACATGCACCACACACACACACGCAAAGGTACCCGGGTCACGGGTGCCTCACTGGGCGCCGAGTAATGAACGCGTGAACAAAATGACGTCATCGCTGGACGTCCAGCACCAAAGAAAGTTCATCACTAGAAATCCAGTGACGAGCCGGCTTTATTCCAGTAATGAAGCCCCCTCGGTGCTGGAATTCCAGCACTGAATCTTGCCTCCGACTCCGGGTGCTCGGTTTCCAGAAATGAACTACGCTCATCACTCGGCTTCCAGTGACGATCTCCGCTTGTCACTCGGGTGCCAGACAAGTAGACTCTGAAAAAAGGTCATTCATCACTGGTTACCCAGTACGGAGGTTACTCGTCGCTAGATAACCAGTAACGAATGTCCCGCGGTCACAGGTTCTGCGCTGGATTTACCAGTGATGAGTGACTCTCTTAAGTGCTGGAAGCCGAGTGATGACATTATTTCGTTAGTGACCTTCCAGTGATCACATCCTATTATCACTGGAATGTTCCAGTGCTATCTATCAGCCAATATTTTGAGTCCATTTTGAGTCGATACTAGCCTCTACAAGGCCCTCTTACGGGCGTATGAATCGTAGAATTCGGCAGAAAAGGGAATAATTAGCCAGTAGAGTCAGTCCACAGTGGAGATCACATTTTGCCCATTTGAACGGAGCCTACAAGTGAAACCATGGCGTAGTTAGTCTGGTAGAGACTAAGTCGATACCGTTTAATACAGCGTACTACAGTAAGACAAAGCCGGGAACCTTTATATTGTATGATTTTTTAATGATTGATTTGTCAGTGTTATGTACCTTTGTGTAACACGAACAATTATTTATTGAAGCATCTATATCTGGATATATTTTATTCACTAGTTTGACAGTTTGTACTACATTTGTACCACATATGATGTCGCAGCTCCTAGCGTCTTCGGAAAGCCTGAGAACGTAAAATCTTATTTGATATACATAGTAATGTGATCGACCGTCACTTGAATTTGTATTTTGGCCTTTTTTTCATAAGCGTAACGTTACGTAAATTGACGCGTACGTTAGCGTAAACTGCAGATCGGATTAGCTGGCTCAGTTTACAATTACAATGCGGAATCTATCGTCACCAGATCAGGTTTGCCACAACGGAACATTTGTCGTCAATGGTTTTCCAGCTCCGCAGGTACTCTCATCTATCGGTTTCCAGTGATAATTCAGGGATTTCCAGTAACGAAGTCGCCTCATTGCTGGACGCCCACAGATGACAAAACTTCATCACTGGAAGTCTAGCGATGAAGGCACCTTCGGTGCTGGACACCGAGTGATTGATAAGGAATCCGTGACCCCGGTACTTTTGCCACACACACACACATGCACCACACACACACACATGCACCACGCACATACACACACACGCACACACACACACACACATGCACCACACACACACACACATGCACCACACACACATGCACCACACACACACACACATGCATCACACACACACACGCGCACACACACACACACACACACAGACACACACACACACACACACACACACAGTTTGACAGAACGACAAGAGTAAGACAGTGTCACTAAGTTATAATTTACATGGCGGAAATCTTACTTCCGGGTTCGAGACAAGTCTATACACTCCACACGTTTGTGGCCGTTTGTGGCGCGAGTATGTGAAGCATGGTTCCACAAAGACTTCCATTGTGCCATTAGTAATCTTATTCTGGTAATAAGACGAGTGGAATGGGGGTAAATGTCTTACCTGCCTTGAGTTGGATCAAATTTGATCTCATGTCCGGAACAGCACAAACAAGCGGTCCAACTCACGTCTTTTCTCGCACAGAAGTTCGCCTATCGCGAGACTCAACTTAAGGTCAATGGTCACACAGCATCCCTAATCGCCGGCGCGGCGTAGCTGGGAAAACAAATGTCCGTTTATATATACGTTGGTGTCTTAAAAACAGCAAGGTCACAACATATATCTAAGTTCGTAAGGCCACAGCAAGTAAATTTTATGGATGACATCCTCCGCAGACTCCAAAAATGTATACTGAGTAAATGAGATCAAGGACATTATATAGGAAGGACTGAGCACGGAGTCAGTCCCCCGCTGCGCGCTATTGTACAGACCCGCCAAACCCCGCGGCGATCTATTGTTTCCGCCCTCCGGCGGCGCTCCTTTGTTCTCCCCCGTTCAATTCATGTCTTCCCGCCAAAACCCTGCAAATGAGCCCGATCATGACGTCACGCGCTCCGATGCTGGCCGAACACGGCCCGAACCTACCCGAACTACGGGCAAGATGCCTGTAGTTTCCGCGGATTTCCTTATTTGGGAAGCAAACGTGACGTGTGCAAACGGCAGCAGCTTCTGGGGAAGACGCTGACGGCCATTTTGATATGTGTTCGGGCGATGTAGAGTAAAGATTGGTGAGTTTACAGGCTTTTTCGTGGAAATCTCATAAAGTTTTTGTCTGTAAAACATGTGAGAACATTCAAAGATTTATGCTGCTAAAACATAGTTACATCATTATTTGTGTATAAGTAAACACTTTTTTAGAAAACTTCGAACGCTTTTGTTTACATTATTGTACAGTTTACTACAGATCGCTAGCGATTTTTTTGTGATCCTTGAGCAAGAACATTCCTCAATTTTTTACAAATTCCGTAGATGGCCTTGCACGGTGAGCCAACAAAGTGGACATGTCCGTATTTCGGGGGTCGTTTGCAAAGCCAAGCCGTTTGTTATGCCAGCACTTGCACGGGGAACATGTCCTGACATCCGTATCTTTGTTAATATAACATGCTGGTTCCCAATCTTATCGACTACCGATCTTTGTGTTTTTTTGCAGATTGCAAACTTCCGTGGAAGGGGCATGACCACCAGAGCGACGTCCCACGATACAGCGCTGCCGAAAATACAACGTAGAATATAAATAAAGATTTACGCATCAAATTGTTTGTTGGAACCAACCTCCAAATGTAACACTACCTGTAAATATTGAATAAATACATGGATTTCTTGAATTCATAAATATCTAGTGTGGTGTGATAGTTTCTTCTTCAATTTTCTAGTCGGTATTCTAGCTTGACGCAAGTGTTTTTGCCTGACGGTAGCGATGAATAAAGATCCCCCCTCCCCACAGTTCGGTTACGCCAGACTATTGTTGCAGCAAATTATAAACGGATATTGGAGGTACGATTTTTAAAAATATGTAACTCAGAAATACAGATCGTTTAGACAACTAACTTATGAATACACTACACAGGGACATTATCATTATGTTGTGATGCTTGATCTTGTGCTTGGTGAAGAAGGCTCTCTTATAAACTTGTTTAAATCACACAACATGCAAGTGAAAGTGGTAGCTTTGTCGAAATTTTTGTGTGGTTTTTGGGACTTCCAGCTTCCCCGTTTTTTGACGATCGTCTCGAAAATCACTCAAAAACAAAGTCACCTTCGCCTGGTCCGGCCATTCTGAATTTGTGGGCCGCTTGGAATACATGCAAATCTGGGGGTGATTCGTATGTAGGTGTTAATTATTTTTACAACCATGAACCGAAGGTTCTTGAATAGGGACTGATTGTGTGCTCAGTCCTTCCTATATAATGTCCTTGATGAGATAGGGCGAAAAAAAACCAAGCCGGGCCAAAAAAAACAAGATTCCTATATTTTCACATTTTGAGATCATAATTCTTGTTAAACAAGAATTGAGGCGACGAAATATGATATCATGACCAACAGGTCTTTTAGTCCTGTATTCATTCATATGTAATATAAAACCAACAGTAAACATGTCCTTGTAGATGTGTATACTACTACAACAAATGCAGAAAAGAGCTTGTTGTACCATCATCTGAAGCAACTACACTGGGTATTCATATACGATGAAACACCTTGTGTATACAGCTCAATTAACTAGACACCCCTCTGTGAAAATGAAACCGTCCCAAACGGCCGAACGCCGTCTGTGACGGGCGTCCACTGAAATTCGGTTAACGGCTTCATTTACTTTGTCCCGAGTATGCAAATGAGGCATACATATGCAGATGTCTCACAAGTGTGTACGGGATACCACGTATGCAATGCACCAAGACAGGCATGGACACCTTGATACTCATACCTAATGAACACTTCACTCCTAGAATTCCCATCACCCAAGTGCGCCCTCCTTAACTCCCATGCATCCCAATCACTCAGGTGCATCCTGCTTCACTCCTATGCATCCCCTTCACTCACGTGCACCCCCTTCACTCTTATGCATCCCCTTCACTCACGTGCACCCTCCTTCACTCCTATGCATCCTACCTTAATACCCATCACTCACGTGCACCCCCTTCACTCCCATGCATCCCCTTCACTCACGTGCACCCCACTTCACTCCTATGCATCCTACCTTAATACCCATCACTCACGTGCACCCTCCTTCACTCCCATGCATCCCCTTCACTCACGTGCACCCCCTTCACTCCTATGCATCCCCTTCACTCCCGTGCACCCTCCTTCACTCCTTTGCATCCTACCTTAATCCCCATCACTCACATGCACCCCCTTTACTCCCATGCATCCCCTTCACTCACGTGCACCCCTTCACTCCTATGCATCCCCTTCACTCACGTGCACCCTCCTTCACTCCTATGCATCCTTCCTTAATCCCCATCACTCACGTGCACCCCCTTCACTCCCATGCATTCCCATCACTCACGTGCACCCTCCTTCACTCCCATGCATCCTACCTTAAAACCCATCACTCCTCTGCACCCTTTTCACTCCTATGCATCCCCTTCACTCCTGTGCACCCTTCTTAACTCCAATGCATCCCCATCACTCTAATGCACCCCCTGCACTCCTATGCATCCCCGTCACTCACGTGCACCCTCCTTCACTCCCATGCATCCCCTTCACTCACGTGCACCCCCTTCACTCCTATGCATCCCCTTCACTCACGTGCACCCTCCTTCACTCCTATGCGTCCTACCTTAATCCCTATCACTCACGTGCACCCCCTTCACTCCCATGCATTCCCATCACTCCCCTGCACCCCCTTCACTCCTATGCATCCCCTTCACTCACGTGCACCCTCCTTCACTCCCATGCATCCTACCTTAATCCCCATCACTCCCCTGCACCCTCTTCACTCCTATGCATCCCCTTCACTCCCGTGCACCCTCCTTCACTCCTAAGCATTCCCATCACTCACGTGCACCCCCTTCACTCCTATGCATCCCCATCACTCCCGTGCACCCTCCTTCACTCCTATGCATTCCCATCACTCACCTGCACCCCCTTCACTCCTATGCATCCCCATCACTCACGTGCACCCCCTTCACTCCTATGCATCCCCATCACTCCCGTGCACCCTCCTTCACTCCTATGCATTCCCATCACTCACCTGCACCCCCTTCACTCCTATGCATCCCCATCACTCACCTGCACCCCCTTCACTCCTATGCATCCCCATCACTCCCCTGCACCCTCTTCACTCCTATGCATCCCCTTCACTCCCGTGCACCCTCCTTCACTCCTAAGCATTCCCATCACTCACGTGCACCCCCTTCACTCCTATGCATCCCCATCACTCCCATGCACCCTCCTTCACTCCTAAGCATTCCCATCACTCACCTGCACCCCCTTCACTCCTATGCATCCCCATCACTTGTCTGTTTGTTTGTGCCTTTATCTATTCTCGAAACATACTCTAATCGGCCCTCAGGGCCGCTTTTCATAGAGGTCGAGATGAGGAGTGTCAAGGTGTCAACATAACAATAAATAGATAACTAAATGTTTGGTCAAACAAGGTGAATCGAAATCATATCAATTATACAAAGAGTATGTAAATAGTGAAAACACAAAAATAACAAATGATAATTCGTCGAGTCATTAATCGATAAGTCGATAATCGTTCATAAGGGTCAGTTACTGAGTCCTTTAAAGGTTACAATGGAAGTTGCTGCCCTAGCGGCCTGCGGTAAGGAGTTCCATATCAGCGAACCGGAGTAGGCTAGGGACCTCCTGTAGACCTCTCTCAATGGCATAGGTACCACAAGGAGGTCTGAAGCACTGAGTCTAGTGCTCCTGGTAGCTCTGTCCCTGCAGTAGGTGAACATCCGGCGCATGTAGGACGGTAACCGGTTGTTCAAGGCCTTGTGTACCAGTAGGGCTTTGTGGTGCTTAAGTGTTGACTTAACATCTTTCCATCCCAGACGTGCGTGGACTTTTGCCGATGGAGTAAGGTACGGGGCACGTAGGATCAACTTGCCGGCTCGGTTTTGCATCCTTTGTAGTTTCTCCAGTTCCCGATCTGCCGCAGAGTCCCAGACAGTACATGCATATACGATATGTGGCAGAAATATTGCTTTGTACAAAGTTAACAGAGTAGGTGTTGAAACAAAAGTGCGGACGTGCTTTAAAATGCTGAGTGATCGCCTGAGTTTGCACAAAATGGCATTTACTTGGCACTTCCAGTTAAGATTACGATCAATTATCACCCCTAGGTATTTGTACATATTACATGCTGTTACAGCTGCCCCATTGATGGACAATTTGGGGCTTCTGCAACTGTTAAGTCTCTTGTCTGTTCCAATAAGCATAAATTTGCACTTTCCACTGTTCACTGACAATGAGTTTGCTATAAACATCACTCAGGTGCATCCTCCTTCACTCCTATGCATTCCCATCACTCACCTGCACCCCCTTCACTCCTATGCATCCCCATCACTCCCGTGCACCCTCCTTCACTCCTATGCATCCCCATAACTCACCTGCACCCCCTTCACTCCTATGCATCCCCATCACTCAGGTGCATCCTCCTTAACTCCTATGCATCCCCATCACTCCCCTGCACCCCCTTCACTCCTATGCATTCCCATCACTCAGGTGCATCCTCCTTCACTCCTATGCATCCCAATCACTCCCCTGCACCCCCTTCACTCCTATGCATCCCCATCACTCAGGTGCATCCTCCTTCACTCCTATGCATTCCCATCACTCACCTGCACCCCCTTCACTCCTATGCATCCCATCACTCACGTGCACCCTCCTTCACTCCCATGCATCCCCTTCACTCACGTGCACCCCCTTCACTCCTATGCATCCCCATAACTCACATGCACCCCCTGCACTCCTATGCATCACCTTTACTCACGTGCACCCTCCTTCACTCCCATGCATCCCCTTCACTCACATGCACCCCCTTCACTCCCATGCATCCCCTTCACTCACGTGCACCCTCCTTCACTCCCATACATCCCCTTCACTCACATGCACCCCCTTCACTCCTTTGCATCCCCTTCACTCACGTGCACCCTCCTTCACTCCTATGCATCCCCATCACTCCCGTGCACCCTCCTTTACTCTTATGCATCCCGATCACTCTCATGCACCCCTTCACTCCTATGCATTCCCATCACTCACGTGCACCCTCCTTCACTCCTATGCATCCTACCTTAATCCCCATCTCCTCCCTGCACCCCCTTCACTCCTATGCATCCTACCTTAATCCCCATCACTCACCTGCACCCCCTTCACTCCTATGCATCCCCTTCACTCCTATGCATCCCCTTCACTCACGTGCACCCTCCTTCACTCATA